>NC_057798.1:782891813-783200235 GCF_018294505.1 Triticum aestivum
CCCACTGTGCCCTGGCTACGCTGGCGAGACGACGTGTCCTACGCTGCCCAACTGCCGCAGTGATCCCAGCACGGTGGTGACCAACACCAACTGCAACATGCAGCTGGCGCCTAACGAGGATGATGGCGGTCCACCGCTGTTGAAGGGGAGGTTTCCTGCTCCCGGGAAGGCCAAGCAACCGCAGTCTGATCCTGCCGGCTCCACCATGATGGCGTGCTTCATATGCTCCTACCATGAGGGCAGGGGCATACCTTGCCCCATGATCAATTGTACAGATGCTGCCTGGCCATGCACCGGCAACGCAACCACCTCCCCGGCGACCAGCGACCATGGCGGCGACGGACACCGATTCTCCATCGGTGAGATCTATGCCATGGTCATTAGCGCGGTGGTAGTCCTCTGGTCGCTGAACCCTCTGTTCTACTGCCTCAAGGACGAGCTCAATCGTCACCGCCTCCGTCACCATCACCGTTGTGTTCATCGTCGCCGATCGCCGCCGCCGTCCTCGTCCTCGTTTGCAGTGGCGGATCTAGGCCCCAGGCCGGGGGTCCGGGGCTTGAGGCCCCACTTCTTTGTATAATGCAGCATAGTCCTGTAGCAAATGCTACAGTGTACAAAGGAGGCCCGGGGCGACCCGCTGGGATGGATCCGCCCCTGCTCATCTACGCCTTCATCGCCGGAGCGGGTGGAGGACCTGGAGGAGCAGCCCCACGTGGAGGAGCGCCACATCCCCGTGCCAGAGGGTTTCCGCATGGTGGCGCCTCCCTTCCGCATCTAGGATCCCTACGCAGGCACCGGCGCCGACGACCAGGCCTGCATGATCATGTAGGTCCTTCGATCCTATCTGAACTGTGATGGCCTAGCCAGATGTGCGGCCTCGGTAGTTAGTGTCATGGTCGCGACTGCATGCATACTAGTACTCCCTCCGTCCCATAATATAAGAACGTTTTTCAAGCTATGTTAACTTGAAAAACGTTCTTATATTATGAGACGGAGCGAGTACTACATATCTACTCGTACGTACTTATGTATCCGTAATTATATTAGTGGCGAACCGAGTCCTTGAAGCTACCTGCATAGTGCGTATCTTACCAAAACATGTAAACAGGCTACCTGCGTACCGTGGTCTGAATCTGATGCTTGTGATGTACTCCAAGAACCGAAGAGTCTGAAGATCAAAGTTTCTACATAAGCTAGTAATGGTTACACGGGGACTATGGTTTTCATTTCTAAAAGCAGCAGCATTTCGTGCTTCCCAAATTTTCCAAAGAATAGGCAGGAGGATCTCTGGCCAGATTGAAGAGTCGAGGTGCACCGTTGTGGGGCTTGCCCACAGGTCTCGGAACCGAGAAGACGGGACGATGGCAAGGCGCTGCCAAATTGCAGCGGCAGCAGCAGGGCACTCATCATGAAGGGAGCAAGAGATAGATCGTCCAATCCCAAGCACACTATCCCGCAAAGAGCACAGTTATGTCATATCTGTGCACTCCACCGGACCTTTTTCTGTAGAATGCCTTGATCACATTGGCGAAAACCTTAGCATCTAAAGCGACATCTTTTGCTAGCATGTCATCAAATATACTCAAAGCCTCTCGAACATTTCCACTCCTAACCAACTAGTACCCTAGATGCGCTATGGGCTCCGCAGGGTAGCAAGAATCGATGTGCCTGACCAGATTGTCGGCCTCAGGTCTCCTCCCAGACCTAAAGAGGCAATCGACCCGTGTGTTGTATGTGATTGCGTCTGGGGCAATCTCCCCAGCATCGACGTCAAAGAACTAGAACCCAAGATCCTCACCTTTCCAGTGTTGTAGAACTCGTGGATCAGAATGTTACAGGTTACGGTGTCCGCCACAAACCCGTTGCATCTAAACACGGTCTTGGCAAGCTGGAAGCTGCTGGCTCAGCACAGGGATGAGATCGGTATATTGTATGCCTGCGCATTGGGTGTTATGGGCTTCTTGAGCAGATTAGTGAATAGCCTGATGACACGCAGTCACTTCATCTTCTTGGAGAAATGATCCATGACCGTCGACCTCGAAGCCCAGCTCTTCACACCGCTCCAGCACCTCCATGGCCACCCATGTATCTAGATCCTTTGCAGCATGGTCCAGTAGTATGTTCAGGCCAACCACGGTCAGTTGTAGTCCCTTGGTGACCACGATCTCTAGCTGCCAAAACGCGTCCTTGATGTTTCCAAACCGCCGGAGCCCAGCAATGTAGGTGGTGTAGGTCACTACATGTGGCACCCACAACACTGTCGTCGATAACCCGCTGCACGACATGGAAATCCCCGACCCCGGTGTGTACTGAACTTCATACATACTACAGTTACATCCATACAAATCATCAGTACCGTGGTTAGTTCTAGAGCATAATGAGAAAGCAACCGACAAAACTGGCATATTCGAAAATACATGTACTAACTAGTCTTCTTGGGCTGGCAGTCCATCAACGAGCTCAGCAGCTTCCTCGACCACAACATCAATTTCTGCCTCTTCACCGTCGCCAGCCTCATACAACACGGATCTCGTCTCAACCAACAGAGATTCAATAGAACAAATCTCTATTAGCAAGACAGGTCCTTTGCTGATAAAGCCACGTCTTGCCACTGCTCAACAAGAGGGTATTTGATTTGATTATGCACAGCATACACACTTATGCATGAACTCTATATGCCATCACATGCTTAATAAAAGTGTCTCGGAGAGCATACCGATTAAGATAGTTAGGGCCAAGAGCTTCAGATTTGATATCTTGCCACTGCTTCACAAGTGCTTCTGCTTCTTGAAGAGACATTAGAATATTAGACTTTAGAATGAATAAGAAACTACAGTTCAAACAAAACTAATCATTAATAATGTAATCTTGCTAAACACAACCAGATGTCTAAATGTCAACAGATGCATAGAATGAACATTTATTTGAAGTTGTTGTGTTGCTCTCATAGAATTGTATGGACTTTATTCTGAACTAAGTTATTTTTCTTATGGTTCTTTTGTGGCCCATGATTCATAAACACATCAACTTTTATGAAGTACTCCCTCCGTCCCAAAATTCTCGTCTTAGATTTGTCTAGATACAGATGTATCAAGTCACGTTTTAGTATTAGATACATCTGTATCTAGAAAAATCTAAGACAAGAATTTTGGGATGGAGGGAGTAACATTTATATTTTTCTAGAACTAACAAGTAACAGTTCCAGCCATCACGAGGAATCAGGGAAGATAATCCAACTATAAAAACATAATTCCTATGAATGTAGACCTTGGCAGCCAAACTTGTGATTCACTATAGGTAAAAACTATCTTAGACAACTGTACCTACAAACTGGATGGCAAAAGGTAGGTGCGATTGCTATATTATTTAATTGGTAAGGGGCTTCAAAGACAATGCGACAACGCACCAAAGCAAACCTTTTGCAACTCGAATTTTGTCTTGAGCTGAACCAGACGTGTTGCCAAAGGTAAAGATGCAGATGCGCCAGAACCTTGCAAAATGAAGACACATGTAAAGATGAATCTCCTGTTAAAATTATATCCAGAGAGAAAAAATAATATGACACATCAACATAACAGATCATAGTATCTTATTTCTCAGACACTAATTAACAACACCTATAGCCGGACATGATGCCATACTATTCTTTATCCAACAGAATATTACCAATCCATTTCACAAAGGTCACAAGGCGATCTCGCTGGCAAGTGAAACTGAAACCATCTCTTTAGTGGCACATCCTACAACACAATATATGTGCATAGATACTGGGCTGAGCTATACTGCTGAACAATGGACACTAAGTGGGTGAAATCATAATGAACACACTAGTTTTGCACAATGTTATGCAGATTAAGCAATCTAACTTGCAATTCCCGAGATAGTAGCTCTATTAATTTTATCTTTCCGTGATACCAGGAAGCTTGTTGTTGTGGCCTTGGTGGTGCGGGTGGGTGACAAAGTCCAGCCACATAACAAAAATCTGAAGGAAAATTCAGCGAGGAAACTTCATAAGCTGCTGACCAGCCCCACATCCCAATGTACCTATCAACAAAAACTAGAACTTTTTGTAGGAAGTGAGGCGACAAATGCAACAAGAGAAGATACCACACACACATACCCAGTAGGGAACATCGTATAGCTTGAGTATCTAAAGAGGCCCCATCACGACGGTGAGTCCAGCGAGGAGGCTAGCCATGGCAAGCCAGCACGTCCTTCTCATTCGACTGGAACAAATTGCTCCATGGGTGGAAATGCGAGCCTGACCTCCCTGGACTGGACTCCTCGACCACTGGACAGGTTGAACAAAAACAGCACGGTCAGCAATCAAATTACCAAATATGTTACCTCATGAGCAAATTAATCAGCAGTAGCAAGTAGAATAAAAAAATCATGTTGGCTTAGTTGGCATCACTAAGTAGAATAGGCACCCGAGCATATGTAACGGTAGTGCGAACAGAAGCTTCCGGGTGGCACTGTCCAGTGCACAGCTTCTCGGGCTGAAACTTGCAGCAGCAATTTATTCAAAACACGATCACACCGAGTTAATCAGATTCCTAGAAAAAAACATTCTCATCCATCTCTGCTTCAGTTAGGAATGCAGATACAACAAAATGAGTAACAAGGGTGGGAAAGCAGACATTGCAATAGTCATGGCATGAAACAAACACGTACTGGTTCAATTTCATGGGTGGGAGACTCAGATTGCAATTGGCAGCTGCAAGCGTAGCTCGTAGCGACTGCTGATAGAGAGCGTACCCGAAGCGCTGGGCCTTCTTCTTGCTGCCCCCGCTGCGGGAGATACTGGCGAAGTGGTCGTCGTTGTGGGCAGAGGCGGACCCGCGCGGCCCTGCCCCGGTGTTGTCGGTGTTCTGGATGAGCTTCCGCAGCGCGGTGGTGCCGTCTGGGCAGTTGGCCAGCACCTCGCGGATGAGCCGCGAGGTTCTCCAGCAGCATCCCGCCGGCCCAGATCCCTGACGATCGGGTGGGAGGGAGGCATTCGCATTGGCGCGCTAGGGATTGGGATGCCTTGCCCGGGCCGAGGTGGGAGGGGGGTGGTCTTCGGCCAGTGTGTGTTCCGGTTGCGCCGACGGAGAGTGGGCGGTGGAGGAGTGGAGGCGGTGGTACTCTGGTTTGGCTGCTGGAGTGGAAGTGAGAAAGAGGCTGTGCTGGCTGATGGGTGGGACCCGCATGCCGGCGAAATTGATTTCCTCCATTTTTGTTACCAACACATGTCCTCGGTGAATCGGGACGTGTCGGCCTCAGCCGCCAGGATGCATTTCGCTCTACATTTTGGATGGTATGTAATAATCAGTTAAAGAATTAGAGTAGAAAATATTCATGTGTCCAAAAACCGTAATAAGAAATATTTATGCTAGTGAAAAATAAAATTGCTTTACCATATACTCCCTTCGTTCATAGATGTAATAATATGTTTAAAACAAACTGATCCGATTCGGATATACACAGACGATTTTAGTGTTGGGGAACGTAGTAATTTCAAAATTTTCCTACGCACACGCAAGATCATGGTGATGGCATAGCAACGAGAGGGGAGAGTATTGTTCACGTACCCTCGTGGACCGTAAGCGGAAGCGTTATGACAACGCGGTTGATGTAGTCGTACGTCTTCACGATCCGACCGATTCAAGTACCGAACGTACGGCACCTCCGAGTTCAGCACACGTTCAGCTCGATGACGATCCCCGGACTCCGATCCAGCAAAGTGTCGGGGATGCGTTCCGTCAGCACGACGGCGTGGTGACGATGATGATGCTCTACCGGCGCAGGGCTTCGCCTAAATTCTGCGACGATATGACCGAGGTGGAATATGGTGGAGGGGGGCACTGCACACGGCTAAGGAACGATCCGTAGATCAACTTGTGTGTCATGGGATGCCCCCTGCCCCCGTATATAAAGGAGCAAGGGGGAGGGGGCCGGCCAAGGGGAGGAGGCCCGCCCAAGGGAGAGAATCCTACTCCAAGTAGGATTCCCCCTCTTTCCTAGTCCAAGTAGGAGAGGGGAAGGAAGGAAAGGAGAAGGAGAAGGAAGGAGAGGGAGGAAAAGGAGGAAAGGGGGGCCGGCCCCCTAGTCCAATTCGGTTTGGGCTAGGGGGGCCACGCGCCCTGCCTCTTCTCTTCCACCACTTGGCCCATGAGGCCCATTGCTTCTTCCTCGTATTCCCGTAACTCCCCGGTACCCTCGAAAATACTCGAATCACTCGGAACCTTTCCGAACTCCGAATATAGTCGTCCAATATATCGATCTTTACGTCTCGACCATTTCGAGACTCCTTGTCATGTCCCCGATCTCATCCGGGACTCTGAACTCCTTCGGTACATCAAAACTCATAAACTCATAATAAAACTGTCATCGAAACCTTAAGCGTGCGGACCCTACGGGTTCGAGAACTATGTAGACATGACCTAGAACTATTCTCGGTCGATAACCAATAGTGGAACCTGGATGCCCATATTGGCTCCTACATATTCTACGAAGATCTTTATCGGTCAAACCGCATAACAACATACGTTGTTCCCTTTGTCATCGGTATGTTACTTGCCCGAGATTCGATCGTCGGTATCCAATACCTAGTTCAATCTCGTTACCGACAAGTCTCTTTACTCGTTACGTAATGCATCATTCCGTAACTAACTCATTAACTACATTGCTTGCAAGGCTTATAGTGATGTGCATTACCGAGAGGGCCCAGAGATACCTCTCCGACAATCGGAGTGACAAAACCTAATCTCGAAATACGCCAACCCAACATGTACCTTTGGAGACACATGTAGTACTCCTTTATAATCACCCAGTTACGTTGTGACGTTTGGTAGCACCCAAAGTGTTCCTCCGGTAAACGGGAGTTGCATAATCTCATAGTTACAGGAACATGTATAAGTCATGAAGAAAGCAATAGCAACATACTAAACGATCAAGTGCTAGGCTAACGGAATGGGTCATGTCAATCACATCATTCTCCTAATGATGTGATCCCGTTAATCAAATGACAACTCTTTTGTCCATGGCTAGGAAACTTAACCATCTTTGATTCAACGAGCTAGTCAAGTAGAGGCATACTAGTGACACTATGTTTGTCTATGTATTCACACATGTATTATGTTTCCGGTTAATACAATTCTAGCATGAATAATAAACATTTACCATGATATAAGGAAATAAATAATAACTTTATTATTACCTCTAGGGCATATTTCCTTCAGTCTCCCACTTGCACTCACTAGTGCAGAACCGGGCAATAACACCGGTTCGTAAGGCCCTTTAGTGCCGGTTCCATAACCGGCACTAAAGTGTGGGCACTAAACCCCCCCCCCCTTTAGTACCGGTTTAGCACGAACCGGTGCTAAAGGGAAACCACGTGGCACGAGCCTGCTCCAGGGGCCTGGAGCCCTTTAGTACCAGTTGGTAAGACCAACCGGTACTATAAGATTTGGTTTTTTTAGTTTTATGATTTCTTTTTCATTTAATTTTGTGTTTCCATTTTAATTCTTTTTTATTTGCTGGTATTTTACGATACTACACATTGTACACGTTATGCATATATATATATATATATATATATATATATATATATATATACATACATACATAAATAGCATTTTTAGTAGAACCAATCATGCATATATATATCATCAATTAATGTCTCACAAACCATCATATTAATTAATTCACACATACATACATGTATAGCTATATACAATTTCTCCTACATATGCATGTTGCCTTCGGAGCCAGTGGCATTAGCCTAATTGGTGCCTTCGGAGCACGATGACAATTGAAAGTGGTTTTCATGAGGGCGGTAGCGGGTAATAGTATTCTCCCTTCGGATTTATGACCTGGTCGAGCAAAAATCCCGCTATTTCCTCTTGAAGTGCTTCTACGCGCTCCGTTTCTAGGAGCTTCTCCCGCACCTCTCTGAACTGTTAAGAAGGAGATCAATATGCATGTGTATTAGTTGTGTGACTAGATATCGATAATGGTGTAAAAATTGTGAATAGTGTTTTGACAAGTGTAGCCATTCCTGTCTTTGAGATCTGCTCCTTTCGGACGCCATCATGCGAATGTTCTCGCAAACGCAGAATGCACACAGATCAGTCCCCTGCGCCTGCTTCAGGGCCTTTACGAGAATGGAATTTGATCAGATAATAATTAATCAAGCATGATAATTAAAGAGATGGCAGCTAGCTAGCTAGCTAGTACTACTTAATTACTTACCTTGGGTCTTCCCCATTTAAGCTTTTCTTTCCATTCGCCTTCCGTGACGCTGATGAACCTTGCCCAAGCCCTGCCCGCCGACAAAGAAAATGAATAAAGGGGTTATTAAATAGTTCATATCATGAAATGACGAACTAAATAGGCCGAGATATATAGTTAATAATGATTAAAATTACATGTTGACTATCCCAAACAAGATGTTATAGTCAGTTTTTTCTTTGAGTAGTGAGTCCAGTATTTCAACTGTTCCGGCGTCAACTTTAATGATACACAAGACCCAGTGATATCTGCATGCACACACGTTTGCATGTCTTAATTAAGCGGACATATGTAAGCAAAAACATGTAGCTAGCTAGTAGGCAAAAACAGAGAATTTGTAGTACAAGACAGTGTGACTCACTGGAAGTTGTAAGGAAGTAGTATATCTTCATTGTATTTGAGGCGCTTCAAGAACTCTAGCATGCTGTCCTCTACGGCCTTTTGATGACGTGCATCTATTTTCCTTGTGTATTCATTAACGGTGTTTGGGTCAATGAACCCAATGCCATAGCGTCCACCTTTTCTCATTTCATACATCTTCATCCTGCATATAATACCACAGAAAAGAATATAGTGAGGATAATTACAGGTAATGATTGATCAAAAGGATCACTACAACTAGCTTAAGACTTAAATTACAGAAAGAAGTCACTTACAGACAATAGCAACTGACGATAGATTTGTCGAGTGCGTCTTGATTGTATAACTGAAACAGTTCAGAATACTCAACGGACACAACTTTCTCATGGTAGTAATGCTCCTTCTTGACATTCACCATGAGGGACAATCGATCGGAAATCTTGGTAATGTTCATGTACCATTGATGCAATTTATACATTCTCGTTGGGAGGTTCTTGACCTTGTCTGGCTCGACCAAAGGTTGGCTCCGGACGTATTTCCATTTTATTTCATCCTCTCTAAGCACAGGCATGGGCTCGATCTCGAGGAGTTGTCCAACAGTGATTTTGAGAACTTCAGCCTGCATTATATGCTCCTCCGTTATTACCACATTGTCCACCTCAGGAACGTAAACTGTTTGCCCACAATAATATTGGGCGCGCATACTGTCACGTGTTGTTGGCACAACAAGCGAGGGGATCGATTGCGCCGCCTGTTCTCCCAGCTGGGGAATGATTTTCCCGTATTTTTTGACAACTGCTTCTTGTTTGCTCGATCCCGAGCTCGCCTCCTTATGTAGACGTGCTCGATTTAACTTCCTGATGTGGCACTCATAGTCTGTGTCAACAGGCTTGGGAGCTGGTGGTTGAGCCATACGAATGAAGTGGCCAATCGTTTTCTTAGGCACTTTCTCCCTTGGCGGCGGTGGCGGTTTCGGTGCAAAATGGGCTTCCACCTCGGACTTCGATATGGCTGCGATTTCCTCCTCGGACCTGTCATAAGCCCTCTGCGGAAAAGGCGTGAGGCTTGGACCATATTTATATCGCTTGCCTCCGCCTGTACTTCCTGTACTACCTCGACTTGTACCGCTACGCACCATAGCTGCGGGGTGTCTCTTCTGTGATTGCTGAGGCAGCGGAGACGGCTGACGGGGCTGAGTTGGACGAGGAGGAGTGGCCGCCTGAAGCTGTGTCGGACTTGAAGGAGGAGTGGCCTGAGGTTGTGCCGGACTTGGAGGAGGAGTGGACGCCTGACGCTGTGGCGGACTTGGAGGAGGAGGAGTGGCCTGACACTTTGCCAGACTTGGAGGAGGAGTGGCCTGACACTTTGCCAGACTTGGTGGACTTGCAGGAGCGGGAGACTACTGACTCGGTGGTGGACTTTGACGAGGAGTCGGCTGACGCGGTGTCGGTGGCCTTCGAAAGATGATGCAATCCTTTTTCCATAGGATGATATGATGTTTGGCGTCTCCGAGAAAGTGCTCGTCGTCACCTCCAGGATAGAGTCAAGCTCTAGCTCCGAATATGGGTCCACCACCTCATCAACCAAGACACGAGCATAGCCCGCTGGAATCGGGTTGCAATGGAAGGTTGCCTCGGGGGGATTTGTAAAAGCAACGGCGTCCGCCACCTTCATGGATATGTTCTTCATTTTGACGTGTAGCTCGCAGCTAGTGTTCTCCGTGATGTCATCCACGGGGTATCTACCCAGCATTGCGTCGTCCCGGGCGGAACCCACGCTGCTTCTCGGCATGGATGGGGCGATGCTATCCAATGATGGATCATTCGCTAGCTGCTGCAGCTGCTGAGACCCCCTTTGCTGGGTAAGTGAGTCGATCTGCTCCTGCTGCCGCTGGAATTTGACTACCAATTCCGCTTGACTTGCTTCTAGGCCTTGAAGGCATTCATAGTCCCGCTTCCTCTGCTCCTCCTCCATCTTCCTCTTCTTCTCCTCCGCAATCTTCTTTCTCGCACGGGTTCTGTAGTCGGTGTTCCAGTCTGAAAACCCCTCATACCACGGAATAGCGCCCTTGCCTCGTGTTCTTCCCGGGTGTTCAGGATTTCCCAGGGCACGCGTAAGATCGTCGTTCTCTCTGTTGGGCTGGAACACCCCCGATCGTGCCTCTTTTATTGCAACAAGTATCGCATCGTCGGCTCCCTTCAGACTTGCCCTCGTTGAAACATTGCCTGTCTTCGGGTCCAACTCCCACCCATGCGCATAGAACCAAGTTCTGACCCTGGGGGGGTCAGCTCTTAGTAACCGGAGTGGCACCTGGATCCTCCATCTCTTTCTCAGACTTATCCCACTTAGGCATTGCCACCGCATAGCCACCTGGCCCCAGCTTATGGAACTTATCCTTTTTTCGGCATTCTTCTTGTTTATTCTCGACCATTCCTTAGCTAATTCTGAATCCTTGAATTTCACGAAATCGTCCCAATGAGCACGTTGGTTCTCTAGTGTTCCCTCGAATACTGGAGTCTTCCTTCCTCCCTTGACGTACTTGTCCCATTCACGATTCTTGTGGTTCTTGAATGCAACCGCCATCTTCCTAAGAGCAGCGTCCTTGACTTTCTGCACATCTGCTTCTGTGAAATGATCTGGTAGGGTGAAATGTTCCATGAGAGTATCCCAAAGCAGATCTTTTTGATTCTTGTCGACAAAAGTAACATCTGGACGTGGAGCAGCGTCCTCTTTGCCTTTTTGTCTTTTGTCTTTTGCTGGCTCTCTCCATTCTTGAAGGGAGATCAGGAGTTGGTCCTTCACAAGAACTCCGCACTGACGAACGAACTTGTCCGCAATCTTCTTAGGCGCTAATGGTTCGCCATTAGGTCTGACTGCCTCGATATTGTACTTTACGCCCTCCTTCAACTTTTTGTTCGGGCCATGTTTTGTCCTTTTGCCTGAAGATTTGCTCGATCCGGATGGCTGAAAGAACAAAGATCGATTCATTAATATATCTTCAAGTCATTTAAAACATGTGATGATCACCAGATACCTGCTTATATAAATATATATACCTCGCCGGTCTTTGTTGTTTCAGGATCAACATGTTCTTCGTCATCGTCATAATCGTAGTTCATGACTTCATCAATTCGGTCGTCGCGATCGAATATCATATCACCCTCTCCGGTGTTGTTTAGAAATTCGGAGCCATCATAATCTTCTTCATTTTGATCATCATCTGGCCCGCATATCATATCGAACATGGTCTGTTCTCCCTCTCTGTCGGTATTGTCTGCCATAGCTTTTATTTAACTAATTCAAAAGAAATATAAAACAATTTAGTATTCAAATTACATCGTCTCGAATAATAGATATAATCTCGAATACTTCGTCTAGAATAATAGATATAATCTTGAATACATCGTCTCGAATAATATATAATATCGAATAGTACATCACTGGCTAGCTAATTAAAGATCGAATACTACAGAAGAATCTAGGACACTCGCGGTTCCTGCTGCGCGGGCGGTGGACACCCAAAGAGAAGGAACCCTCACAGGATCATAGCTGAAGTGAGATCCCCGAAGATACTGCCAGGTATTGGAGAACCTGCCGCCCTCTAACGCAACCATGTAGCGATGGACGTGCTCGTCCTCCTCCCTGACACGGCGACATACCACCTCTGGCAGGGCCGGGTCCCTCCGCACCGAAACTGGCCCACACGAACGCCACCAAACGAGATCAAGGTCGACGACGGGACCCGGGGCCGGGTTCCTCATCAAGCGGCGCGCCCCTCCAGGCAGCACCTCCCAGTGCCAGCCCGGCGGAGCCCAGTCCCGGACATGGGTCGGCTGGACGTCGTCACGGACGGTTCGACGGCGAGGATGCGGGCCGAGCATCGTCGAGAACAAATACTAGCTATATGCCCACAAAAAGTAACATTTTTTTAATGATTGGATTTTGATAACTAAAATTTCTAACATTTCTATATAACACTAATTATGCTAATCTAAATAATCTAAATAACACTAAAATTTGTAACATTTCTAACATTTCTATATAACACTAATTTCTAACATTTCTATATAACACTAATTTCTAACTGATTAAACACTAATTATATCCATCTAACATGCATTCATACATATATAATAGTGAAAAAATAATAATCTAAATAATCTAAACTAATTAAACATACAAAATACGTGTGTGTGTGTACTAATTAAACACTAATTATCTAAACTAATTAAACATACAAAATAATAATGTAAATAATCTAAACTAATTAAAGACTAATTATCTAAACTAATTAAATATGCTTGTGTGTGTGTGTACGGGCTCGGGGAGGGCTCACAGCGGGCGAGGCGACGGCGAGGCGAGGTGACGGCGAGGCGACGGCCGGGGCGGCGACGGCGGGGACGGCGCGACGGGGACGAGGACGGCGCGACGGGGACGGGCCCGGGGCGGCGACGGAGACGAGGGCGGCAACGGGGATGGGGGCGGCGACGGGGACGGGGGCGGCAACGGAGACGAGCGGCGACGGAGACGATCGAGGGCGGCGACGACGGCGATGGAGACGGAAACAGAGGAATGAACAGAGAGGGAAACTGAAATTTTCGTAGCCGTTGTATATATAGAAGGCACCTTTAGTACCGGTTGGAGCCACCAACCGGTACTAAAGGCCTGTTTTGGCCAGGCCAAGCGGCGGGAAGCGACCCCCTTTAGTACCGGGTGGTGGCACAAACCGGTACTAAAGGCCCCCCCTTTAGTACCGGTTTGTGCCACGACCCGGTACTAAAGGGGGTGCGCTGGCGCAGGTGCGGTGCGACAAGTTTAGTCCCACCTCGCTAGCCGAGGGGCGACCGCACTGGTTTATAAACCCCCGTGCGGTCGCTCTCTCGAGCTCCTCTCCAAAGCAGGCTTACTGGGCCTACGTGTTCTTTGCAGCCCTGTGGGCCCACTTGGCCTTTGCGGGCCTGCATCCTGGCCCAACGACAGGTTTGGTTTCTAGTCGTATGCAGGCCGGTCTGGCCTAGTAGGCGGGCTTTTTTTTATTTTATTTTTTGCTTTATTTATTTTTGTGTTGTTTTTTGTGTATTTAGAGTTTCTTTGTGAACATTTTTGTTTTAGGTAAAAAAAATTACAAACTTTCTGTTAGGGCTTTTTTTATTATTTTTTTGCTTTATTTATTTTTGTGTTGTTTTTTTTGTGTATTTAGAGTTTCTTTGTGAACATTTTTGTTTTAGGTACAAAAAATTACAAACTTTCTGTGAGTGCCCGTAGTTTTCAAATTTGAATAGTTTAAATTTTGAATTATTTGAAATTAGTGTGAATCACTAGTTTGTGAATAACTTAACTTTAAAAATCAGTAAAGGCATGAAAGAATTTGTTTGCACATAAAATTTCTTCGCGTTTCAAATGCCAAAACACATAACTACCCTAACTATTACAGAGATTCCCCTCTCGGTGCGAAACACAGAAGAAAGTGATGATAGCTAGTGAAGCCGATCACATCCCAGATCTTTGGGTGTGAAACTTTTTCTTCGCGTGTGTCCCTTTGCGCCATAACCATGGAAAATCTTCATCATTTAACGGGATGCTCGGGTCAATATTCACTGTGAATGGAGCAATTTCATCAAACTTTTCATAATCTTCTGACTTGTCTGTCTTGTCATCCACTCCCACGATGTTTCTCTTCCCAGAAAGAACTATGTGCCGCTTTGGCTCATCGTACGATGCATTCACTTCCTTATCTTTTCTTTTTCTTGGCTTGGTAGACATGTCCTTCACATAGAAAATCTGTGCCACATCATTGGCTAGGACGAATGGTTCGTCTGCATACGCAAGATTGTTGAGATCCACTGTTGTCATTCCGTACTGTGGGTCTTCCGTTATCCCGCCTCGTGTCATATTGACCCATTTGCACCGAAACAAAGGGACCTTTAAACCACGTCGATAGTCAAGTTCCCATATGTCCTGCATATAACCATAATATGTTTCCTTTCCCGTCTTGGTTTCTGCATCAAAGCGGACACCACTGTTTTGGTTGGTGCTCTTCTTATCTTGGGCGATCGTGTAAAATGTATTACCATTTATCTCGTACCCTTTGAAAGTCATTATATTCGAAGATGGTAACTGGGACAGCAAGTACAGGTCATCTTCAATAGAGGTGTCATGCATGGTACGTGTCTGCAACCAGCTGGCAAAACTCCTGGTTTGTTCACGTGTAATCCAGTCATCAGACCGCTCCGGGTGTTTGGAGCGTAGCAAATTCTTGTGTTCATCCATATACGGAGCCACCAAGGCGGAATTCTGTAGAACTGTGTAGTGTGCTTCAGTGAGAGAATGTCCGTCCATACATATTATTTGTTTCCCTCCTAGCGTGCCTTTGCCATCTAGTCTGCCCTTATGCCGCGATTCAGGAACACCAATCGGCTTAAGGTCAGGAATAAAGTCAATACAAAACTCAATGACCTCCTCATTTTGATGGCCCTTGGAGATGCTTCCTTCTGGCCTAGCACGGTTATGAACATATTTCTTTAAGACTCCCATGAACCTCTCAAAAGGGAACATATTTTGTAGAAATACAGGACCCAAAACATTAATCTCTTGGCACAGGTGAACTAGGACGTGTGTCATGATGTTGAAGAAGGATGGTGGGAACACCAACTCGAAACTGATAAGACATTGCACCAAATCATTCTGTAACCTTGGTATGATTTCTGGATCGATTACCTTCTGAGAGATTGCATTGAGAAATGCACATAGCTTCACAATGGCTAATCGAACATTTTCCAGTAGAAGCCCCCTCAATGCAACCGGAAGCAGTTGCGTCATAATCACATGGCAGTCATGAGACTTTAGGTTCTGGAACTTTTTCTCTGCCATGTTTATTATTCCCTTTATATTCGACGAGAAGCCAGACGGTACCTTAATACTGAGCAGGCATTCAAAGAAGATTTCCTTCTCTTCTTTGGTAAGAGCGTAGCTTGCATGACCCTGATGTATGCCGTCTTCTCCGTGCATACGTTGCTGGTCCTCCCGTGCCTCAGGTGTATCTTTTGTCTTCCCATACACGCCCAAGAAGCCAAGCAGGGTCACGCAAAGATTCTTTGTCACGTGCATCACGTCGATTGCGGAGCGGACCTCTAGGTCTTTCCAATATGGCAGGTCCCAAAATATAGATTTCTTTTTCCACATGGGTGCGCGTCCGTCAGCGTCCTTTGGAACAGATTGCCCACCAGGACCCTTTCCAAATATCACCTTCAAATCCTTGACCATATCATGTACATCAACACCAGTACGGTGGCGAGGCTTCGTCCGGTGATCCGCCTCACCTTTGAAATGCTTGCCTTTCTTTCTTACGGGATGCCTGCTCGGAAGAAATCGACGATGTCCCAGGTACACATTCTTCTTACAACTATTCAAATATATACTGTCGGTATCATCCAAACAGTGCATGCATCCGTGGTATCCCTTGTTTGTCTGTCCTGAAAGGTTACTGAGAGCAGGCCAATCATTGATGGTCACGAACAGCAATGCCTTTACGTCAAATTCTTCCTGTTTGTGCTCATCCCATGCACGTGCACCTGTTCCATTCCACAGTTGTAAGAGTTCTTCAACTAATGGCCTTAGGTACACATCAATGTCGTTGCCGGGTTGTTTAGGGCCTTGGATGAGCACTGGCATCATAATGAACTTCCGCTTCATGCACAACCAAGGAGGAAGGTTATACAAACATAGAGTCACAGGCTAGGTGCTATGGTTGCTGCTCTGCTCCCCAAAAGGATTAATGCCATCTGCGCTTAGACCAAACCATACGCTCCTTGCGTCATCTGCAAACTCCTTCCCATACCTTCTTTCGATTTTTCTCCACTGCGACCCGTCAGCGGGTAGTCTCAACTTTCCGTCTTTCTTATGGTCTTCTCTGTGCCATCGCATCACCTTGGCATGCTCTTTGTTTTGGAACAAACGTTTCAACCGTGGTATTATAGGAGAATACCACATCACCTTGGTAGGAATCTTCTTCCTGGGGCGCTCGCCCTCGACATCACCATGCTCATCGCGGCTGATCTTATAGCGCAATGCACCACATACCGGGCAAGCGTTCAAATCCTCGTACTCACTGCGGTAGAGGATGCAATCATTAGGGCATGCATGTATCTTCTGCACCTCTAACCCTAGAGGGCAGACAACCTTCTTTGCTTCGTACGTACTCTCGGGCAATTCGTTGTCCTTTGGAAGCATATCCTTTATCATTACCAGCAACTTTCCAAATCCCTTGTCAGATACACTATTCTCTGCCTTCCATTGCAGCAATTCCAGTGTGGTGCCTAGCTTTTTATTGTCACCTACGCAATTCAGGTACAACAATTTTTTGTGATCCTCTAACATGCGCTGCAACTTCTTCTCCAAATCACTTGCGCAGTTTCTCTTTGCATCGGCAATGGCCCGACCTAGATCATCAACGGGCTCATCTGATGCCTCTTCTTTAGCTTCTTCCCGCATTGCCGGCTCAGCTTCTTCCCGCATTACCGGCTCAGCTTCTTCCCTCATTGTTGTATCATCGTATTCAGGGAACCCATGGCCAGGATAGCTGTCGTCGTCCTCTTCTTCTTCATTGTCTTCCATCATAACCCCTCTTTCTCCGTGCTTGGTCCAAACATTATAGTGGGGCATGAAACCGGACTCAAACAGGTGGACGTGAATGGTTCTTGACGTAGAGTAATTGCGACCATTCTTACAGCCAGCACATGGACAAGGCATAAAACCATCCGCCCGCTTGTTTGCCTCAGCCGCAAGCAGAAAAGTATGCACGCCCTCAACAAACTGGGGAGAGCATCGGTCATGGTACATCCATTGCCGGCTCATCTTCATTACACAACACCAAATAGACCAAATTAATACAAGTTCATACATAAAGTTCATACAACACTTAAATGCAACAAACAAATAACTCTCTAGCTAAAGCATTTAAATGCAACAACAAATGCGATCAAGATCGCAACTAAGGTAACAATTGATCCAACAGCATAATGATACCAAGCCTCACTATCGATGGCATATTTTCTAATCTTTCTAATCTTCAAGCGCATTTTCTCCTTCTTGATCTTGTGATCATCGACGACATCGGCAACATGCAACTCCAATTTCATCTTCTCCCCCTCAATTCTTTTCAATTTTTCTTTCAAGTACTCGTTTTCTCTTTCAACTAAATTTAACCTCTCGACAATAGGGTCGGTTGGAATTTCTGGTTCACATACCTCCTAGATAAAAATATTTATGTCAACTTGATGGGCATAATTTGTCATAAACACGAAATGCAACAAATAGTTTTAAAAGAGAATATACCACATCCGAATCATAACAAGGACGAGGGCCGACGGGGACGGATATCAAAACCATGGCACTATGTATAACAAATAACGTACGGGTAAGATAATTATTATACGAGTAACTATATATCCAAATCACACAAACATCAATTTTTTATATAAAATTTCATGAACAAGAGGCTCACCACAAGGTGGTGCCGGCGACGGGACGGTGCGGGCGATCGACGGTGGTTACGACGGAGATTTAGAAGGCACTAAGTAAACCACACCTACATATGCAAACTAAGTGTTATTTTAACCTCAAATTGCATATAAATCAAATACTAGCACATATATATATTTCCTCCCAAATTACTAAACTCACAAATTAATAACTATATAAAGCATTGCAAGAGCTAATCTAGCAATGAGAGATGAAAGGACAAAGTTGCTAACCTTTGTGATCATTTGAATGGATGGGGGCCTTCAAATCTTGACAAATTTTGGGCAAAATGTGTGATGAGCTCGAGAGGAAGAGGGGAAGAACAGAGAGGAGAGGGGAAAGGGGAAGAACAGAGCGAGCTCGGGTGGACAAAGGGTTTATGTAGGACGACCTTTAGTACCGGTTCGTGCCATGAACCGGCACTAAAGGTGCTGGAAGGGCCCCACTCTGACAACATCCTGCCACCACTCTCATTAGCACCGGTTCGTGGCACGAACCGGTGCTAAAGGTTCGCCACGAACCGGTACTAATGAGAGCGGCCCGGCTAGCCGTTGGAACCGGCACTAATGTATACATTTGTGCCAGCTCAAATACAAACCGGCACTAATGTGCTTCACGTTTGACCCTTTTTCTACTAGTGACTAGAGTCAATAATCTAGTTCACATCGCCATGTGATTTAACACTAATATTCACATCTGTATGTAATTAATACCCATAGTTCACATCATCATGTGATCAACACCCAAAGGGTTTACTAGAGTCAATAATCTAGTTCACATCGCTATGTGATTAACACCCAAAGAGTACTAAGGTATGATCATGTTTTGCTTGTGAGAGAAGCTTAATCAACGGGTCTGTCACATTCAGAGCCGTATGTATTTTGCAAATATTCTATGTCTTCAATGCTCTGCATGGAGCTACTCTAGCTTAACTGCGCCCACTTTCAATATGTATCCAGATTGAGACTTAGAGTCATCTGGATTAGTGTAAAAGTTTGCACCGATGTAACTTTTACAACAAACGCTTTTATCACCTCCATAATCGAGAAACATCTCCTTAGTCCTTACTAAGGATATTCTTGACCGCTGTCCAATGATCTATTATTAGATCAAAATTGTATTCCTTTGTCAAACTCAGAGCAAGGTATACAATAGGTCTGGTTCACAGCATAGCGTACTTTATAGAACCTATGACTGAGGCATAGGGAATGACTTTTCATTCTCTTTCTATTTTCTGCCATGGTCGGGTCTTGAGTCTTACTCAACTTCATACCTTTGCATCACAGGCAAGAACTCCTTCTTTGACTGTTCCATTTTGAACTATTTCAAAAATTTATCAAGGTATGTACTCATTGAAAAATCTTATCAAGCGTCTTGATCTATCTATATAGATCTTGATGCTCAATGTGTAAGCAGCTTCACCGAGGTCTTGCTTTGAAAAACTCTTATTCAAGTATCCTTTCATGCTATCCAGAATTTCGATATCATTTCCAATCAACAAGATGTCATTCACATATACTTATCAGAAATGTTGTAGTGCTCCCACTCACTTTCTTGTATATAGAGGCTTCACCGCAAGTCTGTATAAAACTATATGCTTTGATCAACTTATCAAAGCGTATATTCCAACTCCGAGATGCTTGCACCAGTCCATAGATGGATTGCTGGAGCTTGCATATTTTGTTAGCACCTTTAGGATTGACAAAACCTTCTGGTTGCATCATATACAACTCTTCTTTAAGAAAACCATTAAGGAATGTAGTTTTGACATCCATTTGCCAGATTTCATAAAATGTGTCAATTGCTAACATGATTCAGACAGACTTAAGCATCGATACAAGTGAGAAAATCTCATCGTATTCAACACCTTGAACTTGTCGAAAACCTTTTGCAACAAGTCGAGCTTTAGTAGATAGTAACATTATTATCAATGTCCGTCTTCCTCTTGAAAATCCATTTATTTAACATGGCTTGCTGATCATCGAGCAAGTCAATCAAAGTCCATACTTTGTTCTCATAGATGGATCTCATCTCAGATTTTATGGCCTCTAGCCATTTTGCGGAATCTGGGCTCATCATCGCTTCCTCATAGTTCGTAGGTTCATTATGGTCAAGTAACATGACTTCCAGAATAGGATTACCGTACCACTCTGGTGCGGATCTTACTCTGGTAGACCTACGAGGTTCAGTTGAAACTTGATATGAAGTTTCATGATCAATATCATTAGCTTCCTCACTAGTTGGTGTAGTTGTCACAGGAACCGGTTCTTGTGATGAACTACTTTCCAATAAGGGAGCAGGTACAGTTACCTCATCAAGTTCTACTTTCCTCCCACTCACTTCTTTCGAGAGAAACTCCTTCTCTAGAAAGGATCCGAATTTAGCAACGAAAATCTTGCCCTCAGATCTGTGATAGAAGGTGTACCCAACAATTTCTTTTGGGTATCCTATGAAGACACATTTCTCCGATTTGGGTTCGAGCTTATCTGGTTGAAGTTTCTTCACATAAGCATCGCAGCCCCAAATTTAAGAAACGACAACTTTGGTTTCTTGCCAAACCACAGTTCATATGCTGTCGTCTCAACGGATTTAGATGGTGCCCTTTTAATGTGAATGCAGCTGTCTCTAATGCATAACCCTAAAACAATAGTGGTAAATCAGTAAGAGACATCATAGATCGCACCATATCCAATAAAGTGCGGTTACGACGTTCGGACACACCATAACGTTGTGGTGTTCCAGGTGGCGTGAGCTGTGAAACTATTCCACATTGTTTTAATTGAAGACCAAACTCGTAACTCAAATATTTGTCTCCGCGATCAAATCGCAGAAACTTTATTTTCTTGTTACGATAATTTTTCCACTTCACTCTGAAATTCTTTGAACCTTTCAACTATTTCAGACTTATGTTTCATCAAGTAGATATACCCATATCTGCTCAAATCATCTTGTGAAGGTCAGAAAATAACGATACTTGCCACGAGCATCAACACTCATTGGATTGCATACATCGGTATGTATTATTTCCAATAAGTCAGTAGCTTGTTCCATTGTTCTGGAGAACGGAGTTTTAGTCATCTTTCCCAAAAGGCATGGTTCGCAAGCATCAAATGATTCATAACCAAGTGATTCCGAAAATCCATGTTTATGGAGTTTCTTCATGCTCTTTACACCGATATGACCAAAACGGCAGTGCCACAAATAAGTTGCACTATCACTATTAACTTTGCATCTTTTGGCATCAATATTATGAATATGTGTATCACTACGATCGCGATCCAACAAACTATTTTCATCGGGTGTATAACCATCGAAGGTCTTATTCATGTAGACAGAATAACAATTATTCTTTAACTTCAAATGAATAACTGTATCGCAATAAACGTGATCAAATCATATTCATGCTCAACGCAAACGCTAAATAATATTTATTTAGGTTTAACACTAATCTCGAAAATATAGGGAGTGTGTGATGATGATCATATCAATCTTCGAACTATTTCCAACACTCATCATCACTTCCCCTCAACTAGTCTCTGTTTATTATGTAACTCCTGTTTCGAGTTACTAATCTTAGCAACCGAACAAGTATTAAATACTCAGGGGTTACTATAAACACTAGTAAGGCACACATCAAACACATGTATATCAAATATACCCTTGTTCACTTTGCCATCCTTCTTATCCACCAAATATTTAGGGCATTTCCGCTTCTAGTGACCATTTCCTTTGCAGTGTAAGCACTCAGTTTCAGGCTATGGTACAACTTTGGTCTTCTTCACGGGAGTGACAACTTGTTTGCCATTCTACTTGAAGTTTCCCTTTCTCTTCCTTTGCCCTTTTCTTGAAACTAGTGGTCTTGTCAATCATCAACACTTGATGTTCTTTCTTGATTTCTACCTTCGTTGATTTCAACATCACGAAGAGCTTGGGAATCATTTTCGTCATCCCTTGCATTATAGTTCATCACGAAGTTCCACTAACTTGGTGTTGGTGACTAGAGAACTCTGCCAATCACTATCTTATCTGGAAGATTAACTCCCACTTGATTCAAGCGATTGAAGTACCCAGACAATCTGAGCACATGCTCACTAGTTGAGCGATTCTCCTCCATCTTTTAGCTATAGAACTTGTTGGAGACTTCATATCTCTCAACTCGGGTATTTTCTTGAAATATTAACTTCAATTCCTGGAACATCTCATATGGTCCATGACGTTCAAAACATCTTTGAAGTCCCGATTCTAAGCCGTTAAGCATGGTGCACTAAACTATCAAGTAGTCATCATATTGAGCTAGCCAAACATTCATAACGTCTGCATCTGCTCCTAAAATAGGTCTGTCACCTAGCGATGCATTAAGGACATAATTCTTCTGTGCAGCAATGAGGATAAACCTCAAATCACGGATCCAATCCGTATCATTGCTACTAACATCTTTCAATACAATTTTCTTTAGGAACATATTAAAATAAACATATGAAAGCAACAACGCAAGCTATTGATCTACAACATAATTTGCAAAATACTACCAGGACTAAGTTCATGATAAATTTAAGTTCAATTAATCATATTACTTAAGAACTCCCACTTAGATAGACATCTCTCTAGTCATCTAAGTGATTACGTTATCCAAATCAACTAAACCATGTCCGATCATCACGTGATATGGAATAGTTTCAATGGTGAACATCACTATGTTGATCATATCTACTATATGATTCACGTTCGACCTTTCAGTCTCCGTGTTCCGAGGCCATATCTGTATATGCTAGGCTCGTCAAGTTTAACCTGAGTATTCCGTGTGTGCAACTGTTTTGCACCCGTTGTATTTGAACGTAGAGCCTATCACACCCGATCATCACGTGGTGTCTCAGCACGAAGAACTTTCGCAACGGTGCATACTCAGGGAGAACACTTCTTGATAATTAGTGAGAGATCAACTTAAAATGCTACCGTCAATAAAAGCAAGATAAGATGCACAAAGGATAAACATCACATACAATCAATATAAGTGATATGATATGGCCATCATCATCTTGTGCTTGTGATCTCCATCTCCGAAGCACCATCGTGATCACCATCGTCACCGGCGCGACACCTTGATCTCCATCGTAGCATCATTGTTGTTACGCCATCTATTGCTTCTACGACTATCGCTGCCGCTTAGTGATAAAGTAAAGCAATTACAGGGCGTTTGCATTTCATACAATAAAGTGACAACCATATGGCTCCTGCCAGTTGCCGATAACTTCGGTTATAAAACATGATCATCTCATACAATAAAATATAGCATCACGTCTTGACCATATCACATCACAACATGCCCTGCAAAAACAAGTTAGACATCCTCTACTTTGTTGTTACAAATTTTACGTGGCTGCTACGGGCTGAGCAAGAACCGTTCTTACCTACGCATCAAAACCACAACGATAGTTCGTCAAGTTAGTGCTGTTTTAACCTTCGCAAGGACCGGGCGTAGCCACACTCGGTTCAACTAAAGTTGGAGAAACAGACACCCGCTAGTCACCTGTGTGCAAAGCACGGCGGTAAAACCAGTCTCGCGTAAGCGTACGCGTAATGTCGGTCCGGGCCGCTTCATCCAACAATACCGCCGAACCAAAGTATGACATGCTGGTAAGCAGTATGACTTGTATCGCCCACAACTCACTTGTGTTCTACTCGTGCATATAACATCAACGCATAAAACCTAGGCTCTGATGCCACTGTTAGGGAACGTAGTAATTTCAAAATTTTCCTACGCACACGCAAGATCATGGTGATGGCATAGCAACGAGAGGGGAGAGTATTGTCCACGTACCCTCGTAGACCGTAAGAGGAAGCGTTATGACATCGCGGTTGATGTAGTCGTACGTCTTCACGATCCGACCGATCCAAGTACCGAACGTACGGCACCTCCGAGTTCAGCACACGTTCAGCTCGATGACGATCCCCGAACTCCGAACGTACGGCAACTCCGATCCAGCAAAGTGTCGGGGATGCGCTCCGTCAGCACGACGGCGTGGTGACGATGATGATGCTCTACCGGCACAGGGCTTCGCCTAAACTCTGCGATGATATGACCGAGGTGGAATATGGTGGAGGGGGGCACCGCACACGGCTAAGGAACGATCCGTAGATCAACTTGTGTGTCATGGGGTGCCCCCCTGCCCCCGTATATAAAGGAGCAAGGGGGAGGGGGCCGGCCAAGGGGAGGAGGCGCGCCCAAGGGGGAGAATCCTACTCCAAGTAGGATTCCCCCTCTTTCCTAGTCCAAGTAGGAGAGGGGAAGGAAGGGAAGGAGAAGGAGAAGGAAGGAGAGGGAGGAAAAGGAGGAAAGGGGGGCCGGCCCCCTAGTCCAATTCGGTTTGGGCTAGGGGGGCCGCGCGCCCTGTCTCCTCTCTTCCACCACTTGGCCCATGAGGCCCATTGCTTCTTCCTCGTATTCCTGTAACTCCCCGGTACCCCCGAAAATACCAGAATCACTCGGAACCTTTCTGAACTCCGAATATAGTCGTCCAATATATCGATCTTTACGTCTCGACCATTTCGAGACTCCTCGTCATGTCCCCGATCTCATCCGGGACTCCGAACTCATTCGGTACATCAAAACTCATAAACTCATAATAAAACTGTCATGGAAACCTTAAGCGTGCGGACCCTACGGGTTCGAGAACTATGTAGACATGACCTAGAACTATTCTCGGTCAATAACCAATAGCGGAACCTGGATGTCCATATTGGCTCCTACATATTCTACGAAGATCTTTATCGGTCAAACCGCATAACAACATATGTTGTTCCCTTTGTCATCGGTATGTTACTTGCCCGAGATTCGATCGTCGGTATCCAATACCTAGTTCAATCTCGTTACCGGCAAGTCTCTTTACTCGTTACGTAATGCATCATTCCGTAACTAACTCATTAGCTACATTGCTTGCAAGGCTTATAGTGATGTACATTACCGAGAAGGCCCAGAGATACCTCTCTGACAATCGGAGTGACAAAACCTAATCTCGAAATACGCCAACCCAACATGTACCTTTGGAGACACCTGTAGTACTCCTTTATAATCACCCAGTTACGTTGTGACGTTTGGTAGCACCCAAAGTGTTCCTCCGGTAAACGGGAGTTGCATAATCTCATAGTTACAGGAACATGTATAAGTCATGAAGAAAGCAATAGCAACATACTAAACGATCAAGTGCTAGGCTAACGGAATGGGTCATGTCAATCACATCATTCTCCTAATGATGTGATCCCGTTAATCAAATGACAACTCTTTTGTCCATGGCTAGGAAACTTAACCATCTTTGATTCAATGAGCTAGTCAAGTAGAGGCATACTAGTGACACTATGTTTGTCTATATATTCACACATGTATTATGTTTCCGGTTAATACAATTCTAGCATGAATAATAAACATTTATCATGATATAAGGAAATAAATAATAACTTTATTATTACCTCTAGGGCATATTTCTTTCATTTAGTGTGTTTGTTCACTCATTTTGGCTCGTAACATTGAAACATCCAAAACATCTTACATTTATGAAGGGAGGCAGTAGTATGTATTAATAATGTGAAAAATATGTCGGTGCACATTAAAAACAATGTTCATTAGTGTGTTCAAACACGTTCGCACACCCCGTTCCCTCGGTCTGCCGCCAGCAAGGCCGGTGATTCCCTACCTCCCAGTTTGCTGCTCCTGCGGCGAGAGAGCGAGGAAAGCCCGGATCTAGGCCCCGGCGTGTAGATAGTAGTGTTACTGGTCTTGGTGGCGCCGTTGAGTTGGTGATGACGTGTCCGTTTTGTATAAGTGTGCAGGCGCTCGAACCCCTTCCCAACAAAGCTTTGGGCGGAGTTGGGGAGTGGATGTAGTTGTGTGTTCTCGAATTTGTTGACTCGGTGAGTCTTGGTGGTCAGGGCATGGTTGGTGTGGCGGAGGCAACGACCTGCTTGGTGAGTTTTTGTCCTGTGTCTTCTTCTTCGTCGCAGCGAGGTGGGCTCTAGCTTTGTTGTGGAGGTTCTGGGGTGGTGCCACGGTGCTACAGCGGTCGTTTGATCCGACTGCGTGTATAGGAGTTTCGATCGTTCACATCGGATCAGGGTTTGGCTAGTGATGGCCAGTTTGTCAGGGTGCTGGTCCTTTGGGCCTAAACTCGTTGACTTCCCGCTTGCCATGGAGGATCAAGTGGTGATGACGGCGGTGCGCCAGCGACTAATTCTGGTGAGATTAGGTGTGTGGCTCTTTAGGGTCCTTGTTGTGATTATTTCCTTTTGTGGAGTGCTGACTGTAATTGGCTGGGTTCTTCATGAATCTAAGAGACTTGCTCGCAAAAAAAGAGACAATCGTAAATCATAAAAGAGTTGATGTTCCCCCAAAATTAGGCTTTTCAATAAGAAGTATTTGTGTAACTCATAACAAATATTGATGTATTTTCTCGTAACAAAGAAAAGATAGTTTGGTCATATAAGTACCTAAATATAAAAGAAAATAGAAATTAAAAGTGAAAAAATGAAATATAATCAAGAAAGAAAACACAATCTCTTCTTCTAGTACTATCTCTACTATATATACTTATAAAAGACGCCTATTCCATGGTATCTCTGTTTTTGGCCCAACTTGAAAACCATTTTAACCGCCTCACCTTTTATTTGACTTATCAAATGAAATTGCGCTTGATTTAATAAGGTAATAAGTCTTACAAAATAAATGATTACCAAATAAAATCCTAAAATTTATTTAGGTCCGTAAGTATGGTCAATTGTGATTAATATGTACAGTTAAATCACGAGCTAATTTACTAGAATGTTTATATCTCATTGCAACACATGGACAACCATATAAAAGAACAATAAAACTTGTGGTTTTTCTTGAACACAATACTGACATAGATGTTGATACATACGCACATACACTTACCATATGAACGCGCACACACACACATCCTACCGATATGAGCACCTCTGAAACACTGAGCCGATACATTATCTTGAGATTTACAAACTCAATGGGGACGTATCCTCCCACTGAACGAACATCGCCAAAAACTTAAAATAAATCAAGGAAAATGCAAGTATCAGTGTCAAGTGTAGGAATCCTGGTGGTCTGGTCCCACCACAAAGAACCTAAGGGCAACTCCAAAACGGGGACACATTTCGTCCGCTCACATAGGCTTGGGTTCGTGTGGACAAAAACCATGGCTAACGTGACAACACATTCATGTATTCTATCTGTTTCGTGATCGTGGGGATCCAAATTCACCCTCAAATTTGGGCCGGGTTTGCACCCACATGGACAGGAGACGAATGTGTCGCGCATCCACGTGAGCCCAAAACCATCCAGAGTAGTCTGAGGGACGAAAAATATCCGGTTTTAATAATTGAAGGACTAGTTTTTTCTGGTTTTAATAGTTGAAGGACCATTTCTATACTGTCGATAAAGTTTAGGGACGAAAAATATACTTCTCCCTTATATATATTAAGAGCCGATCAAATCAGTCAAACATGACAGACTAAAATATGTTCTCATGTTACCATCAAACAACAGACTGAGTTGGCAAACTGATCAAAACTTATATCCCGATTTATTTTAGTTATGCTCACATTTTTTGGATGAGAACTTACACCCTCTTTTAGTTTGATTGCTGTAAAAATTCAGGTTTGTGTTGTCTTTGCTTCGGTTGATCTGCAGCAGCATGGCAATGGCAACGGCATTGGCATGTCTGCTCTCTGGAGATCAGCACTCAGCAAGCTTGTCTGCTGTAGCTGCAAAATTCTATTATATGTTCATGATGCATGTCTCCATGATGCATGTTTAATCAACCATAATGTAATAGAACTAGGAATTGCATATACGTGACCGAAACTGACAATGCGCACGAAGATGCCATTGATTGGTACTGGACAAAGAATCCATCCGAGGTTAGGCTGCTGTCGTTTTGGTAATCTTAGGTTAAATACTTGAGTGGATGAAATGGGGAGAAAGGTTAACGTGTGTTTGTCCACCTTTCTCTTCATCTCTGTTTGGAATTCAAACCGATTGAGTTTATGCTGTAGATTGACCCTGGATAAATAAACCTTCATTTCTTTTGCTGAACTCTTACACTCAAAATTTTATCATACATCAGTTTAGTAGCTGGGACAGTGGAAAGCAGTAAAATTCACTTTTAAGTTTTAACTGAAATACGTTCATGGCAACTTGGCCACTTGGTTCACAACTACACTTTCAACCATTACGGTCCTTTCCAACCATCAGCATTGCAGAGAAGACAACAACCATATTAAGAAAGCAAGTCAGATGCTATTTAACTGAATCTATTCATGGCAACTTAGCCACTTAGCAACAATTCATTTTCAGAACTACTATATAACAATTCCATATTTCCCTTAGGTCTAAGCAGCTTGCCACGACAGACATCTATCGGAGAGTGGATGGGATTCATCATCTGCAGAGAACACATGAATCATATTGCACTTTTTAATCTCAATCCAGCTTAGCCCAGGTTCCTCTCAACAATACACGACGCGGTCGGGCACAGCTAGATATGTTCCACGGTTTTCTACAGTAGGTGTTAGTAATTGTGATGGCATATGCCGAAATTCTCAAGCTGATTTATTTTTACAGAAGAGCTAACTCTCAATTCTGACGCTAAAAGAAGATACTTGTTACAAAAGATAAGTTCTTGGATTTTAGGTTCACGCCCTAAACTCTCAAGCCAAGTTGATATAAACGTACGTGCTAAAGAAAGATTTATGTGATTCTGTTTTCAATGTTGCAGTCGTAATTCCTTTATGTTACAAGTGCTACATTGTTCTCTTATCGGTAGAACCGCCATGAGTTGATGTCGTCACCGACGAAGCAGCTCATATCTCGGGCCAGGCAAAAACAAGCCCGATGCTGAAAACCCAGGCCCGAGCCCTGCCCAAGCCTGAAAAAGCCCTACACGCGCCGGTCGGCCCGGCCCGAATACGGCTAAATTCCTGTTTTCCGCAGGCGGCGGCTCGGCAGTCAACATCGCGATTGACATCAACATCGGGCCGCACTAGCCGGCGCTGGCATCCGCGTCTTGTTCCGCGCAGGGCTCACCCAAAACTGGTCCAAATCATTTGGGGCCCAGGACGATGTCAAATAACTATTTTTTGTACTGAACTTTTATACATATTCTAAACTAAGTGACCAAATTATAATTTTAATTAATACAATTTTATTACTCAGTCACATAAGAATATTTTCAAATAATATATTCATTACTACACAACTGTAATTAATATGAATCAAAGTTTTGGTTCTACAAAATTTAGATTACATGATTTTCCAAATTTATTTCTTGTTAAAAATTCCTTCAAATTAATTCTCTCATATTGAATAAACTATAGAGTGTATACAAATATATTTGATATATATATATATATATATGTGTGTGTGTGTGTGTGTGTGTGTGTGTGTGTGTGTGTGTGTGTGTGTGTGTGTGTGTGTGTGTGTGTGTGTGTGTGTTTCTTCATATATATTTTAATATTATTGAATAACATGGTAGATATTTCTAAATCATCCATACATAGCGTGCAATAAGTCTACTACAACGATCATGTCGTCCCACATATATTGTTCCTTGAGCTTCATCCAACAGTGCGTGTGCGTAAATGGCCGTCCCTCTATCATATGATACATCACGGCAGCACGTACGGGCTACATTCTAAATATACTAAACCTGGCCAGGTTTACACTAGTAGAAAACAGAGCTTTAAAACCGGTTTGTAAGGGCCTTTAGTGCCGGTTATGGAACCGGCACTAAAGTGTGGGCACTAAAGGCCCCCCCTTTAGTACCGGTTCGGCACGAACTGGCGCTAAAGTGCCACCACGTGGCGTGAGCTCGCGCCCTAGTATGGGGGACTAAAGGTTTTTTTTTGAATTTTGGAAAAAAAATTTGATTTTTTTTCGATTTTTATTTTTTCTGAATTATTTGATGATTTAGTCTCTAATCACCTCTCTTAACTGCTCAAGCGTGGATCACTCATTCCAAATCATCTAACTTCCCGACCGGTCACCCATCCCTCTCACTACTCCAACCCGAGCACGCTTAACTTTCAGGTTCTATTCTCCTTCGTTTCCAAGTCTGCACTTGTTGTTTTCCTGACAATAGTAAGATGTCAATCCTATTAACCCTCAGGAGTTTAGCTTGAGCATGAAGTCATACATTTCACCGTTTGAGTTTGAAACTATTATTCTAAAAAAACAGTAATTATTTAGTAACGCTAATATTTCTTGAATAAGTTTGACCATAGTTTGACCAAAATTCAAAAAATTGAAATAATTATTTAGTAACACTAATATTCTTGAATAATTATGTAGTAACATTAATACTTCTTGAATAAGTAGTTTGACCAAATTTAACCAAATGTTTTTTAAAAAACTGAAATTTAACCATATCTTTTTTTCCTTTTCGAATTTGAGGATTCTAAAAAATTCCAAACAGGCCGCAAGCTATCTCCATCGGATGCGGATTTTTGTGCTGAATTTTTTGATATATTATACGTTTTTTTCGACATCATATGCAAAAGTTATAGCCGTTTTACATTTTTCCCTACACTTTTTGCAAAACATGTCCAAATTTAAGTTTTCAAATTTTCATAACTAGTAGATATAGTAATATAACTACCTCTCGAAGGATTTTATTTTTTGAAGTTTTTATCATTTTCTTTTGATTTTTTCAAAACTGAAATGGCGATACACGGGGGGGGGGGGGTAGAGTTTGAAAATTGGCCCCTTTAGTACCGGTTCGTGGCACGAGTCGGTACTAAAGGCTTGTCCCCTTTAGTACCGGTTTGTGGCACGAACCGGTACTATAGGTTAGACCTTTAGTACCAGTTGGTAACACAAACCGATACTAAAGGGGCTCGTGGGGACCCGGCCTGACGCCAGCCTGCCACTACCCCTTTAGTACCGGTTCGTGACATGAACTGGTACTAAAGGCTCAACACGAACCGGTACTATTGATCGCAGCCACGAACCGGCACTATTGATCACATTAGTGCCGGTTCTTTTACGAACCGGCACTAATGTGCTTCACATTTGACCCTTTTTCTATTGGTGTTAGTTTACCGGGTTTTTTTGACTTTTTCTTATCATAAAAATTCGGCCAATGAATGCGCAACACGTGCTTTAGTGGGGGATGCAGACAGGTAGCCTTCTGGGTGCGCCTACCAATTGCTGGTGCAAACTATAGAAAAATGGGGATCCAACCTTCCATTCGTTGCATGCTCTTGCTTCCTCTCAGTTTAGAATTGGTTGCATGCGGTAGACCCCAAGTTGGCTACGCCTTCCATTCTTTATTTTTGTCTAATTCTGCATGGCTGTTGGATTCTTCCTTCGAGCTGCTTTGTCGGCTGCCGCTTTCGCACAAGCTTCTGGTCGTCTCTGCACCGTGCGCAGTGGCGGAAAAAAATTATATGAGACCAGGTCTCATATAAATCAGGTGAGACCCGCCTTGATGGATGACATGGGGCATTCACAAATCACAAAGTATCTAATCTTTTCTTTTTGATTTCAGGTGGGGTGGGGTGGATGCTTTGTGATTTGCGAATGTCACGTGTTATCCATCAGGATGGGTCTCACCTGCTAATCCGTAAGACCTGGTCTTATGGAATTTTTTTCCGTGGCGGCCGTTTCCGATTTGTGCTCTCTCGCTTTGTTGCCTGCTATAAATACGGGTTGTCCGCTGCAGTCGTTCTCCATTCTAGCTGCGCCCGTTCTCGCTCTCCCTCTTCCAACTGCTGCTGCCATTTCTTCACTCGGCGATGGTTCCTCCTGCTCCTGATCGGTCTGGACGGCGTCGTCGGGGTCGCCCTCCTGGGATTCGGGCGGCCGTTATTGCCGTGTGCGCCGTGCCGGTATGCGTCTTCCTCCTGCAGATCCGGGCTGAATGACGGCAGCGGCGGCCGACAGCGCGGGCGTGATCGCAAGACAACGCAGATCCACCATGGAGCGACGCTATACTGCTCCTCTGTCCAACCTAGCGTTGCTGCTCCCATGCAATGGAGGTGTCGATCAGTGTCACCTGCGGCGTCCATGTGATCGTGGCCGCGAGCAGCTGAGTATCACTGCTCACGGAGAGGACGCTGAGAATCACGTGTGGGAGGAAGATCGTATGGCCGTCCGAAGGGTCGGCAAGGACGGCGACGCCGCAGCAGAGGCCGTGCCTGAGCCCTGAGGCGACCCTGGAGAAGAGCGACACGCAGCTCCAAACTGGGCAACAGGGCTCGACCCGTCCTCAGTTTGTGGCCGTCGCACTCCTACTCCACGCGCGCCTCCTTCCCACGGTGCGTCCAACCGGATTAAGATCGGCCGCCAAGACCCGAGAGCTCGGAAGCGGCCCCTCGAGGTTCGACGCGTCCTCTCTCTATGTGCTTCTCGCAGTCGTCGCGGGGCGTGCTGTATTCCTTCCTCTTCTCACGACGTGCACCTCCTTCTCTTGTTGATCTTGCTCAACATACTACACGCGCAGTTCTTCACCGTGTACGTCGGCCACGGTGACGTCCAGGTCGTCGAATACCGCCAGACAGGCTACACTCCGCGCTCGCCGAGAAGCTGTGTGCCACAAAGGACCGCATCAGCGCCTCCGATGGTGAGCTCTCTCGACTCTAAGAAGCAGCGGGAGAACACGTTATTGGACTGTTTCTGCCGTGTGAACGCTGCGGCCGAGGCGACGGTGTTCTCGACCTCGAGCTCGCCCAACCGGCCGGCGCCTGAAACCCATCCAACCCGGCTCTAGCATACGCACGCCGTGTCGACCTCTTGCACGCTAGGACGCCGGCGCCCCGTCGAAGATGACGCGAGGAGGCGATCCTGAACCGCAGGAAGGCGCTCCTGAAAGCTGTTTGTTTGCTGCACATTCCCAATTGCTTTGCTCATTCACTTCTATAGTAGGATAGGTGAAGGCATGCCTTAAGAAGCAAAAGAGAGACTTAACGAAGTTGGCGCAGACATGGCTTCCGCTTGAAAACCAGCTAGATGTTACTCATTGAATTGCAAATCCCATAAAATTTGCCTCTATCGTATGTGAATATTTTTTGTTTTGTAGGATTTAAATTCAAATTGGCTTCCTCACTTACAAATGCAAATACAGCCTGGTGTTTTTTTAGGGATACAGCCTGGTGTTAGAAGCATGTGAGTTGTCTGTTTGAACCAAGTTGGACGTAGAAACAATGTGCGAGAAAAAAAATAGAGCATCTCCAATAGCTATCTTGTTTTGTCCCTCAAAAAAAAAAGACCTCATATCTGCCGTGCGGTGTGGGGAGCATTTGCTTTTCGTTTTGTCACCCGTGCAAGCATGCGATGGTCATCTGTGATTTTTGTTGATGATTGGTTTCACCAACGTCATGTCTATTTTCTCCTCTTTTTGAGATATTATTTGGATTCCTTGAAAATTTTGTGGAACTGCCATTTGTAATTCTGGGTATGCTCGGTGGTAGGCTCCATGTGTGCATGTAGCTAGCGTTGTGCGGCATGATTTTTTTTTGTGAAATTGCATTCGGGCGGAAGGAAATTGGTTGCTTCCTTTTTCGTCGCTGCTGAGTTGCATGCGGTGGTCGGCCGTAGATTTCGGGCTGATGTGAGTACGTGCATTAGGTTAGTGGTGATGTGCTATGCGCATGGGAACCGAAGATTTTTTCTTTCCTGCAAAAGAAAAAGATTTTTTTTCAAGATTTTTTTTGTTGACCAATGTATGCGGTTTGCTTTTTTGGTTGCATCTAAGCAGCCGCTGGGCCTGGTAGAGAAGTGAGCTTTGTGACTTTTAGTAGGGTTGTATGTTGTGGCAGGTGCTGGCGCACGCTCTGCGGTAGGTTTTTTCCTAGCCGTTTTTCTTCCTTCCCTTTGTTTGCATTTATGAGCGTTAGTGGTATTGACATGTATGCATTGTTCTTGACTTGAATCTCTCAACAAATTATCCAAGTGATCTAAAAATTTATCATATTAGTAAAATATGTATTTTCGAATTTTGAAAAAAAATCAAATGTTTCTAGAAACTTTGAAGTTCCTGTCAATTAAAAGTTTGAAAACATAAATCTCTCAAACCAATGGTCCAACCAAACTGAAACTTTCCCAAATCAGTCATATATGTATTCTACAATTTATGAATTTCTTTTCAAATATTTCTAAAAAAACTGGAATTTCTATACAAGTTTCACCACAACACATTCAAAAGGACGCTGGGGCATGGCTGCTGAAAAGTTGGACACTGTGATTAGAATGATGAAGGTGCGAGAGATACAATTACTATGATGTAAGCTAGAAATGAATATACCGCGTTAAGGACGCAGGGGCATGGCTACTGAAAATTTGGACACTGTGATTAGAATGATGAAGGTGAGCAATACAATTACTATGATGTAAGCCAGAAATAAATGTACCGCGTTTAATCTTGTTAGCAAAGTGTCAACGTGTACTTCCTGTCATCTCTAAAATGCATCATACATGGTGACAATAAATGTGCCTTTTTCAGTTTGCTTCTATGCATTACCTCCCTTTCTTTGAACACAACATTATCTACATATTCTGTTACTTTGAAATTCATTGCATACAACAAAAACATCACGTATCAATGGACACGGGATTGCACAACTACTACGTCCTTTAAGTCACAAAGGAAAGATTATTTATGGCAAAAGAGAAAGCACAAATCAAACAATGGCAGTTCAACATGGCCCATCAGCAGGTTAGCTACACTGGAAAACGAGTTCACAAGGCAAACAATAATTCTAGCAAAAGTATGCAACAGCTTCATTGATGTATTACCACTCCACATGTATCCTCAGCGCCCATACAGTGAGGATCCTATTATCACATACACATGCGCGCACCCTCCTGTCGGACGTGTCCAAGAATTTGCAAAATCATTGTACCACTTTCTCACAGGCACCAATCCTGCAGGAGGATATACTACTATACCAGGATGATCTAATGCATCAACAACTGCTTCTAGCTTATTTATGTAGTGTGTTTGTGTTTCTATAAACAGTTCTTCTAGCTCATTTATGTAGTGTGTTTGTGTTTCTATAAACAGTTCTCTGCCTACAGTGAACTGTATGTACTTTGAATAACTGCAGTGTGTCACTTTTAATTTGTATCTTTGTATCCCAATATTTACAAAATTTCAATAGCTTCATATGTTCGGTTTCTTTACTACTTCTATATATTATTCTGAGATTAAAAGAGCATGCACCAATCCAAATTTTGAATCAACAGATTGCATATTTGCGAGTGATCACCGAGTGCGGCGTGCCGCCGCGCGGGTTAGGCTAGTATGTATACTAGGCCCGTAAGGGTTATTTTTTCTGGTTTTTTTGAAATTTTTTTACCGCTGTTGTAAAAATGACATGTGTGCTGTTGGTGGAATAGTCTGGACATATCATTGTTTTGGTGTCCATCGCTTTGACTGTCTCCTGCCGCTTTGACTGCTTGGGGATGTGTTGATTCTGGTTTTCACCAAGTATCTCCTGGTTTGCCACGTATCAGTTTTGTAGCACGTTTTGATTTCTCGGTTTGCCACGTTAGAGTTTCTAGGTCGGTTCCTTTCGACAGTAGGTTTTCTAGGCTCTTCCAATGGCCTGCATGTGTGTTTTCTCTTCCTCTTTCCTTACTGTTTTCTACACACGTGGATCACCATCTAGAAGACTCCCCTGAAGTCTCGATCTTCACCGCATACGCAGGCCACTGCTCCACCGCCGTATGGGCCTATAAAGAGGCTCTCTTCCTCCCCTGTAGTTTCCTACGTCGCCTCCTCCTAGCCCTCCCCGTCCGACCGCTGAGATTCCATCTCATCTCCCGGCGCTGTTCCTATCCCCATCTCCTCTCCGCGTGACCCAGATGAGGAATCAACGATGAAGGCATGCGGGAAGCGCGCATGGAGGGCACTGCCAAGGCGGCGGCGCTGGGCGTGGAAGCTACCTCTACCGACAACAACACGAATCATCAAGCGGCCGCAGCGCTGCCGTCTCAGCTGTCGACGTCCTCTTCTGCGCCCCGGCCACGGAGGACTGCCACAACTGCTGTGGATTCTCATCGTCCGTGCAGTGCAAGGACGGGGATCGTCCTCTTTGTGCAAGGGCAGCACATCGGGAGCCGGCAAGCCACAACAACTAGCTTGCCTCACCCCTCCACGTCGACGCCCTTCTATCTGAGCCTGTTGAACGCCGCGGTCATCTACTACATGGGAAGAGCTGCGACATGCTGCTTCACCTCTAATGGCTTTTTGCACCGGTACTTACCCTTCTTTTGTTGCATCAGCATCACTCCCTTCCTGTTCCTGGTCTTGCAATGATCAGATTAACGCAGCAGGGTAGATACATATTGCGAACTGCTTCTACTACCTCGACAGAGTCAGGTTTTTGGTCCCTTTTTTTCTAGAATACAGAGTTTTACCACTCAAGCTCTGAATGTCTGATACTCATATGTGGTAATGTGATTTTTTGGGGTCCCCTTTTACCACTCAAGTTCTGAATGTCTGATACTCATATGTGGTAATGTGAATATGTTGACCATCATCATCATGTATCAAAATGAACAGCTATAACGCCCTCAAGTTTGCTAATGTATGTGTTCTCCATTCATTTCATTGAGAAGATCCAATGGCCGTGAACAATTTTTTTAAAAGAAATGATTATATTAACTTCGATCGCTAGCAGCTGCCATTCATGAGTGTTATTTGCATTGGCTTTTTACCGTTCTTGCTATTTATTCTTTCATCCAGGTCAAAAGACTGCAGGCATGCAGAATATATCTCTGAAGGACCTTGCCATGACTATTATTGTTCGACCGTGCATGTGTGAACTCCTAGGATATGGGAATTTGGAAGCCAGGAAACATGGGCACTATTTCAGCTGGATTTTGTTGTAGTAGATCGCCAGGTTAGGCTGAACAAAGGGCAAGTATTTTATAGTGTTTTGCCTTCTGTGAAAAGTTGGTGATCTGAAATACTGAACAAGTTTGTTACTCTGACAGGATAGACAAAGAACATGCTGAAAGAGGGCTCCATCTATCGAATCTGAAATTCTGATGTTCGATTATGTTTGCTTCTTGTGTTTACGGCGATTGGTTTACTTGTTTGGATAGGGAGGGAAAAGGAGTTAAGAGACAAAGAGAAGGCTCAGCACCTCTATTTGCATGTCAAATCTGAGTAGAGAGCTGCATCAAGTATCTGAAGGAGAAGACAGAGAAGGATCCCTACAGGAGTACACTGAAATACCCACATTGAACCCTCAAGCTGAGATGATCACTTTGTCATTAGTTAGGATCCAAACCAATTGTTTATATTGTTCATGTTAATCTTTTATATACAATAGTTACTTTTTTATTAATTTTACCTCAAGTTAATTGTAGTTTATTCAAATTAGAAGGTCAATAAATATTAGAAACTAAGTTCAAAACTGTAAATTTCAATGTGAAGTACATTTCAGTGGATTTACTAAGCTAGGCAGGGGCTCTCATTCCAAACGGTGACTGAGTGAAGGACCAGAAACTTTTCCGGTCACTAAATGTTCTTTTGTTAATACTATCTACCAGTATATTGTGCTAAAGGCCAACAAAAGAAACTAAGCACACAGTGGTTGTGCGTCCCTAGATGGATAGATAGTAGTTTTTTTGCATTATATTGAGAAATGGAATCTCTGTTGGCTGGAATATGCAACGTAATAGCGTATACGATACCACCATCTCAAATAAATTTTGCATTAAGCGTCATGTCTATCAACTCAAATAAATTTTGCATTAAGCATCATGTCTTCTCTGTAGCAATCTCAATTTGTCATCTTGTGCTTATTTGCTTGAAAACAGTAAATTTGTAATGCTATTTGAAGAAACAGACTGCCATGGGAAGGTAAACAAATTTGCCATGGTCTACATAGTAGGGTCATGGCAAAGTCACTACCTAAATATCATGGGAAAGTTGCCATGGTCTACATGGTAGGGTCATGGCAAGGTCACTACCTAATATGACATGTTTGAGTGAGTAAACAACTTCTATGAATTTTGCCATGTCAATGTTTCAAACATGTGCCGTGTTACTTTACAAATATTTCATGTCGGCAAATGCACATCTCCCTAAAAATGCAACATTTGAGTAGACAAAAAATTCTGAATTTTTGCATAGGATTTTTTAAAAAAATTAGCGCATCATCTTACAAAAATTACCACATTATTTAGAACATTTCTTTAATTTTGATATGGCCTACCACTAACATTTTCAGAATTTTGCCATGTGTATAAGAAATCAGGGATACACATGGCAAACTTTAACCAATTTGTCCTATGAAAATTTGCCATTCATCGGTGAAGCTCCACATCGGGCATGTATGAATGGAAACAAACAAAGTTTACTAGGATTTGCGACGGCGGATGAGTAGACACTGGACCACATACACAATAGAAGGATTGCTAAAAAATTGCTATGTGCGGGACGCTGGATGGCAAATGAAAATAAAAGGAAGCACATAAGACGGGACGAGGAGGGAAACCTTGTAATGTTGGGGCATCTGGCTGTTCCCAAGGCCCTTGCGCTTGGTGTGGTGTGGTCGCCGCTATGGCACCCGTGACGCTCCGACCAGTGCGCACATGAACGAGTCGCTGCCGCCACCTGAGGATATATGGTGGCTGTTCCTAGCGAGGACCAACAGCAGCTCCCACCACGGCGCAAGCTGACCAACCGGCTGTGCTTGCTCGGCCCTAAATTTCCGATTACGACGTCCAGGATAGCGGCGTGGCTCGGCGTCCACCCTCAGTTCCCGGCCTCGGTCATGTCGAAGTGTGGTCGCCGATTCGTCGCCTCATCAGTACAAGGACCCGGAGGGCGACCACGTGCTCCTCTGCGAGGTCAAGAACAAGGCGGTTTTGATATTCTTCGACGAGGACCACCTTGCGCAGGCGCGCGCTGCCAGCCACTGATGCCGAGCGGCCTACACGCGCCTAGCCCTGCCGCCGCACGTCGAGTCGACACCAGCCATGGCTGCCACTGGTCCCCTTCGTGGCCGCGTTGTCGCTTTCAGAGGAAGGTGGACGAGTTGCGCGTAGCTTGAGCAGGTCGGGCTCTGGGGGATTCGTGTTGCGGTGGCCGACGCGAGTAGATCGGTGTTGCCGCCACATCTCCTCTGACTCTCTGTCACTGGAATGGATAAGAGTAGGGGTTGAACGCCGCGGTCATCTATCTGAGCCTGTTGAACGCCGCGGTCATCTACTACGTGGGAAGAGCTGCGACATGCTGCTTCACCTCTAATGGCTTTTTGCACCGGTACTTACCCTTCTTTTGTTGCATCAGCATCACTCCCTTCCTGTTCCTGGTCTTGCAATGATCAGATTAACGCAGCAGGGTAGATACATATTGCGAACTGCTTCTACTACCTCGACAGAGTCAGGTTTTTGGTCCCTTTTTTTCTAGAATACAGAGTTTTACCACTCAAGCTCTGAATGTCTGATACTCATATGTGGTAATGTGATTTTTTAGGGTCCCCTTTTACCACTCAAGTTCTGAATGTCTGATACTCATATGTGGTAATGTGAATATGTTGACCATCATCATCATGTATCAAAATGAACAGCTATAACGCCCTCAAGTTTGCTAATGTATGTGTTCTCCATTCATTTCATTGAGAAGATCCAATGGCCGTGAACAATTTTTTTAAAAGAAATGATTATATTAACTTCGATCGCTAGCAGCTGCCATTCATGAGTGTTATTTGCATTGGCTTTTTACCGTTCTTGCTATTTATTCTTTCATCCAGGTCAAAAGACTGCAGGCATGCAGAATATATCTCTGAAGGACCTTGCCATGACTATTATTGTTCGACCGTGCATGTGTGAACTCCTAGGATATGGGAATTTGGAAGCCAGGAAACATGGGCACTATTTCAGCTGGATTTTGTTGTAGTAGATCGCCAGGTTAGGCTGAACAAAGGGCAAGTATTTTATAGTGTTTTGCCTTCTGTGAAAAGTTGGTGATCTGAAATACTGAACAAGTTTGTTACTCTGACAGGATAGACAAAGAACATGCTGAAAGAGGGCTCCATCTATCGAATCTGAAATTCTGATGTTCGATTATGTTTGCTTCTTGTGTTTACGGCGATTGGTTTACTTGTTTGGATAGGGAGGGAAAAGGAGTTAAGAGACAAAGAGAAGGCTCAGCACCTCTATTTGCATGTCAAATCTAAAGTAGAGAGCTGCATCAAGTATCTGAAGGAGAAGACAGAGAAGGATCCCTACAGGAGTACACTGAAATACCCACATTGAACCCTCAAGCTGAGATGATCACTTTGTCATTAGTTAGGATCCAAACCAATTGTTTATATTGTTCATGTTAATCTTTTATATACAATAGTTACTTTTTTATTAATTTTACCTCAAGTTAATTGTAGTTTATTCAAATTAGAAGGTCAATAAATATTAGAAACTAAGTTCAAAACTGTAAATTTCAATGTGAAGTACATTTCAGTGGATTTACTAAGCTAGGCAGGGGCTCTCATTCCAAACGGTGACTGAGTGAAGGACCAGAAACTTTTCCGGTCACTAAATGTTCTTTTGTTAATACTATCTACCAGTATATTGTGCTAAAGGCCAACAAAAGAAACTAAGCACACAGTGGTTGTGCGTCCCTAGATGGATAGATAGTAGTTTTTTTGCATTATATTGAGAAATGGAATCTCTGTTGGCTGGAATATGCAACGTAATAGCGTATACGATACCACCATCTCAAATAAATTTTGCATTAAGCGTCATGTCTATCAACTCAAATAAATTTTGCATTAAGCATCATGTCTTCTCTGTAGCAATCTCAATTTGTCATCTTGTGCTTATTTGCTTGAAAACAGTAAATTTGTAATGCTATTTGAAGAAACAGACTGCCATGGGAAGGTAAACAAATTTGCCATGGTCTACATAGTAGGGTCATGGCAAAGTCACTACCTAAATATCATGGGAAAGTTGCCATGGTCTACATGGTAGGGTCATGGCAAGGTCACTACCTAATATGACATGTTTGAGTGAGTAAACAACTTCTATGAATTTTGCCATGTCAATGTTTCAAACATGTGCCGTGTTACTTTACAAATATTTCATGTCGGCAAATGCACATCTCCCTAAAAATGCAACATTTGAGTAGACAAAAAATTCTGAATTTTTGCATAGGATTTTTTAAAAAAATTAGCGCGTCATCTTACAAAAATTACCACATTATTTAGAACATTTCTTTAATTTTGATATGGCCTACCACTAACATTTTCAGAATTTTGCCATGTGTATAAGAAATCAGGGATACACATGGCAAACTTTAACCAATTTGTCCTATGAAAATTTGCCATTCATCGGTGAAGCTCCACATCGGGCATGTATGAATGGAAACAAACAAAGTTTACTAGGGTTTGCGACGGCGGATGAGTAGACACTGGACCACATACACAATAGAAGGATTGCTAAAAAATTGCTATGTGCGGGACGCTGGATGGCAAATGAAAATAAAAGGAAGCACATAAGACGGGACGAGGAGGGAAACCTTGTAGTGTTGGGGCATCTGGCTGTTCCCAAGGCCCTTGCGCTTGGTGTGGTGTGGTCGCCGCTATGGCACCCGTGACGCTCCGACCAGTGCGCACATGAACGAGTCGCTGCCGCCACCTGAGGATATATGGTGGCTGTTCCTAGCGAGGACCAACAGCAGCTCCCACCACGGCGCAAGCTGACCAACCGGCTGTGCTTGCTCGGCCCTAAATTTCCGATTACGACGTCCAGGATAGCGGCGTGGCTCGGCGTCCACCCTCAGTTCCCGGCCTCGGTCATGTCGAAGTGTGGTCGCCGATTCGTCGCCTCATCAGTACAAGGACCCGGAGGGCGACCACGTGCTCCTCTGCGAGGTCAAGAACAAGGCGGTTTTGATATTCTTCGACGAGTACCACCTTGCGCAGGCGCGCGCTGCCAGCCGCTGATGCCGAGCGGCCTACACGCGCCTAGCCCTGCCGCCGCACGTCGAGTCGACACCAGCCATGGCTGCCACTGGTCCCCTTCGTGGCCGCGTTGTCGCTTTCAGAGGAAGGTGGACGAGTTGCGCGTAGCTTGAGCAGGTCGGGCTCTGGGGGATTCGTGTTGCGGTGGCCGACGCGAGTAGATCGGTGTTGCCGCCACATCTCCTCTGACTCTCTGTCACTGGAATGGATAAGAGTAGGGGTTGGGCGAATGGGTGAAGGGGTCACTAACGTTTTCACAGGCTAATGTGTCAACAAGCATGCATCAAACGTAGACCACCTACGCATGTAACAACTAGATGTACATTTTCCTTATATAAATTACTTTACCCCCAACCAAGTCTTGGGACGACTTACAAATTTTACAAAAGAAACTAAATAGCTATTTTATCAATGTGGCGCGGCGTGCCGCCACGCACTACCCGCTAGTAATGTATAGAACAATATGGAGTGAATGAATGGTCCATACAACAAGTTGAACAAGAAGAAGCAAAAGTTACGATCTCCTCGCTGCTGCGCGCAATGGCCACCTTGCCTCCAGCATATCAACCGTGTGATAAAACTTGGCAACGGTTGTCTAAATGGCGTACCATTGATAGGATAACGACTTCATATTGCGATCATGGATGATGTGTATGCCGTAGGGCACAATGTGCTCTCGCGCGTGAAACAAATAATCCACACTTTGCCGGAAGCTCCCCGTTATGCTCCTGCCTATGAAATCTATGGATACGGCCAACTTTGCACTGCACAACGACTCATCCTACATGGTCGAGTACCTAGCCATCCTTCGGACTCTAAAAAAGTGACATGGCGCTCAAAATTAAGCTCAATGACGTTTGACCGAACACCTGTTCGCAGTGGCGTCCTCCATGGATGTCAACAACAGGGGGGCAGAGTGTACCTAGTTGTGATCGGGTCCTGGTGGAAGGCGCCGTCGTAAAAGACAAGCGGGCACGTCAGTGCTGGTTGCGGAAGTCTGATAATGCATGTGCGACGATCGGAGTGGTACAGCGGCGGCGGCGGAGTAGGAGGTTGCATATGCAAAGCAAGGGGGAGAAGAGACGAATTGGAAGAAAGTGAGACCAGGAGGGGGGATTTTTGTGGGCCGGGGTGTCAGAGTCCTAGTTGGATGCTGTCTGGACTCCCGCAAAGGCCCCCTCCCAACTGCCAACTTTGCTTTCATTTTGCGGGAAAATGTGCGTCTGGATCACTCTTCGGACCGATACATGCCCGCGTTGGATGGCAAAACACGTTTGGACGTATTCGGGCGGTTTGACAGTGGGCGTTGGAGATGCCCTAATTAGGTTTTTTGCGATGGAACCAGCCCACCAGGGTTTAAGATCTAGAGTTGGTACCGATGCTTGTATTTTTATGGATTTATTTCAGTCTTTTCGGTGATGTTCGTTCAGTGGTGCATGCCGACTTATTCTTTCGAATGTGCTCACAGGGATATGGTGTGCATGTATGTGTCACAGTGATAAACGTATGTGTGTATGTATGAGTGTCTGTGTCTGTAATGTATTTAAAAAACCTGATAGGTGCCACTTATGTGGCACGGACACACGACAACTCCAAACGTTTTTTGTTACAAGTATAGTGCTACAAGGATGTCAACTTTCTTGTTGGATGGCAAGTTGCCAAGTACACAAAAGCTCCCCCTTGGTCTCGTCCCGCTACGCACTCCATGACCTTCTGTCCTAATGCAGGCTGCAAGCTGCTTACCCTCTCCCCTCGATCGAGCCACCGACCACTCTGCCCGCCTCCCCCTCGCTCGCCTCTTGCCCATGTTCCATCGTCGCTTAACTTCTCCCCTCGATCGATCCACCGACCACTGCTCGCCTCTCTGCCTCGCTCGCTCGCCTCTCGCCCATGTTCCGTCGCCTCTTGTTCTCGGTGCGATGGGCGCTTCCATGCCCAAGCCATGGCTTGCAGTGCTTGTCGGCGCCTTGCTCATGGGCGCGGGCGGGCAGGCGCAGGTGCAGTACTGCAACTCGCCCTGCCCGGAGTATGGCCCGTGCGTGCATGCTTAGTACCCCGTCATCCCTACGTGCTCGGCGTCGGCGCCAACACTGAAGCTTAGTTGCCCCCCCCCCCCCGGGGGGGGGGGGGGAATGGCCCGCCAGCCGTGCTGCAAAATCTGAAGAAAATCTTGGGGGGTTGTTTAGATTAGATTTTTTTAAGCTCCCCCCCCCCCCCAAACAACCATATTTGCTACCTCGCCCCCTGAACATCCCGTCTAGCTCCACCACTGGTCGGCGCCGGGCACCGTGATCACCAACTCCAACTCCAACTCCCACTCCAACAGCGACGGCGTCTAGTCCGGAGGGACCGGTGTTGGCCTCGGCTTCGTCAAGGGAGCAGGCCCCAACAACACCGACGGCACGGCGGCCGGTGGTGGCGGTGGCACGACACTGACATGCTGCTCTTGCTCCTGCGATGCACCGCTGTGCCCCAATGTCACCTGCACCGCCGGGCCTTGCAACGTGAATGAGACAGCCACTCCGACGAGCTCGACATCCACGGGCGGCCAGAACAAGGGGCTCTCCAGCGGCTAGATCGGCGGCATTGTTGGAGGCGTCCTAGGTGCCATCGTCATCTTCGTCATGGTCTGGAAGTATGCCAACTTCTTCGCCAGGTTCCTCCCGCACCGCCAGGAGCCCGAGGTTCGTGGTGGTCGCCGAGATCATCGTCATCGGCTCCGCGGCGCGGGCGGCGGCGCGGCAGTCAACATCGTGATCGACATCGACACCGGGCCGCACTTGCCGGCGCCGGCATCCGCGTCTTGTTCCGCCAGGGCTCACCGGCCGCAGGCAACGCGGGGTCTTCTTCCATGCAGGGCTCACCGGCCGCAGGCAACGCGTGGTCTTCTCCGGCTGCCTCACCAGGGTCTTCTCTAGTTGCCTCACCAAGATTCTGCATCGAGCAGGCAAGACGCGCCACCGAGATGGTTTACGTCGACGATGACGAGGGTGATGGCTACTGCACCATCATGTAGACGTAGTTCATGCTCTCTGCATTTTCAAGTTTCAACTAGTGTGAACGTCAGTAGCATTTGGACCTAGAGACCTAGTATGCTTGTGTTTCGGAGGATTATCTAGAAATTTGGTCTAATTAATGTGTGCCATCTGCCCGATGGATCGCACCATCCAAGTATGTTAAGCTTATCGTGCTCTTGTTAATATGGATATGCATCATGAGCAGCTTCTCTTCTAGTCTATATATCCAGCTGCAGTTTTTGTTTTTTGAATAAAACAAGGGCCAACCCCTCTGAATTATTATTATTATTTTTAATTCAAACAAGGTTCAGGTGTTATGCTCTAGAGTTTACTGAACCTCAAGAGCAGCATCATGTGAATGTGTCTTCGTTTATACTGAACCAATAGACATAAAACACATACTAGTATATACTGTACACATTTACATAGCGTGTTCTTGTAACGATCAAGTCAAGTAGCATGATTATTCAAACTTGCTTCGAATCATTCCAAGCATAGCTTACACTGAGCCAGCAACAGGCACAAGCAACCTCCACTTCCTAAATAGCAGTGAGAACAAAAGGAGAAAACCAACAAAGAAAGCATCATGTGTTTCAGGATGCACATGGCAAGTATTGATCTTCGTCGCTGAGCATCCTCGCCATGTTGCCAGCATTCCCCCTCCTCCCCGGACACTTGGGCGGAGCACGCCAGCAGCACGAGTTTGGCGCGGGGCTGGGACTGGCAGCGGCTCGCCTCTGTTTGATGTACTCGTCCATGTCATAGCAGGCGGCGCCCTGCCCTGCTGGATGACATGGAACTCGACACCTCCCATTCGGGCCACGGGCCCAATCAAAACGATGGCTGACTGCATCAAGTTGTCCTCGGCGCTGTTCTTTGCAACACAGCACCGCTGCTAGCCGGCCGCTGCCCACCATGGTCTACCCAGCACACTAGTAGAAAAACACCTAATAGTCCCGGTTCGTAAGGGTCTTTAGTCCTGGTTCATGAACCGGGACTAATGGGCCGTTATTAATACCTCCACCCATTAGTCCCGGTTCAAACAAGAACCGGGACCAATGTGCCTCCACGTGGCCCTGTGCGCCGAGCCCAGTCAGGGGTCCTTTGGTCCCGGTTGGTGACACCAACCGGGACCAAAAAGCATCCACGCATCAGCATTCCATTGGTTGGGGTTTTTGTTATTTTTTTTGAAAGGAGGGGGGGGGGGATTGGGGGTTTTGGGGGGTTAATTTACGTGTTTCATATATTGTGTTAGCTAGCTAATTAATAAAGAAAAGTGTCCTCTCTTATGTCCGTGCTTGGTCGACTCTACGTACTATATAACATAAGTGATCGAGAGAATCATTCAGTACAGAAGTTCATGCATACCGAGAGAAGTAATCGGTCGACCTCTCTCCTTCTCCGAGAGATTGGTCGAACAACAAGTATCTGACGCTACTGGCTACATACATGCATGTACAATATGTATAAGATCTCTTATAATTACAATCCCCTAGCAATTGAAATCAATTTCCACATGGTATTCTCCGGCTTTATTGATGACGTGGTCAAGAAAGAATCCCGCCAATTCCTCTTGAATTGCTTTCATGCGATCTGGTTCTAGGAGTTCATTCCGCATCTGCCACGTCTAATTTGAAGAAGGGGGTTAATTAATACATATATATGAATGAAACTCAACATAAATGATGGTGTAATAAAATGAAATTGTGAATATTATTGCTTACGCACTTAATATTGTCTTTGAGAGTAGCCCCGCTTGTTTTTCAAAGTCGCGTTGTGGATGAACTCGCATACGTAGTATCCACAGAAATCATTCCCTTCTTCCTGCCACAAGCACTTTACGAGAAATAGAGGTCAATCAAACTGATAATGAAGCATTATAAATGACATTGATGAAAGTATAGCTATAGAATCAACGGGAGATGCGCGCAACTAGCTAGCCAGTAGTACTTACTTTCGGGTATGTATATCGCAGCTCCTTCGGCAGTTCCGGAGCTTCTGCGGTGAACTGTTTCCAAACCCTGCAAGACAAAGAAAATAATTATTATTACTTGAGATATCAGGAAATGAACAAAAAATTGTCGATATGGTGCGATAATGATCGATTGAACTTACTTGCTGAGCATTTCAGTCATGTCCGCATAGGATTTGGGATCTTTCCGTCTCGAGTCTAAGACGGTTACTAGTCCACGCTCAAGCTTAATCTCCAGAAGAATATAGTGGAACCTGCGCACGCATGCATAACTCATCAATTACATTACTATAACCTCGCTCGAGTAATAAGGGAAACCGAATATGCACACGACAGTAACACTCACTTGCCGTTGTAAGGAAAGAGTATGGTATCTTTGTTTTGATTTTTTATCAATGATTGTAGCACGTTGTCCTCGGCCTCTTTGATGTCCTTTTTAACCAGAAATTCATCTATGATATTTGTGTTAATGAACCCAATATCATAAATTTCTTGTTTTTTGCACTCGACGATCTTCAATCTGCATAATATATTGAGGATAATTAATTATAAATACATGAAATGAAAGAGCCGAGCTACATATAGAGACTTAATGACAGAAATAGTACTTACAGACAGTAGCGAAAGACCATTAGTTTATCGAGGGCTTTTTGATTTAAGAAGGTGAAGAACTCATCAAATGGAACAGTCAACAGATCATTTGCAACGAGATCGTGCTCCTCTTTAATATGCAGATACAAAGCATTCTTACCCTCAGACACTCTGCAGGTTTCCATGTACCAATTATGGAATCTTCGCATCATTGTTGTCAGAGATTTTTCATCTTTGACGAGAGGCTTCCCGTACTCGTATCTGTGTTCATCCACCTCCAAGAAATCATGAAGTGCATCGTCAGGCAGGTAATCGTCAAGATTTCCATAACCGGCCACCGTCCCCGGAGCATTAGACACATTGAGCGGGGGGCACGATTGCTGTGCTTGTTCGCCGAGCTGGGCAATTTTTTCCCCTTTGCTCGTTCTTTTGACCTTTTAGCACTGATAGTAGTTCCCGACCGCTGGGCTTGGAGATATGTCTGTTCAGTAATGCACTCATAGTTGGTTCTCGGCGGAGACTTTGGTGGTTTCCTCAGGGCATCGATAGTGCGCTTTGCTTTCACCGGATCTACCTTCTCCTCCGGAGGTGGATGTCTTTTTGCTTTCACCCCTTCAAAGAACTCCTTCACGTGGGTCCGCACAATCGTATCATTTTCCTCCTCGGACCTCTTGTACGGTAACTTCTCTAGAGGCTTGAGAGATGATGGACCGTATTTGTATTGCTTCCTGCCTCTGGTTGTGCTGCTAGACGCCGGAGCAGACGGAGCGGCTGCGGCGTCTGTCTTCTTTCGTGCTTGATTACGAGGCGGAGGAGAAGGAGTACGACGCGCCGGAGCAGCCGGGGCGGCGGTGGGTCTCTTCCGCCCTTGCTGGCGAGACGGAGAAGGAGGATGCTGCTGGCTGCTCGGGAGCGCCGGCGCAGGCGGAGAAGGAGGCGGAGTGCCGCCATGCGCCGGAGAAGGAGGCGGAGTGCCGCCACGCGTGCCCTGATCGTCACTCGCCGGAGGAGGAGGCGGTGGAGGAGGCGGAGTGCCCTGACTCGCCGGAGCAGGAGGAGGAGGCGGAGGCGTCCAGTTCAGAAGGTTGATGAGCTCCTTCTTCCATAGGCATGGAGTCTTCAGAGCACAACCCAGCCTAGTCTCCCCTTCACTGGTAGGGTGCTCAAGTGGGAGGTCCTCAAATCCCTCTGTTATTTCATCCACCATCACCTTAGCATATCCTTCTGGAATCGGCTGGCAGTGATAAGTTGTGGCGGGTCCACTAGGATAAACTTGGCCAACAGCCACCTTGACCTTCAAATTCATCCATCGCGCCATAATGTGGCAATTTTGAGACTCCGTGATACCATCCACGGGATAGCTGGCAGGAGCCGTTAATACATGCTCCGGCTGAAGCAGCTCGGTGGAAACCACACTGCTTCTCCGCTGAGATGGCGGGGTAGCTTCGGGGGAAGCTTCGGCAGGTCGTTTGCTGCGATCTGCTGCTTCTCGTTCATCTTCTCGATCCTCTAGCCCCATTACCCTTTCGTGCAGCGCCTGCAGTTGGTCCTGCTCCAGTTTCTTCCTCCTCTTGTGGGTTTTGTAACCCCCGTGCGTCTGGAAAACCAACCTTCCACGGAATGGAGCCTGGCGTGCCTCGTGTCCATCCAGGGTGCTCAGGATTCCCAAGGGCCATTGTGACCTCGTCCTTCTCCCTGTTTGGAAGGAACGTCACTCGCTGCGCTGCATCGATATAGTGTCGAAGGTTCTTGACTGGTATTTCCAGTTGCTCGTCCGTCTTCTTCGCAGCATTTTTCTTGTTTGTCTCCGACATCTTCTTACTCTTTTCCGATGTCTTGTGGGCCACAAATGCGGGCCAGTGATCTTTAGTCTTCTCATATTTGCCGATGAATTCTGGTGTCTTTTTATTTTTGACAAACTGGTTCAGCTCTTTCCTCCACCTCCTTATTAGGGTTGCCATCTTCTTAAGAGCACAAGACTTGATTAATTCCTCTTTAACTGGCTTCTTCGGATCCTCCTCTGGCGGTAGGGTGAAATTTGCCTTCAGCTCAGTCCAAAGATATTCCTTTTGCATATCATTGACATAAGACACCTCAGGGTCTTCCTCCTTAGGCTTATATCATTGCTGGATGCTGATCGGGATCTTCTCCCTAACAAGAACCCCGCACTGAGCAGAAAATTCCTTCCTTGTCCGGATGGGTTCAATCGGTTCGTCGTCGGACGCGATTTCTATGATCTCAAACTTTTCATCCGAGCTCAACTTTTTCTTCGGGCCTCGTCTCCTTACCGAAGTTGTGCTCGATCCGGAGGGCTAGAAATTATAATGAAGAAAGACGAGAGTAATTAATATGTGTACATATACCAAAACAATGGAAGCATCAATTAACTAGTCAGCACGGGCTTAACTAATATATATATACCTGGCCGGGCTCGGTTCGGTCACCGGAGCAGTCAGCACGGTGTCCTTGTACCTCCATTGTGTCACCGGAGCCATCAAGAACATAGTCATGTTCTTGTACCGGCATTAATGGGCCGAAGCCATCATGAACATAGCCCTCTTCTTCACCCTATTCTTCCATCTGACCAACGGTGTCGAGGAGAAATGACGCAACTTCATCCCTTCCATTTGCGATTATGTCTCTCAATATTGCTTCTGTTTCTTCGTCTCGGCAGTGCTCCATAGTTTCTGCAAATATTTACAACATGTCAATTATTATTCAAACATGGTACAGATGGATATATATATATATATATATATATATATATATATATATATATATATATATATATATATATATATATTAGTGGCAAACGTAGAACTAGCCAGCTAATCACAATAAGGAATCATGTTAGTGGCCTCGACGCTGCTTCTCTAGGGTTTGGGGTCGCCTCGACACAACAACGCTTCAAAGGTTTGGGTGGCCTTCACGACAACGCTCTTTTAACTTGGTAAATTTGTTGGGTGGCCTCGAGAGAGTTAATTTGTCGGGTAGGGGCGCGGCGGAAGGGGGTAGGAGACCAACATCGTTTTCTCTCTAGGGTTTGGGTGTCCTCGAGAGTTTTGGTCGAGCGAGAGGGCCGAGGGGGGGTATATATATGGACCGTCCCTCATGTCGAAGTTATCTCGAGGGGGTTATATCGAAAACGACGCGACAACGACGAGAAAGGAAAATAATTAAGGAAAAGGAAGAAAAGAGGAAGAAGGAAGAAGGAAGAAGAAGAAAAAAAAGACGAGAAGAAGAAAGGAATAGAGGAGAAGAAGAAAAAATAGAAAAATTTTATTTTTTCTTCTTCTCCTCTATTCTTTTCTTCTTCTCCTCTTCTTTTTCTTCTTTTTTCCTCTTTTTATTTATTTCTCCTCTTCTTCCTCTCCTCTTCTTCATCTTCTTATTTTCCTTTTTCCTCTCATTCTTTTTCTTCTTCTTTCTTCCTTCTTCCTTCTTCCTCTTTTCTTCCTTTTCCTTATTTTACTTTAAATTTCTCCTCTACACTAACCTAAAATGCACTAACCTAAAATCGATATCTACTAACAACTTAAAAAAATAATACATATATGAAAAAATGCATATATGAAAAAAAACATCATCATATCATCAACAGAAAAAATAGTATTTTTTTCTAAAAATCTATCTTTTGCATATATACATCAACATATATATACACTAACCTAAAATGCACAAAAATGCTATCGGAGAGGGGGTATATCGACCCCCCTCATGTATCCACATACATACATCTATACATACATATATACTTACATATATGTATAAATTTTTGCAGATATAAATTTTTGCATATATAAAGTTTTTCTAAAATCTAACTTTTGCATATATGAACATATATACACAGAGAACATATACATATATACACAGAGAACATATACATAAAATGCACAAAAAAATAAGAGGAAAGGGCGCCGGCGGCCGGACCGAAGGCGGCGGCGTGTGGTCGGCGCGACGGCGACGGGGTTGGGGAAGGGGCGGCGCGCGCGGCGACGGCGACGGGGTCGGGGAAGGGGCGGCACGCGCGGCGACGGTGACAGGGTCGGGGAACGGGTGGCGCGCGCGGCGACGGCGACGGTGTCGGGGCAGGGGCGGCGCGCGCGGTGACGGCGACGGCGACGGGGTCGTGGCCGGTAGGGGCGGCAGGCGCGACGACGGTGTTGGGGCCAGCCTGACGGCGTCGGGGCAGGGCTCGGCGGCGACAGCGACGAGGAGCAGAAGGCGTCGGGGCAAGAAGAAACAGATGGATTTTGGCGAAAACTGCTAAGTGCTGTATATATAGCAAGAGCATTGGTCCCGGTTCGTGGAACAAACGGGACTAATGCCCCCCTTTAGTCCCGGTTGGTGCCACCAACCGGGACCAAAGGCCTCTTTTTCGGTAGCCCAAAGGGCGAGAACCGGCGGCCTTTGGTCCCGGTTGGTGGCACCAACCGGGACTAATGCCCCCCCTTTAGTCCCGGTTGGTGCTACCAACCGGGATCAAAGGCCTTTGTGCTGCCCGCCTCGGGGCCAAAGTTTAGTCCCACCTCGCTAGTTGAGAGGGGCGCGCGGTGGTTTATAAGCCCCACTGCCGCACCCCTCTTGAGCTCCTCTCCACCGCAGGCTTGCGGGCCTACTTGCTATTGCTTTGCCTGATGGGCCTTCTAGGCCTACTGCGGGCCTGAATCCTGGCCCATAGTAGGGTTTCTAGTCATATCCAGGCCGTGGGGGCCCAGTAGGAGGCATTTTTTTTGTTTTTTTGTTTTCTTTACTTATTGTTGCTATATTTATTTATTTTCCAGTTTTTTTCTTTTGTTTTCTGTATTATTTATTTTCTTTTGTTTTTTGCTTTATTTTTTAATTGTTTTTGCTTTTAGTTTTAGGAAAATTATAAACTTTCTGTTAGTGCCATTAGTTTTCAAATTTGAAAACACTTTTTTTGTATTTTTGTTTTCTTTCTTGCTTTATTTATTTTATTTTGTTTCTACTTACAACAAAATACTTATTGTTGCTATTTTTAATTATTACGAGGGCCGAACCATAAGACATTAAAGCATTTCAAATGAACTCTGAAAAAGTTGAAAGTTGGCATGGTATCATAAATTGACCCACATAGCATGTGCATGTACAAAACGAACAATGGTATCATACTCGTCAGTTACAAAGTTGGCATGGTATCATTATAATAGTTGCGGGAGAAAGTCTTCACTTTTTCTTCGCTTGTGTCATTTGCTTATTGCACCGTAACCATGGATAATCTTCATCGTTTATCAGGATGCTGGGGTCAGCCTTGACTTTGAAGGGAGGAATTTCATGAAACTTTTCATAATCTTCAGACATGTCTGTCTTGTCCTCCACTCCCACGATGTCCCTTTTTCCTGAAAGAACTATGTGGCGCTTTGGCTCATCGTATGATGTATTCGCTTCCTTATCTTTTCTCTTTCTCGGTCTGGTAGACATGTCCTTCACATAGATAACCTGTGCCACATCATTGGCTAGGACGAACGGTTCGTCAGTGTACCCAAGATTTTTCAGATCCACTGTTGTCATTCCGTACTGTGGGTCTACCTGTACCCCGCCTCCTGACAGATTGACCCATTTGCACTTAAACAAAGAGACCTTAAAATCATGTCCGTAGTCAAGTTCCCATATGTCCACTATGTAACCATAATATGTGTCCTTTCCCCTCTCGGTTGTTGCATCAAAGCGGACACCGCTATTTTGGTTGGTGCTCTTTTCATCCTGGTCAATTGTGTAAAATGTATTCCCGTTTATCTCATATCCTTTCCAAATCAATACCGTCAAAGATGGTCCCCTGGACAACAAGTACAGCTCATCACAAACAGTGTTGTCACCTCTGATACGTGCTTCCAACCAACTGCTGAAAGTCCTGATGTGTTCACATGTAATCCAGTCGTCGCACTGCTCCGGCTGTTCGGAGCGCAGACTGTTCTTGTGTTCATTGACATACGGGGTCACCAAGGTAGAGTTCTGTAGAACTGTGTAGTGTGCTTGAGACCAAGAATATCCGTCCCTGCATATTATTGAGTCCCTTCCAAGCGTGCCTTTTCCAGTCAGTCTCCCCTCATACCGCGATTGAGGGAGACCTATCTTCTTAAGACCAGGAATGAAGTCAACACAAAACCCGATGACATCCTCTGTTTGATGGCCCATGGAGATGCTTCCTTCCGGCCTAGCGCGGTTACGGACATATTTCTTTAGGACTCCCATGAACCTCTCAAAGGGGTACATATTGTGTAGAAATATGGGGCCCAGAATGACAATCTCATCAACTAGATGAACTAGGACGTGCGTCATGATATTGAAGAAGGATGGTGGGAACACCAGCTTGAAACTGACAAGACATTGCACCACATCACTCCTTAGCCTTGTTATGATTTTTGGATCGATCACCTTCTGAGAGATTGCATTGAGGAATGCACATAGCTTCACAATGGCTAATCGGACGTTTTCCGGTAGAAGCCCCCTCAATGCAACCGGAAGCAGTTGCGTCATAATCACGTGGCAGTCATGAGACTTTAGGAAGAAATCGACGATGGCCCAGGTACACATTCTTCCTGTAGCTTGCCAGGTATATACTATCGGTGTCAAGTAAACAGTGCGTGCATGCGTGGTATCCCTTGTTTGTCTGTCCTGAAAGGTTACTGAGAGCGGGTCAATCGTTGATGGTCACGAATAGCAATGCCTTTAGGTTAAATTCCTCCTGTTTGTGCTCATCCCACGTACGTACACCGTTTCCATTCCACAGCTGTAAAAGTTCTTCAACTAATGGCCTTAGGTACACATCAATATCGTTGCCCGGTTGCTTAGGGCCTTGGATGAGAACTGACATCATAATAAACTTCCGCTTCATGCACATCCAAGGAGGAAGATTATACATACATAGAGTCACGGGGCAGGTGCTGTGATTGCTGCTCTGCTCCCCGAAAGGATTAATGCCATCCGCGCTTAAAGCAAACCATACGTTCCTTGGCTCACTTGCAAACTCATCCCAGTACTTTCTCTCGATTTTTCTCCACTGCGACCCGTCAGCGGGTGCTCTCAACTTCCCGTCTTTCTTACGGTCCTCACTGTGCCATCGCATCAACTTGGCATGCTCTCTATTTCTGAACAGACGTTTCAACCATGGTATTATAGGAGCATACCACATCACCTTCGCAGGAACCCTCTTCCTGGGGGCTCGCCGTCAACATCACCAGGGTCATCTCGTCTGATCTTATACCGTAATGCACCGCATACCAGGCATGCGTTCATATCCTTGTACGCACCGCGGAAGAGGATGCAGTCATTAGGGCATGCATGTATCTTCTGCACCTCCAATCCTAGAGGGCATACGACCTTCTTTGTTGCGTATGTACTGTCGGGCAATTCGTTATCCTTTGGAAGCTTCTTCTTCAATATTTTCAGTAGCTTCTCAAATCCTTTGTCAGGCACAGCATTCTCTGCCTTCCACTGCAGCAATTCCAGTACGGTACCGAGCTTTGTGTTGCCATCTTCGCAATTGGGGTACAACCCTTTTTTGTGGTCCTCTAACATGCGAGCGAACTTCAGCTTCTCCTTTTGACTTTCGCATTGCGTCCTTGCATCGACAATGACCCGGCGGAGATCATTATCATCGGGCACATCGTCTGGTTCCTCTTGATCTTCAGCAGCTTCGCCCGTTGCAGCATCATCGTGCACATCGTCTGGTTCCTCTTGATGTTCAGTAGCATCACCGTATTCAGGGGGCACATAGTTGTCATCGTACTCTTCTTCTTCGCCGTCTTCCATCATAACCCCTATTTCTCCGTGCCTCGTCCAAACATTATAGTGTGGCATGAAACCCTTGTAAAGCAGGTGGGTGTGGAGGATTTTCCGGTCAGAGTAAGACTTCGTATTCCCACATATAGGGCATGGACAACACATAAAACTATTCTGCTTGTTTGCCTCAGCCACTTCGAGAAAATCATGCACGCCCTTAATGTACTCGGAGGTGTGTCTTGAACCGTACATCCATTGCCGGTTCATCTGCGTGCATTATATATAATTAAGTGTGTCAAAAATCATTACAGAACATCATGAATAGATAATTTAGTGACCAAATTAATAGAAGTTCATCATCACATTAAAACCAAAGTACATACATAGTTCTCATCTAACAACATAAAGCTCTGCAGAGCATCTACATTAATTAAACCATACACTGAAACTATGTAAAACATTTCAATGCGAAAACAAATACGATCATAATCGCAACCAATGTAACAACTGATCCAACGGCATAATGATACCAAGCCTCGGTATGAAGGGTATATTTTATAATCTTCCTAATCTTCAAGCGCATTGCATCCATCTTGATCTTGTGATCATCGACGACATCCGCAACATGCAACTCCAATATCATCTTCTCCTCCTCAATTTTTCTAATTTTTTCCTTCAACAAATAGTTTTCTTCTTCAACTAAATTTAACCTCTCGACAATAGGGTCGGTTGGAATTTCCGGTTCAACAACCTCCTAAATAAATAAAATCTATATCACGTTGGTCGGCATAATTGTCATAAACAATAAATGAACCAATAGTTATGAAAAGATAATATATACCACATCTGAATCATAGACAGGACGAGGGCCGACGGGGGCGGATACCAAAACCATCACACTATATAAGATGCAATAATAAAAGTAAGAAATTATACAAGTATCTATATAAATATACAAGTAAGATTTTTTTTCCTTTCAGAAAGAAGATAAGAACAAGAGACTCACCACGGTGGTGCCGGCGACGAGATCGGCGCGGGCGATCGACGGCGGTGAAGACGGGGACGGGACGTGACGGACCGCTAAACCTAGACAAATATTGAGGAAAATGGAGCTTGGAGGTCGAGCTTGGAGAGGAGAAAGCTTAAGTAGTGTGGCTCGGGCATTCCATCGAACACCTCGTGTGCATAGGAGGTGAGCTAGAGCACCACAAAGCTCTCCCCTCGCCGGCCACGAAAAACAGAGCACTGGGAGTGCTCTGCTCGTGGGCGAGGGGTAGATATAGGCAACTAATTGGTCACGGTTCGTTCCACGAACCGGGACTAAAGGCCAGCCTTTTGTCCCGGTTCACTCCACCAACCGGGACCACTGCTGGTGGGCCAGGAGCGAGGCGCATTGGTCCCGGTTCGTCCCACCAACCGGAACCAATAGGTCCAGCCGAACCGGGACCAATGGCCCACGAGGCCCGGCCGGCCCCCGGGGCTCACGAACCGGGTCCAATGCCCCCATTGGTCCCGGTTCTGGATTAAACCGGGACTAATGGGCTGACCCGGCCTGGACCATTGCCCCCTTTTCTACTAGTGGCAGCGTCACCGATGGCCGTGTGGATGGCGGAGAGGAGGACGACGTGGAGGATGGGCCCCGGTGGTGTCAATCGTGCTCACCTCGACTGCCCTTACTGCGCCGCCGAAGCATGAATCTGCAAACGAAGAAAAAACTTTTCATCTTTACATGTATTCTAAGCAATGGACAGTAGTCATGTACATAATGAAGGCATTGTAAAGCTCGACGCAGTTCATACCAGTAGCAGGATCAACCTTGCTCCATGAGGGACTTGCATATGGAAATACGTAAAAATTTAAACCATGCCATGATATTAAAAACATCCTTTGTTCATACTTTTTTCTAAGTAGTAAAGTAAAAGGTACTCATATGCTACACCGAGGTACTCCCTCCGTTCCAAAATAGATGACTCAACTTTATAATAACTTTAGTACAAAACTGAGTCATCTATTTTGGAACAGAGGGAGTAGTTCTCAGTAGTTCGGACTTCTGGGAGGTCACAAAACAGTGTACTCGTGTGAAAAATTGAAGACAAAACTATCTTGTCTATTAGAAAAAGTATGCTGCTACCCATGTACGTACCTTTTTCTTTTTCTTCTTGAAGAAAAAAAAATGTTTTTTTGATGATCAAAACTGTGATTTACGACTGCAGAATTATATTTGCTGGCAGGCCTAAATTGGCTGGCATCCACGTCCTAAAACCTTACAGAATTCTGTTAGTTGGTCCAAACAACTGCGGACAAATGGGCTGGGCGGAGAAGCCATTCGCCACCTGAGCAGCTCCCCCCCCCCCCCCCCCCCCCTGGCAGGCCTAAATTGGCTGGCATCCACGTCCTAAAACCTTACAGAATTCTGTTAGTTGGTCCAAACAACTGCGGACAAATGGGCTGGGCGGAGAAGCCATTCGCCACCTGAGCAGCTCCCCCCCCCCCCCCCCCCCCCCACACACACCACCACCACCACCACCACCAAATCGCTCACCTCACTCCGCCCGCGCAAGGAAGCGCCCTGTGCTGATTAACATGATTAAAAACATTTCTGGGGGTGATTAACATGATTATAGTGCGATAAACATAACAGGACATGCATGGTATACCTAGATAATTTAGCAACAAATGTGTAGCTGGTCCAGTACTTCTTGATTTTCGTTATTGCTTTAAGGCTGTCTGGAACTCAAAAGAGCTTTTGAAGTGATGGTAAACCAATACCTCAAGTACCATTGTTGAGTAGAATTTACTAACTCAACTGTTAAGCAGAATGTGTTTTATTGGGTTATGAACCTGACATGTTTCTTCTTCATGCTGAAACCAAAATGATGCTTATGGGGAAGGACCATATGATTCAGGCAAGAGTGGTCTGGGAATAGCACACTCAAACAAGACAATGAAGAACGAAATGAAGTGGATTCATGGTTTAGTAAATGATCAACATACAGAAGGGCTTACGAGATGACACACCCAAATCCGTAGAACGGCGAGCGTCCGCATTAAGGCCACGCACATTCCAACAAAGGATATTAATATTATTTCTATCCATAGAATGCTGGACCGAAACGACCAAAAGACCAAGACTCTACACTGCAATGTCTTCCAATGGAGCAGGCACAGTTATCTTGAATAATTTGGCCAACACTTTATTTCCTCAAAAGACAGTTCCTTTTGGAACATTAACTTGAGCTTCTCCAATGCCTCCTTCCACATAGGGATGTCCGTTGTGGTCAACCCCACCCTCTTGGCCATCACTACTTGGGCTCGCCGCTCAGCAGAAAGACCAGCAAGCTGTTGTGGCAATGCTGACCACATCTCTCTTGCTGCACATTTGGCAGAGGGAGAAGTGGAGGCACGATTTCTTTTAGTGCGCGCTTGGAAAATGCAGCGAGAGCTTGTGAATTTGAGCTTGACACACGGCCCCGCGGCGCAGACGAACCAGAATTCCTTTTGCTTTTATTCTGGCCACTATTCTGAGTGCCAACCGGGGTCAAGACTGCATTTTGCACCCGAGAAGGAGACCCTCGTAAAGGACTCAACTGGCCGGCCGAAACTTGGTGCAGCTGGCGGCCTCTCTGTCTCGGAAGAGGTGCTGTTTTCTGGCCCAGTCAACCCTACACGAGGCCCATAATGTATGGGTGATCCCTGTAGCTCAGTTAGGACTACGTGGGCCTCATCCCTGACCTTTCCCATCCCCTCCTGATGGGGCCCTTTCTGTAGCATATCTGATTGAACAACGATCATACCCCTCTCACTGAACTAAACTCTAGATGCTTCCCCCAATAAAGCAGCATCGGTCGCCGAGAAAAACGCATCGGCATCCGCTCTTTGAACGTTGTAACAAGGATCATCAAACGGGCGCGAGATCTCCTCAGGACGGTACGCCGCCGTCCACTGGGAATGGCCAGCGGTCGGGGCCACTAGAGGCACAGTAATTATAGGCGGTAGGCACCAGCTCCACCGAGGGAAATTACTACGCGACCCTTGATTACTTCTGGAGGGTCGGGAAGGATGTTTTCCATCAGTTTCCACCATCGCGATCGAGAAAGGGAAACGTCTAGTCCCTCGCGCTGAGTCCGGCGAGACACTAATGCCCAGATCACTCCTGCCATCTGAGCGGGAGGTAACCGGCGGCAGAGAGAAATCTTCGACCGAATGCAGGTGGATGGGGACCTTAGTACTCCCTCCATTCCATAATATAGTGCCTATAAATTTTTGCAGAAGTCAAACATTACAAACTTTGATCATATTTATAGAAAAAAGTAGATACATCTAGAATACCAAATGTACATCATTGGATACATCGTGAGTTATATTTTCAGAATGTACATGTTTGATATTCTAGATGTAGACAATTTTCTTTATACGCTTGGTCAAAGTTAGCAAAGTTTGACTTTCATAAAAATCTATAGGCACTACATTGTGGAATGGAGGGAGTACTGAAGGGTGTCAATCTTCTCGCAACAACCTATTCTGGCATGCGTTGCGGCATACGCAGGGTCACCTGCCCAAGCTCATCTTCCACTGGTTCAACAAAGCGAGCATATCTGAATTTCGGGACCTTGTACGGATCATCAGTCCAATGCTTCAAGATTTTCCCCTGGAGGCAAATTCTGGATGGATGGACTCAATCTAACAAGATGGAGACAAAATTTCTGCCCCATTGCCCCAGCACCAAGCATGATCCGGCATACTGACTAGGCTGATCACACACCTGTATTGAAGAACCCCGACTGGTAGCTTGAGCTTGACGATTCCAGTTGTTGAACAGCAAATGAACATTTGCCACTTTGATGTCTCCTCTATTCATCACCACAGGTTTGTTCTCACTGAATCAAACATAACCAAGAAACCGTGAAAGCATCCCTATGCAGTCCTCTTTCTCTGACGAGGACCTGGTATACCATCTCTCTGGACATGTAGGGTCGATTCCCACTCACCGTAATGACCAAGGCGCGCTCATCCCCGGCGTAAAGGACAGATAGCAACGTCCCTGTCCGGCCTCAAATCAGGATGACCAGTGGGACATTCCGTTTTGAAGTCGAACACCCCTGCTCGATGGAATCCTATCAGGGGCATCACGAGTCACGACAGGACAATTGATGCCCAGCCCCGATACTGTAATGAAGCGCACCAACCGGAGGGGGGCCAGGAGGTGGTGGAGACAGCCTCCCTGGGCCATCTCGCTCCCCAGAACGACCATCAAACAATCGAGCTCCTGGGCGCCGCCGACGCATCACAGAGTAAACACAACCTACCGGCGCATGAACTGCAGCCCTGGACGACTGTTGTTGCACCATCCGCACAGCGTCGGAACCAGTCCTGGTGCCCTGGCCTGAGCGCTCTAACTGAGCATAGGTGCCAGCACCCAGCATCAGCACGCTGATATCCCGGATCCTTCCACTCCGCGGGAGGAGAGCGCTGTGAAACAACCTGAGAAGAAGTTGTTGCCAGCGACTAGGTCTAAAGTTTGTCTGGTATCCTCCTCCAACTTAGAACGACCAGTCATCCTCCGCTGCCTATCAGATTCGGCGGCAGTCGACGTAGGACTGTAAGGCCTCGCACTCGTGCTTCCTGTGCCCAGATTCCCGACACTTAAAACACCTCGGACTCGGAGGGTTGGTGCAATCCACTGCGCGATGCAACTCAGAGAAGCATTTGAAATATAGACCGTGGAGGTCCTCTCGGACTGGCCGGCTGGGTGATCCCTGGTCGGGAAAGGACGGGGCGGGGGTGACCGTTCCTTGGGCGAGCACCGACCACCTCGCTTGTTCCTCACTTCAATCCATCCGCCCTCCTGCTCCTCCGTCGAGCTTTCGATCGGAGAGGACCGGATTTGGAGCGACCACGATCAAAAAAAGCTTCCAGTCACCACGCGTCCGCCTTGAAGAGAATCCATCCAGATCAATGACGGCCCTCTTACCTTCAGTGTCAGACTCCGAAGCAACCACGGCAGCCAGAGAACACCTACGAGACTCCATCGAATCTGGGCTGGAGAGGACCAAGTCCTTGGCCGCCGAACCGAGCACAACCGTCGCAAAGTCGTAGAATTCCTCCTCAGAGAAGGAAGATGGGGCTTGGGAGGGAGGACTGGGGAGCCATGTGGAGAGAGGTGGTGGCGGGTGCCGAAGTGGCGACCGCCGGTTGGCTTGGAAGGGGCTGGGAGCGGAGAGTCGTCTCTAGTTGTGTATCAACTCGCTAGGTTTCCTTCACAGCACCCCCATGTAGTATTAGCAAGCCTAGTTGTATTACACTTCCATGCAGATCAGGAAAGGAGTACCATCATCATTTGTCTGAAGCCTATCTTGCATTTTGTTGCCGCGCCCGTATATTTTTACTATAAAATAATTGGCACATCTGTAAATATATGAAAGCATCCAACGTGAAGGTTGTGTTCGCATAAAGTGGCATAGAGTGGTGAATTTTGGATTATAGACTAAATGTGGGAGTATTATGGTTAATTGCCTCGCAATTTCGAGAGAATTTGTGAACACTATGGTTGCTTAGGAAATGCTCCCACCGTCGGGTGCTACATACATCCATTTGATCGACAAGTAATTCCGGACAGAGGTAATATATGAAACCAAGCCATACATTGGTTAGAGAACATAGCATTATTTTGGGTCGAAGAGAGTGGGAGACAAATATCCACAACTGCCATAGTCAGGCAACAATCCTAATGACTCATCCCATGCACAAATACACAGTATAGCAGATTTTATAAATAGCGAAGCCAGATAGAAGCAATTCAGTTATATTATCTTCCAGTGTATAGATGCCAAGCAATCAGATTCACAATCAGTTTAAAGGTAGATTGATCAAAGAAATGTGAAAGTGAATGTACCAGAACAGTTGCACCACGACGATTCCTAAGTTGCGCTTGTAGTTACAAATTGCAAGAGTAGATCCATGGCTAGAGAGCAGGGCATGCAAATATTTAGGCTAGAATTTTCCAGAACGAATACACCAAAAGCCAAAAACCATGGTCCAAGAACTGCCCCAACAAACTGATCAGAATCCAACACTTTAATTTATATAGGACCTTCAAATACGTGAGACAAAGAAAACATCATTAGTTAGGAGTCTGAACAAAATAGAATCAGGTTGGATAAAGGGTCGTAAAGGGAAGAAAAATGAGCAAATAAGCCCAGAAGCATAGTCGCGGAGGCTAACATAAGCATGGAACAAATGTGTTATTCAACAATATCCGAGCGTTAAGTGTAATGTCATAAATTACATAACCAATAAACAAATATTTATATGCCAAAATAGTTGTTTGAATACATAGATACCCAGTCCTGATGCTAGATTATGCACTTTATATCCTAATGGTTTATGGGAAGAAGGAATTAAATAAGGCTTGAAGATTATCATCATTTGGCTGTGGCACTTTAATTCCAGATGTTCTTGAATAGCAGAATGCATGATCAACATATGTCATTTTTCATGATTCATAGATCAGGTATGTATATTCTGTCCATTCCAACTCAACTTAGACTAATGAGTTTTTTATTTTTTTTGGCTCGAACGATTTTAGAGTGTTGATAGTAATAGTATAGGGAAGAACAAAGCCAAGAAGAGTTATGTAGTCTTACAAAGTATCCAAGGCTTACCAAAGAAACCAATCTTCACCTAATTAGCTTATAAAGTGTATTTGCATTGTCACCCTCCTGCAGTAAATATTTTCAGCAGTTCATCTAACAAAAATAGGAGAGCTAATCCAGAGGCATGAACAGCTAATAGTGAAAAATTAATTAATATTTCTAATAACTGAACGAAGTATTTCCCCAGTGCAAAACAGCGGTAGCATTGAAGCAATCTATTTTCCAAGGAAAACAATAGACTATATACTAATATGCTGAGGACACTACGGATCTACATGTGGCTTGGGTTTAATAGCTTATCAATTTCACAAAGCATGTTAATCAGCTTGCAAGAATTTTGACACGAAGTCTTTTGTTGTACAGAACATATGAATACATCAGACTTAGTGCTCTGCCAAAGGGAGGAAGGTTTAGACAAAGAAAAGAATACACAATAAATGGAACCGAACAAAATTGTAACCTGGGGATTTCAAATATAACCTGGGGATCAAAGCATAGCATGCATTGGATTTGAATCGAGAGATGGTCTCATCCTCTAAGCATCCACACTTTCAGAACTACATAAAGCACTTTAAGAAAAGTGAATATGAAACGATAAATAATTAAATTTCGATCTCTATGGAACATGAAAATGCTATCCAACTATTCTTTGCCTAAAAGCAGAGCAATGGTAAACTCCTAGACCTGAAACTACATTAATCAAGGGATAACAACATTTACATGTCCAAACAAAGTGTGTCACTGATGGGCTATAGGTTGTGCATAATTGTATATAATTTAAGAAAATCCACTCATCAATATGATTATTCACTCTGTTAACCTGAATGACTTTATTACAGGTGACACAATATACAATGGGTTAGAATTAAGAAATCAAGTGCTTACCTCAGATAGAAATTTCTCATGCTCTATATCATGCTTTGACAGCTTTCTCTCAAGCATTCCACCACTACTTGATATGAAGGAAAGCATTTTTTTAATATAAAATTCCCCACAGTAAAGATATCAACAATAGTGATCAGTCAAATAAAAATCAATAATCAACATAATATTTGAGTTGACGTCAAGCTGATAATACCAAGCTATGAGCTACATCAAAATTTAATTGTCGCACAAGATATAGTTTAGGGCGTTCGTACCTAGCATACATTCTATGCATAGGTATTTTTCACTTGTCAGCCAAAGTGAAGCATAACAGACCTTGGGGCTACACATTTCTCTTCATCTTCCCTATAACAAATGTCCCTAAATAACATTAGGAATACACCGTTGCTACTGTGGTGGCATAAAGTCAGATTAGCCAAGTACCAACTAAAGACTCCCACTGTTGGTTAATGTCTTTGCCAAAAAAAAAAACTTTGCAAACTGCATTGACTCCCTGCAAAAGCATAGAGAAACTCATCTCGGTTCTTTGCAGGCGAAAAGATAAGACACATGTAGTCTACAAAGAAAATAACCGATTGCTGGATAGCAAGGATATTCCTAAATTCATGTGTAATCCTGTATAAAATAAGTTATGTGCCAGCATTGTGGCAGGCAACGTGATTAATCATGTCAAAGAAGAGGCTGTCTGAAGTACTTTGCTGCAACCATCTTGTTCAATCAACCATGCGAACATACGCAGTGGAGGAGCGGAGATACAGAGGGCATGAGCCACCACGTCTTTGTAATCTGATTGTTTTAGGGCTCCTCAAGTGTTAATCAGAGCTTCAAATCAACTACTCGCAGATTAAACAGATCTCATTTTCAAATCATCCGAAGGTAGTATGAGGGAATGAGGTGTGGGAAAGTTGTAGCGGAATACCTCTGGCCTCTGGGTACCTACTGGAACAAAATCACTAAGTGCTGTCGAGCGGGATCCGTAGCCTTGGACAATCACTGGATCTGGAACGGGGGGACAAGCGAGACGATGGGGTGAGTCAGAAGGAGGTGGGAGGGAGGGTGACCTTGCAGGTGCCACGTTGGGGTCGGGCGGGTGGCGACGATTCCTGGCTACTATGTCGTTGCAGCTGCGGCGTCGCTGGGGGCGGGAGCTCGACCGCCACGGATACCTAGCAAAGGAGGTGAGGCGGCGCAGGGAGGGCGTCGACTGAAGGGAGGAAAGGGGTGGCCGTTCGATGGTTGTTTTGCCTCGTGACGTTAAAATGGGCTTCGTGCGAGACTGAGGGCCCAACTAACCACAGGCCCCCAATTTTGCCATGGGAGCAGCTGCCCATTCGAGTTGACGAAAGTACTGTGCTAGAGTTTGATCGGACGGCCGAAGACGTCTAAAACAGTAGATCCGATGGTCGTGGCGCTGATGGCCTGAGAAGGCTGGATTAGTGCACAGTTTTAATGTTTCTAAATGTTTCGTCCTGTAAAATGGTTGAAGCGTTCCTACTCTCAAACAGAAAAAGCCGCGTGGTATTTATTGATAAGAGGTGGCGGCCGATTGTTTATAGGATGCATACGCTCATAGGAAACATACGACATAACTAAGACCATTAATTCTCACCTCAACCCTTCCCAACTCTGGCAAGAAACCACCATCGACCCTATTTTCTTTATTTCTCCCCGACCAGCCAGGAAATCTTTGATAGTACGGCGCCTCAACGTCGTTGGATTGTTCCGAGAAAAAAACCCTGAAAGAACTTCAGGTGTTGCATCACCGGTGCGTCGTCTCTGAATGCTTCTGTCGCTACTACTAGGTGCGATCTCCCAGGGAGGCGTTTTGATGTCAACTTTATATCTCCTAATTCGCCTCTATTTCTACGGCTGACTGACTGCGGCATTCTGAATTTGCATCCTCTGTTATGAGTTTAATGACTTCAGAATTACCTTGATTTTGATTTTTTTAAGAAAACAGTTAGATATCATTCTCCTTATTGAGCTGACCAAAAACATGAATAAAGTTGGTGAAGATTTGATGTCAACTTTATAACAAAATAAAATAAAAACAATCCCTGTTTAACATACAAATAAAAAGTTGTTCAGTGTAAACCAAGCAAAGAACAAAATAGTTTAAGTTACTTTGGCACATAGCTTGGGTTATCACTGACTAAGAATTCAGAGTAAGATGTAGTAGTAGGGATCCTCCTTTGTATCACTAAAGAAAGAGCAGAATGAGAAGTTTCCTCTTGCACGAGCTCCGGTGAAGATTTGAAGTCATGCATGACCGACATGTGCTACGCTGTGTCATGACTGTTCGGTCGGTGCTACCACGGTAGATCTTTCAGAGACTTCAAGATGTGTCGGTTGGTAGTACTTGGCGGCATGGTGCTGCGATGTACCGGTGGCGACTGCAACGTGCTCAGTAGTTTGTGCGCATGGAGGTGGTGCCGTTGGACGCCGTGGTGGCGTCGACATATGGCCGGACTGGCAAGGATGATGCGAATCTCTTTTCTGAAGATTGGTTAGCGGTTCGATGATGATGACGGCTTCTAAAACATGTGCATGCGGTGTATGATTTAGCTTTGCTGCACCGGCTATAAGTTTCGATATGTTATGCGGATGGATCGACGACGACACCGGTTTTAGATATGGGGAGTGATAGCACTTCACATTATCGATTTTGTAGTTGTGAGTGGTGGCTTCGGGTGGCTTGATGTATGTTCTTGTGAGACCCTTGTTGAATTATTAATAAAGATTACTGTATACATCGATTGATGCAGAGGCAGGGGTTTTAACCTCCTTTTTAGAAAAAAAAGTTAGATGACTAATAAATATACAACTCTCTCCGTCCGGAAATACTTGTCATCAAAATGGATAAAAGAGGTTGTATCTAAGAAGTAGTAGTATTCTTCCTTCTGTCCTGAAAATAAAGGATTTTAGCCAACTTTTCCAATGATATGCAAAGCGTGTCTTAAATTTGTAGTACATCGGAGGGAGTACCACTTTGCCCACCCACAAAGCAAAAGGGATGAAAATTCAGAAACAAGCACTTTGCCCGTTTGCCATGCCGTACACTACATCTTGCTGCTGCTGCTCCCCCTGCGAGTGGGTGTGGGTCCCATCTCCTGAGCGAGCCTCCGTAGCACGTACTTCTGGACCTTGCCGGTGGACGTCTTGGGCAGCTCGGCGCGGAACATGACGGTCTTGGGCACCATGTACCCCGCCATGTGCCCCCGGCTCCACGAGGTCACCATGCCTGACGCGGCCTCTTTCAGGCTCACGGACGCGCACGGTGTCTCCCCTCCAGAACTCGTCCGGCCACGCCACCACAGCCGCCTCGCTCACCGCCGGGTGGCCGTAGAGCATGGATTCCACCTCCACGCTGCAGATGTTCTCGCCGCCACTGATGATCACGTCCTTGGACCGGTCCCGGATCTCCAGGTACCCATCAGGGTGCATCATGCCCACGTCCCCCGTGTAGAACCACCCATCGTCCCGGATCGCCGCCCTGGTCGGCTCGCCGTCATTGAGCTACCCAAGCAGGCAAGCATTATGCACCCGCCGTGGAGCACGATCTCGCCCATGATGGCGCTGTCACGGGCTACGCTGTCACTACAAGAAATATGTCAACTTATGACCACCACTATTGGTCACTGAAAGATCACAAATTTCCATTTATGACCTTTTTGTGACAAAAAACAGAAGGTCAAAAGCTGGCCGTCGTAAACTGACTATAGCGATCTTTCTTCTGGAATGGTCAAAGACGTTTACGACCAAAATATTCCTACTGTGGCGTTTTGGTCACTAGCAACCTCACCCATGCCACGTAGGCATCCAGCGTGGCAAGCTGATGTGGCACAAGATTCAGCCCGGTCCAATTCAGTTTTCTACATGGGCCTAGCCCATTAATTCAGGCTTTCTATATTTTTTTATCAATTTTTGGTTGATTTCATGGGCCTGGCCCAACATTGTAGCCTTTTTTATTATTGGGCCTTGGCCTTTTCGTCTAAATAATTATAATTTCCTTTTTTTATTAAATGGGTCCACCAGTCAGATGGGTCCCAGTTGTCAGGTTTGGGTCTGGTAAGTGAGTCCCATCTATCATGCTCATATTCTTCATATTTCAACTAATATTTAACTTGGCAGACAAAAGCACACATGATACTTCAAATAAGAGCAACCAGATCACGTTGCCAATACATATGACCATGTGTAATACAGTACTTTACAAGATCTACATGTGTAACGAGCTCTACAAGTGTGATACAATACTGCTTTACAAGAAAATGACGACATGCCGGACTCGCTGGACAACCATAGTCAAGGCTGGGAACAAACAAAACGGCAACATGACTTCCTCTGTCAGGGCTGCCGATGCTGCTCCTTCCCCGCCGCCGCCGCACAGGTCAATTTCCTGCACAAGTATGTAACCAGGATTCAATGAAAATGATGCTTATAATCTTAATGATGCACTAAGCAGACTAACGGAAATATATATGGGAGGTATTCAGAAACATGTTTAAGACTGCATTTTGCACCCGAGAAGGAGACCCTCGTAAAGGACTCAACTGGCCGGCCGAAACTTGGTGCAGCTGGCGGCCTCTCTGTCTCGGAAGAGGTGCTGTTTTCTGGCCCAGTCAACCCTACACGAGGCCCATAATGTATGGGTGATCCCTGTAGCTCAGTTAGGACTACGTGGGCCTCATCCCTGACCTTTCCCATCCCCTCCTGATGGGGCCCTTTCTGTAGCATATCTGATTGAACAACGATCATACCCCTCTCACTGAACTAAACTCTAGATGCTTCCCCCAATAAAGCAGCATCGGTCGCCGAGAAAAACGCATCGGCATCCGCTCTTTGAACGTTGTAACAAGGATCATCAAACGGGCGCGAGATCTCCTCAGGACGGTACGCCGCCGTCCACTGGGAATGGCCAGCGGTCGGGGCCACTAGAGGCACAGTAATTATAGGCGGTAGGCACCAGCTCCACCGAGGGAAATTACTACGCGACCCTTGATTACTTCTGGAGGGTCGGGAAGGATGTTTTCCATCAGTTTCCACCATCGCGATCGAGAAAGGGAAACGTCTAGTCCCTCGCGCTGAGTCCGGCGAGACACTAATGCCCAGATCACTCCTGCCATCTGAGCGGGAGGTAACCGGCGGCAGAGAGAAATCTTCGACCGAATGCAGGTGGATGGGGACCTTAGTACTCCCTCCATTCCATAATATAGTGCCTATAAATTTTTGCAGAAGTCAAACATTACAAACTTTGATCATATTTATAGAAAAAAGTAGATACATCTAGAATACCAAATGTACATCATTGGATACATCGTGAGTTATATTTTCAGAATGTACATGTTTGATATTCTAGATGTAGACAATTTTCTTTATACGCTTGGTCAAAGTTAGCAAAGTTTGACTTTCATAAAAATCTATAGGCACTACATTGTGGAATGGAGGGAGTACTGAAGGGTGTCAATCTTCTCGCAACAACCTATTCTGGCATGCGTTGCGGCATACGCAGGGTCACCTGCCCAAGCTCATCTTCCACTGGTTCAACAAAGCGAGCATATCTGAATTTCGGGACCTTGTACGGATCATCAGTCCAATGCTTCAAGATTTTCCCCTGGAGGCAAATTCTGGATGGATGGACTCAATCTAACAAGATGGAGACAAAATTTCTGCCCCATTGCCCCAGCACCAAGCATGATCCGGCATACTGACTAGGCTGATCACACACCTGTATTGAAGAACCCCGACTGGTAGCTTGAGCTTGACGATTCCAGTTGTTGAACAGCAAATGAACATTTGCCACTTTGATGTCTCCTCTATTCATCACCACAGGTTTGTTCTCACTGAATCAAACATAACCAAGAAACCGTGAAAGCATCCCTATGCAGTCCTCTTTCTCTGACGAGGACCTGGTATACCATCTCTCTGGACATGTAGGGTCGATTCCCACTCACCGTAATGACCAAGGCGCGCTCATCCCCGGCGTAAAGGACAGATAGCAACGTCCCTGTCCGGCCTCAAATCAGGATGACCAGTGGGACATTCCGTTTTGAAGTCGAACACCCCTGCTCGATGGAATCCTATCAGGGGCATCACGAGTCACGACAGGACAATTGATGCCCAGCCCCGATACTGTAATGAAGCGCACCAACCGGAGGGGGGCCAGGAGGTGGTGGAGACAGCCTCCCTGGGCCATCTCGCTCCCCAGAACGACCATCAAACAATCGAGCTCCTGGGCGCCGCCGACGCATCACAGAGTAACACAACCTACCGGCGCATGAACTGCAGCCCTGGACGACTGTTGTTGCACCATCCGCACAGCGTCGGAACCAGTCCTGGTGCCCTGGCCTGAGCGCTCTAACTGAGCATAGGTGCCAGCACCCAGCATCAGCACGCTGATATCCCGGATCCTTCCACTCCGCGGGAGGAGAGCGCTGTGAAACAACCTGAGAAGAAGTTGTTGCCAGCGACTAGGTCTAAAGTTTGTCTGGTATCCTCCTCCAACTTAGAACGACCAGTCATCCTCCGCTGCCTATCAGATTCGGCGGCAGTCGACGTAGGACTGTAAGGCCTCGCACTCGTGCTTCCTGTGCCCAGATTCCCGACACTTAAAACACCTCGGACTCGGAGGGTTGGTGCAATCCACTGCGCGATGCAACTCAGAGAAGCATTTGAAATATAGACCGTGGAGGTCCTCTCGGACTGGCCGGCTGGGTGATCCCTGGTCGGGAAAGGACGGGGCGGGGGTGACCGTTCCTTGGGCGAGCACCGACCACCTCGCTTGTTCCTCACTTCAATCCATCCGCCCTCCTGCTCCTCCGTCGAGCTTTCGATCGGAGAGGACCGGATTTGGAGCGACCACGATCAAAAAAAGCTTCCAGTCACCACGCGTCCGCCTTGAAGAGAATCCATCCAGATCAATGACGGCCCTCTTACCTTCAGTGTCAGACTCCGAAGCAACCACGGCAGCCAGAGAACACCTACGAGACTCCATCGAATCTGGGCTGGAGAGGACCAAGTCCTTGGCCGCCGAACCGAGCACAACCGTCGCAAAGTCGTAGAATTCCTCCTCAGAGAAGGAAGATGGGGCTTGGGAGGGAGGACTGGGGAGCCATGTGGAGAGAGGTGGTGGCGGGTGCCGAAGTGGCGACCGCCGGTTGGCTTGGAAGGGGCTGGGAGCGGAGAGTCGTCTCTAGTTGTGTATCAACTCGCTAGGTTTCCTTCACAGCACCCCCATGTAGTATTAGCAAGCCTAGTTGTATTACACTTCCATGCAGATCAGGAAAGGAGTACCATCATCATTTGTCTGAAGCCTATCTTGCATTTTGTTGCCGCGCCCGTATATTTTTACTATAAAATAATTGGCACATCTGTAAATATATGAAAGCATCCAACGTGAAGGTTGTGTTCGCATAAAGTGGCATAGAGTGGTGAATTTTGGATTATAGACTAAATGTGGGAGTATTATGGTTAATTGCCTCGCAATTTCGAGAGAATTTGTGAACACTATGGTTGCTTAGGAAATGCTCCCACCGTCGGGTGCTACATACATCCATTTGATCGACAAGTAATTCCGGACAGAGGTAATATATGAAACCAAGCCATACATTGGTTAGAGAACATAGCATTATTTTGGGTCGAAGAGAGTGGGAGACAAATATCCACAACTGCCATAGTCAGGCAACAATCCTAATGACTCATCCCATGCACAAATACACAGTATAGCAGATTTTATAAATAGCGAAGCCAGATAGAAGCAATTCAGTTATATTATCTTCCAGTGTATAGATGCCAAGCAATCAGATTCACAATCAGTTTAAAGGTAGATTGATCAAAGAAATGTGAAAGTGAATGTACCAGAACAGTTGCACCACGACGATTCCTAAGTTGCGCTTGTAGTTACAAATTGCAAGAGTAGATCCATGGCTAGAGAGCAGGGCATGCAAATATTTAGGCTAGAATTTTCCAGAACGAATACACCAAAAGCCAAAAACCATGGTCCAAGAACTGCCCCAACAAACTGATCAGAATCCAACAATTTAATTTATATAGGACCTTCAAATACGTGAGACAAAGAAAACATCATTAGTTAGGAGTCTGAACAAAATAGAATCAGGTTGGATAAAGGGTCGTAAAGGGAAGAAAAATGAGCAAATAAGCCCAGAAGCATAGTCGCGGAGGCTAACATAAGCATGGAACAAATGTGTTATTCAACAATATCCGAGCGTTAAGTGTAATGTCATAAATTACATAACCAATAAACAAATATTTATATGCCAAAATAGTTGTTTGAATACATAGATACCCAGTCCTGATGCTAGATTATGCACTTTATATCCTAATGGTTTATGGGAAGAAGGAATTAAATAAGGCTTGAAGATTATCATCATTTGGCTGTGGCACTTTAATTCCAGATGTTCTTGAATAGCAGAATGCATGATCAACATATGTCATTTTTCATGATTCATAGATCAGGTATGTATATTCTGTCCATTCCAACTCAACTTAGACTAATGAGTTTTTTATTTTTTTGGCTCGAACGATTTTAGAGTGTTGATAGTAATAGTATAGGGAAGAACAAAGCCAAGAAGAGTTATGTAGTCTTACAAAGTATCCAAGGCTTACCAAAGAAACCAATCTTCACCTAATTAGCTTATAAAGTGTATTTGCATTGTCACCCTCCTGCAGTAAATATTTTCAGCAGTTCATCTAACAAAAATAGGAGAGCTAATCCAGAGGCATGAACAGCTAATAGTGAAAAATTAATTAATATTTCTAATAACTGAACGAAGTATTTCCCCAGTGCAAAACAGCGGTAGCATTGAAGCAATCTATTTTCCAAGGAAAACAATAGACTATATACTAATATGCTGAGGACACTACGGATCTACATGTGGCTTGGGTTTAATAGCTTATCAATTTCACAAAGCATGTTAATCAGCTTGCAAGAATTTTGACACGAAGTCTTTTGTTGTACAGAACATATGAATACATCAGACTTAGTGCTCTGCCAAAGGGAGGAAGGTTTAGACAAAGAAAAGAATACACAATAAATGGAACCGAACAAAATTGTAACCTGGGGATTTCAAATATAACCTGGGGATCAAAGCATAGCATGCATTGGATTTGAATCGAGAGATGGTCTCATCCTCTAAGCATCCACACTTTCAGAACTACATAAAGCACTTTAAGAAAAGTGAATATGAAACGATAAATAATTAAATTTCGATCTCTATGGAACATGAAAATGCTATCCAACTATTCTTTGCCTAAAAGCAGAGCAATGGTAAACTCCTAGACCTGAAACTACATTAATCAAGGGATAACAACATTTACATGTCCAAACAAAGTGTGTCACTGATGGGCTATAGGTTGTGCATAATTGTATATAATTTAAGAAAATCCACTCATCAATATGATTATTCACTCTGTTAACCTGAATGACTTTATTACAGGTGACACAATATACAATGGGTTAGAATTAAGAAATCAAGTGCTTACCTCAGATAGAAATTTCTCATGCTCTATATCATGCTTTGACAGCTTTCTCTCAAGCATTCCACCACTACTTGATATGAAGGAAAGCATTTTTTTAATATAAAATTCCCCACAGTAAAGATATCAACAATAGTGATCAGTCAAATAAAAATCAATAATCAACATAATATTTGAGTTGACGTCAAGCTGATAATACCAAGCTATGAGCTACATCAAAATTTAATTGTCGCACAAGATATAGTTTAGGGCGTTCGTACCTAGCATACATTCTATGCATAGGTATTTTTCACTTGTCAGCCAAAGTGAAGCATAACAGACCTTGGGGCTACACATTTCTCTTCATCTTCCCTATAACAAATGTCCCTAAATAACATTAGGAATACACCGTTGCTACTGTGGTGGCATAAAGTCAGATTAGCCAAGTACCAACTAAAGACTCCCACTGTTGGTTAATGTCTTTGCCAAAAAAAAAAACTTTGCAAACTGCATTGACTCCCTGCAAAAGCATAGAGAAACTCATCTCGGTTCTTTGCAGGCGAAAAGATAAGACACATGTAGTCTACAAAGAAAATAACCGATTGCTGGATAGCAAGGATATTCCTAAATTCATGTGTAATCCTGTATAAAATAAGTTATGTGCCAGCATTGTGGCAGGCAACGTGATTAATCATGTCAAAGAAGAGGCTGTCTGAAGTACTTTGCTGCAACCATCTTGTTCAATCAACCATGCGAACATACGCAGTGGAGGAGCGGAGATACAGAGGGCATGAGCCACCACGTCTTTGTAATCTGATTGTTTTAGGGCTCCTCAAGTGTTAATCAGAGCTTCAAATCAACTACTCGCAGATTAAACAGATCTCATTTTCAAATCATCCGAAGGTAGTATGAGGGAATGAGGTGTGGGAAAGTTGTAGCGGAATACCTCTGGCCTCTGGGTACCTACTGGAACAAAATCACTAAGTGCTGTCGAGCGGGATCCGTAGCCTTGGACAATCACTGGATCTGGAACGGGGGGACAAGCGAGACGATGGGGTGAGTCAGAAGGAGGTGGGAGGGAGGGTGACCTTGCAGGTGCCACGTTGGGGTCGGGCGGTGGCGACGATTCCTGGCTACTATGTCGTTGCAGCTGTGGCGTCGCTGGGGGCGGGAGCTCGACCGCCACGGATACCTAGCAAAGGAGGTGAGGCGGCGCAGGGAGGGCGTCGACTGAAGGGAGGAAAGGGGTGGCCGTTCGATGGTTGTTTTGCCTCGTGACGTTAAAATGGGCTTCGTGCGAGACTGAGGGCCCAACTAACCACAGGCCCCCAATTTTGCCATGGGAGCAGCTGCCCATTCGAGTTGACGAAAGTACTGTGCTAGAGTTTGATCGGACGGCCGAAGACGTCTAAAACAGTAGATCCGATGGTCGTGGCGCTGATGGCCTGAGAAGGCTGGATTAGTGCACAGTTTTAATGTTTCTAAATGTTTCGTCCTGTAAAATGGTTGAAGCGTTCCTACTCTCAAACAGAAAAAGCCGCGTGGTATTTATTGATAAGAGGTGGCGGCCGATTGTTTATAGGATGCATACGCTCATAGGAAACATACGACATAACTAAGACCATTAATTCTCACCTCAACCCTTCCCAACTCTGGCAAGAAACCACCATCGACCCTATTTTCTTTATTTCTCCCCGACCAGCCAGGAAATCTTTGATAGTACGGCGCCTCAACGTCGTTGGATTGTTCCGAGAAAAAAACCCTGAAAGAACTTCAGGTGTTGCATCACCGGTGCGTCGTCTCTGAATGCTTCTGTCGCTACTACTAGGTGCGATCTCCCAGGGAGGCGTTTTGATGTCAACTTTATATCTCCTAATTCGCCTCTATTTCTACGGCTGACTGACTGCGGCATTCTGAATTTGCATCCTCTGTTATGAGTTTAATGACTTCAGAATTACCTTGATTTTGATTTTTTTAAGAAAACAGTTAGATATCATTCTCCTTATTGAGCTGACCAAAAACATGAATAAAGTTGGTGAAGATTTGATGTCAACTTTATAACAAAATAAAATAAAAACAATCCCTGTTTAACATACAAATAAAAAGTTGTTCAGTGTAAACCAAGCAAAGAACAAAATAGTTTAAGTTACTTTGGCACATAGCTTGGGTTATCACTGACTAAGAATTCAGAGTAAGATGTAGTAGTAGGGATCCTCCTTTGTATCACTAAAGAAAGAGCAGAATGAGAAGTTTCCTCTTGCACGAGCTCCGGTGAAGATTTGAAGTCATGCATGACCGACATGTGCTACGCTGTGTCATGACTGTTCGGTAGGTGCTACCACGGTAGATCTTTCAGAGACTTCAAGATGTGTCGGTTGGTAGTACTTGGCGGCATGGTGCTGCGATGTACCGGTGGCGACTGCAACGTGCTCAGTAGTTTGTGCGCATGGAGGTGGTGCCGTTGGACGCCGTGGTGGCGTCGACATATGGCCGGACTGGCAAGGATGATGCGAATCTCTTTTCTGAAGATTGGTTAGCGGTTCGATGATGATGACGGCTTCTAAAACATGTGCATGCGGTGTATGATTTAGCTTTGCTGCACCGGCTATAAGTTTCGATATGTTATGCGGATGGATCGACGACGACACCGGTTTTAGATATGGGGAGTGATAGCACTTCACATTATCGATTTTGTAGTTGTGAGTGGTGGCTTCGGGTGGCTTGATGTATGTTCTTGTGAGACCCTTGTTGAATTATTAATAAAGATTACTGTATACATCGATTGATGCAGAGGCAGGGGGTTTTAACCTCCTTTTTAGAAAAAAAAGTTAGATGACTAATAAATATACAACTCTCTCCGTCCGGAAATACTTGTCATCAAAATGGATAAAAGAGGTTGTATCTAAGAAGTAGTAGTATTCTTCCTTCTGTCCTGAAAATAAAGGATTTTAGCCAACTTTTCCAATGATATGCAAAGCGTGTCTTAAATTTGTAGTACATCGGAGGGAGTACCACTTTGCCCACCCACAAAGCAAAAGGGATGAAAATTCAGAAACAAGCACTTTGCCCGTTTGCCATGCCGTACACTACATCTTGCTGCTGCTGCTCCCCCTGCGAGTGGGTGTGGGTCCCATCTCCTGAGCGAGCCTCCGTAGCACGTACTTCTGGACCTTGCCGGTGGACGTCTTGGGCAGCTCGGCGCGGAACATGACGGTCTTGGGCACCATGTACCCCGCCATGTGCCCCCGGCTCCACGAGGTCACCATGCCTGACGCGGCCTCTTTCAGGCTCACGGACGCGCACGGTGTCTCCCCTCCAGAACTCGTCCGGCCACGCCACCACAGCCGCCTCGCTCACCGCCGGGTGGCCGTAGAGCATGGATTCCACCTCCACGCTGCAGATGTTCTCGCCGCCACTGATGATCACGTCCTTGGACCGGTCCCGGATCTCCAGGTACCCATCAGGGTGCATCATGCCCACGTCCCCCGTGTAGAACCACCCATCGTCCCGGATCGCCGCCCTGGTCGGCTCGCCGTCATTGAGCTACCCAAGCAGGCAAGCATTATGCACCCGCCGTGGAGCACGATCTCGCCCATGATGGCGCTGTCACGGGCTACGCTGTCACTACAAGAAATATGTCAACTTATGACCACCACTATTGGTCACTGAAAGATCACAAATTTCCATTTATGACCTTTTTGTGACAAAAAACAGAAGGTCAAAAGCTGGCCGTCGTAAACTGACTATAGCGATCTTTCTTCTGGAATGGTCAAAGACGTTTACGACCAAAATATTCCTACTGTGGCGTTTTGGTCACTAGCAACCTCACCCATGCCACGTAGGCATCCAGCGTGGCAAGCTGATGTGGCACAAGATTCAGCCCGGTCCAATTCAGTTTTCTACATGGGCCTAGCCCATTAATTCAGGCTTTCTATATTTTTTTATCAATTTTTGGTTGATTTCATGGGCCTGGCCCAACATTGTAGCCTTTTTTATTATTGGGCCTTGGCCTTTTCGTCTAAATAATTATAATTTCCTTTTTTTATTAAATGGGTCCACCAGTCAGATGGGTCCCAGTTGTCAGGTTTGGGTCTGGTAAGTGAGTCCCATCTATCATGCTCATATTCTTCATATTTCAACTAATATTTAACTTGGCAGACAAAAGCACACATGATACTTCAAATAAGAGCAACCAGATCACGTTGCCAATACATATGACCATGTGTAATACAGTACTTTACAAGATCTACATGTGTAACGAGCTCTACAAGTGTGATACAATACTGCTTTACAAGAAAATGACGACATGCCGGACTCGCTGGACAACCATAGTCAAGGCTGGGAACAAACAAAACGGCAACATGACTTCCTCTGTCAGGGCTGCCGATGCTGCTCCTTCCCCGCCGCCGCCGCACAGGTCAATTTCCTGCACAAGTATGTAACCAGGATTCAATGAAAATGATGCTTATAATCTTAATGATGCACTAAGCAGACTAACGGAAATATATATGGGAGGTATTCAGAAACATGTTTAATGGAAATATCCAGCTTGGAGATATTCAGAAGCATGATACTCATAAGCATGCCGAATTAATCACATTTTTGTTCTAAAAAATGGAGATAATAGATGTGCCTCATGAGTAATCCTATGAGATAACTAGAAGAAAAACAGTGAAGGCAATCTGTAGTATAATTCGTTCGGAACAATACTCAAGCCAGTCAGGTTAAGCAACATATGCATGAGTTTCATCTTTAGGATTAATAGAACAGGACAGATAAATTAATGTTTTTCTGAAACTATAAGAGACACAGCAGCACACATAATGTAACTATTCAAGTTTTCAACTATAAGAGGCTATAGACTGTCAAATAAAGAACATCAGTTATAGAACTCTGTATCAGGTAGGCAGTAAGCATGCTTAAAAATCACATGGACATACCTATGCATATTTCCCATACTACATAAGTACTAAACAAACTAACAAGTGCTCACTTGAAAACCTTCCATGCACATGATAGTAGCTCTTCCCTCATGTCATAGAAAAAACATTTGCCAAGTAACATCATACTGCTGTTCACATACAGCGAGAGAACCTTCCATGCAAACTCCCATTGTTTTAACCCACGGGAGAAAAGAAAGGTCCTTATCATCAGGTCCAAAAGAAGCAGAAACATTCGAACAACTAGAGAAACACAGTACAACAGCAAAAGCATTGAAAGAGCAGCAGGCTTGGACTGACACATGTCATATCTTATAAACTTAGGCAAGTGCTCTCAGGTTATCCCTAACATCATGCACTAGCTTGGGTAATTAGCATCAAACAATACATATTAGTACAAGGCTAGGCAAGATAATAAAGACTTGGGAAAAGATAACAGAGTTATAAAAAATGATATGTGCTGTTAAAGAGAGGGCATGTCAAGTGCGGCCACAGACATAGGCATTAGCCGCACCCACGACCCCTGGACACTCTCACAGCCGAAGAGGAGGTGCCTTGCATATGGTCTCCTTTGAGTCTGCGAGAGAAAGAACGAGGTGAAGGTCAGTACGCATCAAGGATGCTGCTATTCTGGGTTAAGCTAAGTCAAGGGCATAAGAGATTTTAGTAAAAAAACATGTGAACATCTTATACAAACTACCATCATTTATAAAATATAAAAAACAAATTAGTGAACAGCCGCATCGAATTCAGTTTGGAGCCCAATCCTGAGTAGGGTTGTAAGAATCATAAGACAATTTCGACAGCAAAGTGGATCGCTAAATACTAGTATTAGAGTATCCAGTACAAGCATCTGTTAGATGCATAGTTTGTTTATCTCATACAGCAGTGCAATGTGCAACATAGATTACGAGTGGTAAGACAAATTGGTACTGAATTGAAAGCAATCAGGCAGTTCAGTACAGGTGCGCAAAAAGGAATCCTTGTAAAATAGTCCAGGCATCCATTAAAAGCCTCAGATTACTACCATGCGTTTGTTTGGGTGCTGTTCATTTTTAGGATCCGATAAGAATCGCTGGTGCTGGGCCTAGAGTAGAGCAGTCATCTTAACAAAGTAGTCCTACTAGTAGTAGGTATTTGTCATCTGAACTGAAGATAGAGGCCAGTTGATTTGATAATAATAAGATAGCGACACAAGCCTGGCTAGTTTTGTAGTGAATTAAGACTGTCAGCTATTTGTTTGATTGATTCGTAAAAAGAGAAAGAGAGGATCTATATAAATCACGACTGAAATTTAGTGGTGGCCCAACCATGCGAGCGGTCGAGCAGGGGATCGAGCGGGGAGGCGCTGGCGATCTGGCCAGGCAGGGGCGCGGTCAACGCCCTTGACCCCACGCACGTGAGTGCGCTCGATGCGTCTTGGTGAGGGCGACGCTTGATGCAGGGGGACTTGATGCGTTCGAGGAGCGACGGGATGCAGTGGAGGAAGACAGCCAGGGAGGTCCGGCGGGCGGCGGGACGCCGGACTTGGGCGGTGGAGCTCGACGCGGCGACGGCCCGCTCGACGCACCTGTCAGTGGCAGGCAACCGATTCAGCAAATCGAATCAGATGGAACTAGGAAGGGAGCAGAGAGGACCAAGGAAAAGATGAGGACTCGTCACCTACCATCGCGCAACGCTGCCGCCGGCTCCCTCTCCACCGCGCCGTCGTCCAGCTCCGGGACGCGATGGGCATCGTTGCGGGACGCATCGAGGAAGGAGGTGGTGGCGGGACACGCCGCTGCAGGACGGGGAGGAGGTGGCGGCAGCGAGGAGATGAGGGAGGGGGTGGATCTGGCCTCCGCCATGGCCATGGCCGTGCCGTGCGGCTAGATTGGTGGGCGTCGAAGAGGGCGGAGCACAGTCACCGCCGCCGCGCCGGAATTGGTGGGAACGCCACCCTCGAAATCCTAGCCGTGGGAAGGGGTTGGGATGAGCTACCCGGGACGCAAGAGGCGGATCTGGCCGGAGGGGAGGGAAGAGCGGAGGCAGGGGAGCTCGGATCTGGGCTGCACACCGGCGAGGCCCGCCGGAACACGCCGGAACAAGAGGCGTAGGTGGCGGCAGCAAGGGTTTCGGGGGAGGGATTGTGGGTGCATGAGGGAACGAGGAGCAGAGAAAGAAAGGAGGCGGAGAAAGAAAGGAGGCGGGGGGGGGGGGGGGGGATGGAAAACGTCCACGAGTAGAGCTAGGGTTTCGGCTTAGGTGGGCTTGGGGTTGGTGTGGTGGGCCAAGGACTGCCGTTGGATCCGCAAGCATCCGACGGTGTTCCAGACACGATCCGCGTGAGACGTCCACGAACCAATCAAAATGCAGTACCACGTTATGACCATTTTAAATTGGTCGTAGTTGACTAAAAATAGCGTGTTAAAATCATATCAGCTATTTTATGACCTGAGAAAATTCAAAAAGAAAATGAAAAACATTCTCATTGTGTCACCAAATGTGAATAAGTTTTCAGGAAAAGTAACAAACATGAAATAAGATAAATATCTTTAAAAATATGTCATGAGAAATGAGTTTTTTGGCAAAAAAAAAACATTTTCCATTTTTCGAGTGCCCGAAATGAGTTTTTTTATGAAGGACCTACCATATATTTGTTGCAAAATTGGACCAAATCAATTTTCTAATATACTAGGACATATTTAATGCACAATTGACAAAATGGTTCGGTGTCAAAAGCCTTGATCCACCTCTGGTGAAAAAGACAAATCTCCGCCGATTCAGTTGGAAGCGGGTCAAATTTGAATTGCAGGTGCCTCATAGTTTGCTATTTATTTTTTCCAAAAATCATTTCTAGGTACATAAGTATCTATTTAATCAGAGAAACACCAAAAAAATTCCAAGATTCAACCACTAGCTAGGAACGGACATTCCCGCCGTTTTGACCGCATTTTGAAACGGGCATAAAAAACTCAAAAAAATTCAAAAAATTGGAAAACCTTCGCATTGCGTCATTATATGTGACCAAGTTACCAGGAAAAATTATAAACTTGTAATACGGCAAATATTTAAAAAAGTGTTCTTAGAAACGAGCTATCAAGTGTGAAGATGAATGGCTTTCAACCCAAATGCTCAATCTTATGGCCACATACATGGCATAGTTTGTTCAAATGATCTCATATTGTGCACAAGGGTGCATATTGGAATGACAAACAATGTTGCTTAAGGAAGTTTTCATTTTCTTTGGACGAAAAATTCATTTTCCATTTTTCGAGTGCCCGAAAGGAGGTTTTTTTGTGAAGAAACTACCAAATAATTGTTGCAAAATTGGACCAAATCATTTTTCTAAAATACTAGGACATATTTAATGCACAATTGACCAAATGGTTGGGTGAAAAAAGTTTTGATCCACCTCTGGTGAAAAAGACAAATTCCCGCCGATTCAGTTGGAAGCGGGTCAAATTTGAACTGCAGTTGCCTCATAGTTTGCTCTTTATTTTTTCCAAAAATCATTTCTAGGTACATAAGTATCTATTTAATCATAGAAACACCAAAAAAATTCCAAGATTCAACCACTAGCTAGGAACGGTCAAGCCCGCCGTTTTGACCGCATTTTCAAACGGGCATAAAAAATTCAAAAAAAAATCAAAAAATTGGAAAACCTTCGCATTGTGTCATTATATGTGACCAAGTTTCCAGGAAAAATAATAAACTTGTAATACGGTAATTATTTTAAAAAAGTGTTCTCAGAAATGAGTGTCGTGGTTCTAAGCCTGACAGTAGAGTGGGGGGTAGGTATGGAGAGGCAAGGTCCTAGCTATGGAGAGGTTGTAAGCACAAAGGATGTACGAGTTCAGGCCCTTCTTGGAGGAAGTAACAGCCCTACGTCTCGGAGCCCGGAGGCGGTCGAGTGGATTATGAGTATATGAATCACAAGGTGCCGAACCCTTCTGCCTGTGGAGGGGGGTGGCTTATATAGAGTGCGCCAGGACCCCAGCCAGCCCACGTAGGAGAGGGTTTAAGGTGAGTTAAGTCTGGGGCGTTACTGGTAACGCCCCACATAAAGTGCCTTTACTATCATAAAGTCTACTTGATTACAGGCCGTTGCAGTGCAGAGTGCCTCTTGACTTTCTGGTGGTCGAGTGGGTCTTCGTGGTCGAGTCCTTCAAGTCAGTCGAGTGTGTCCCTCGTTGGTCGACTGGAAGGCGACCTCTTCTAAGGGTGTCCTTGGGCAAGGTGCTTAGATCAGGTCCATGACCCTACCCTAGGTACATAACCCCATCATTAGCCCCCGAATGGATTGAGGCTACGAGTGAGGAAGGAGTTGACGTTGTTTCCGATTAACCTTTGTGCCCTGGTCGTGCGTTGTCCTGGACCAAAGAATCTCTGCGTCGACAGTGAGCGACTTGTCTTCAGTCGACTCGATCCATTCTATTCTTGCGTCGAGTGATCTTTCGGGCTTCGACGATATCCGAGCGACGGATCGCCGGAAACCCCGTGTCTGACAGACCGATCTGCCGTTCGCGGATTCCGCGGGATGCGAAATTTGGGGACGCGCGCGAAGCGGGATGGCCCGCAGCGTTCAGATGGGACGGGACATAGACGCCTCGATCTCCGTGCCGCCTTTTTCGCCACGTATCCCGTCTGCATAACTGTTCCTGATATGATTAGATCGACCGGGCCCACCTGTCATCCACTCGGAAGGGACCTTATAAATGCGCCCGGCGAGGATTTCTGTACTGCGCCTCAGTCATTCTCTCTCTCTCTCTCTCTGCTTCCTTCTTCCCCGCCCAACGTGCTCGCTCTCGCCCCCGCACCACTTCCCTTCGCGCATCTCCCCAGCAACCATGGCCAAGGAGAAGACGGCGGCGCTGGAGCGTGCGAAGAAGGCGTCGGCGTCGGAGAAGGCAAAGGGGAGATCCACCAGCCGCGGAGGGTCCTCGTCCAGATCCCGCCTGCCGAAGGGCTGGGTCCAAGGAGACTGGATCCAGTCGACCATCACCGAGAGTGACCTCCTCGACATGGCCAACGAGGGCTTGATTCCTCATGGAGCTGCGAGGCTTTCGGGGAAGGAGTGGCAGCCCCAGCCAGAAGAGGGTGAGTGTGTGCTCTTGGCCACCCATGTTGATCGTGGATTTTCCTTGCCGCCGAGTGTTTTCTTCCGTGGCTTCTTGAATTTCTTTGGGGCGCAGCTCCACCACTTTACCCCAAACTCTATTGCCTATCTTGCCGCGTTCGTGTCCATGTGTGAGGGTTTCCTGGGCTGTCGACCGCACTGGGGTTTGTTCAAGCATATATTCACGTGTCGATCTCAGACCGTGAAGAAGGCGAGCCCAGGTGATGAGAGAACCCGAGTCGTCCAAATGTGTGGGGGTCTGGGGATTCAGGTGAGGAATAAGAGCACCTTCCCGCCCATGACCTTTCCCGAGTCCGTCAGAGGCTGGCAGTCGACTTGGTTCTACTGCCAGGTCCAGTCGACGCCAGGGCAGTCGAGTGGACTCCCTCCGTTTACCATGGACCGAGTGAACAAGCCCTCCCCTCTGAAGCTGATTCCGGAGGAGAAAGCTGACGTGAAGATGTTGATGGAGCGCGTGGTGCAGTTGGTTCGGGAGGGAGTGACGGGCATGGACCTCCTGGAGGTTTTCCTCAGGCGTCGCATCCAGCCCCTTCAGTTCCGGAGCCACTGCATGTGGTTGTACCGTGGGACCGAAGACGAGACTAGAGTCCATCCAGAAGCAGTCGACGACGTCACTCTGGAAAGATGGATGGTAGCCGTTACCGGAAACAAGGATAACCCACGCGGAGCCAGAAGGATTCCTCCACTCGACCACAACAGCGACCCAAACAAGGTACACTTGCCCTGCTCTCCACTGCGCCCTTGTCGCATTCATTTCTGTTAACCCTGCCGACTGGTCGACTGATCCTTGTCTGGACATCTGCTAGGCCCTCACCGAGCTGTACTCGATGCCCAATGGGGCACAAGCTTCGACTGAGGAGGGCGAGGCGAGCGGGGGCGAGAGCCAGGAAGAGGAGGAATGGGACTCGGATGTTGCAGAGGATGATGACGACGATGATGATGATGACGGTGATGAAGATGACGTCGAGGACGAGGAAGAAGAGGAGGAGGAGGTCGTACCACCGCGCTCAGAAAGGCGGTCGAAGCTTGTCCACGACCCTTCGACCGAACGTGGTAAGGGGGTTGCGACCGCCACTCAGTCGACCAAGCGCCCTCGGACCACCTCTCCGGTGCCGACTGAAAAGGCGCCGAAGCAGCCCAGGGCGGCCTCGTCGAAGCCGATCAAGCTCTTGCCGAAGATGAAGGTGTCCATCCCCACCATATCAGGGTAACCGTGCTGCTCATATTTTCTTATTCTGTGTGAACTTTGTCTCTGGTCGACGCTGAAGTTAGTCGACTGATCCTTCGGAGTTGCAGTGCTGCCACTTCTGAAACTTCGGCCCGGGCTGATGACCACGAGATGGAGGACGCAGCAACTTCGAACCCAGGTACTGTATTCTTAACGCCGTTCTTAGTCGACTGGCGCGCGATCTTTGATCCTGATTTTTCTCCGTAGCTCCACCCAATACTGTTATCAATCTCCCTGATGATGATGAGGATGAAGAGCCGCTGAAGCGCAGGAGGAGTCAGAAAACGTCCGCCAGTAAGGTGCCTCAGGATGTGACGGCGCCTGAGATTCTGACTGTGGAGGAAGAGAACATCACTCGACACACGGTGTCCTTCGCAGACCCATTGACGAGTGCTCAGCAGCCCTCCCTCTTCACGATGCACCACGTCCCAGAGGACCAAGCTGGCGCAGCGAAGGAGGTGATACGCCAAGCGGGAATCATGATGGAGCAGCTGAAGACCATCCGGGATGCGAGCCAGGCGGCTTATGACGCCAGTTCTGCCCTCCAAAGCAATGTCCAGGTCAGTCGACCGCTGTTTGTTCTGTTGGATATGCTACCAAAAACTTTTCTTTTCCGGAATTTATAGTAGTCACCCGCTGGGTGTGTCGAATAAACTCCGTGTTAGCGGGGGCACGCTGAGTGCACCCGCTGGGTGTAGTCCCCAAGGCTAAGGTCGACTGCTGGCAGTCGGCCTTAGGCTTTATGATGTCAATTTTTCTGTCAGTCGACTATGTCGACTGGATTTCACAAACCGGTGGGGGCACACTGAGTGCACCCACTGGGTGTAGTCCCCGAGACTGTGGTCGACTGCTTGCAGTTGATCACAGTCTTAAAGAATGCATCTCTTTTTTTTTGAGGTCGACTGGTCGACTTTGTCTTCAACAGGATTAGTGGGGGCACGCTGAGTGCACCCACTGGGTGTAGTCCCCGAGACTACGGTCGAATGCTTGTATTCGGCTGTAGTCTTAGAAACGTGTGTTTTTTCCTTTTTCACTCGGAAGTGAATTATATTTGACATTTAGTCGATTGGTTCTTCGCAGAACTCTTGTGATCTTGTGACTCGCTACTCTGAGCTGGAACACAAGCATACTCAACTCGAGCTGAGCCTGAAGCTGGTTCAGGAGAAGCTGACAAAGGCAAAGGAGGAGACCGAAGGTATGTTTGGTGAGACCCTGACGACTGCTTTCCCCTTGCTTGTTTCAAAATCTGATCTTGCTGTAACTTGCAGGTAAGGTAAGGGAGGCCCAACAGAAGAAAGACCTTGAACTAGCTGAGAAGATCAAGCTTGCTGACGAGAAGTTGGCTTCAGTCACCAAGCTTGAACAAGACAATACCAATCTGAAAGCTGCTCTTGGGATCGCCAACAAGGAGATCAGTCGACTAAAAACTGACAAAGCTGCCCTGACCGACCAAGTCAGCAAATTGACTGGGAAGAAGACTGATCTGGAGGCCTTCCTGAGTAGTCTAGCCAAGAAGCTGTTTCTTATGCTTGAAGGTAAACCTCTATGCTTGGCAAACATTTCCAATTGTGGTTTTTCCATTCGACCATCCCCTTGACTTAGTGATCATCCTTGCAGAATTCTGTCAAAACTTTGAAGAAGAAACTAGCCGGCTGGAGCCAAACCTCGACCCTGTCAATTCTCCGGTGAACGACGAAGTTGCCATGGATGTTTTCCGACTGGAGTCTCGTGTCGCAGCTGTCGTGGACTATCTCGCAAGGCTGAAGGCCGCCACATCTCGCATCGACTCGACGCTTTGGCCTGAGGAGACACTTCAGAATGACCTTGAGTCGCTGATGGCCCGGTTGAACACGATCCCTGGTCGAGTGCAAGAATGGAAGAAGTCCTCGGCTCGGTGTGGTGCAGATGTTGCTCTGTGTCTGGCCCGAGTCCACTATAAAGATGCGCGAGAAGAGAAGCTGGCGGCCCTTCGGGTGGCCAATACCAAGAAACACGACTTCAGGTCCTTTATGGAAACTTTCCTTGCAGCTGCCACTTGGATCGCCGACGGAATTGACCTTGATGAATTCGTTGCTCCTTCCAGCCCTCCACAGGAGGGGTAAAAAACTTCTTCTGGCTCGACGCTTTAAATTTGCCTCGGTATGCCGAGTGGAATTGTAACCGATAAACCTTAACAGGCTTAACGCCTGAGCACTCTCGGTTCCTTTAGATATCGATTCAAACTTGAATTTGGTGCTTGAATATGATTGCCTTTGGCTCGAAATGTCTTTTGCAGGTTCAAAGCAAGGCGCCTTTACTGCAATCGACATATTCTTCAGTCCACTTAGGCGAGCACTGGGCTGCAGCTAAGCCCCCGAGTGAGAGGGTTGCTCTACACTCGGTAGGATTTTGATAACTTAGGCGAGTGCTTGGACTGCAGCTAAGCCTCCGAGTGAGAGGGTTGCTCTACACTCGGTAGGATTTTGATAACTTAGGCGAGTGCTTGGACTGCAGCTAAGCTCCCGAGTGAGAGGGTTGCTCTACACTCGGTAGGATTTTGATAACTTAGGCGAGTGCTTGGACTGCAGCTAAGCCCCCGAATGAGAGGGTTGCTCTACACTCGGTAGGATTTTGATAACTTAGGCGAGTGCTTGGACTGCAGCTAAGCCTCCGAGTGAGAGGGTTGCTCTACACTCGGTAGGATTTTGATAACTTAGGCGAGTGCTTCGACTGCAGCTAAGCCTCCGAGTGAGAGGGTTGCTCTTCACTCGGTAGGATTTTGATAACTTAGGCGAAACGGATTCGCAGCTAAGCCTCCGAGTGGGAGTCTGGCTCACCACTCGGTAGGATTTTTACAAACTTAGGCAAAACGGATTCGCAGCTAAGTCACCCACTGAGGGGAATTTTATTGGACAAAAATAAAAAGTGACAGATATTATGGAGGAACTATGACACTATTATTTTGAAGTCCATGAACTACAGAAGTACTTTATTGCAACTCATCTGAGTGATAAAACTTAAGTGTAAAACGGGCGGAGTAGTTCCGCGTTCCAAGCTCGGGGCTCGTCGATATTATGCTCGACGTTGTAAAGACGGTACGCCCCGTTGTGGAGAACCTTGGTGACGATGAAGGGGCCTTCCCAAGAAGGAGCAAGCTTGTGTGGTTTGTGCTGATCCACTCAGAGAACTAAATCCCCTTCCTGGAAGGCTCGACCTCTCACATTTCTGGCGTGGAAACGACGCAAATCTTGTTGGTAGATGGTCGAGCGGATCAAAGCCATCTCCCTTTCTTCTTCTAAAAGGTCGACTGCGTCCTGCCGCGCCTGTTCAGCCTCTGCTTCGTTGTAAATTTCAACTCGAGGAGCATTGTGGAGAAGATCACTCGGCAAGACTGCTTCAGCTCCGTAGACCAAGAAGAATGGAGTTCTTCCGGTCGACCGATTAGGTGTGGTCCGCAGCCCCCAAAGCACTAAGGGAAGTTCGTCTACCCAGGCTCCAGCCGCGTGTTTGAGATCACGCATCAGTCGAGGTTTCAATCCCTTAAGAATCAGTCCATTAGCTCGCTCTGCTTGTCCATTCGACTGCGGATGAGCGACTGAAGCGTAATCGACCCGTGTGCCTTGGGAGTTGCAGAAATCTCTGAATTCCTCTGAGTCAAAGTTCGACCCATTATCCGTAATGATGTTGTGCAGAACTCCATATCTGAATATTAGTTCCCTGATGAAGCTAACAGCAGTACCGGTGTCAAGGCTCTTGATTGGTTTAGCCTCAATCCACTTGGTGAACTTGTCGACTGCCACCAGTACATGCGTGAAACCACTTCGTCCTGTTCTCAAAGGACCGACCATGTCCAGTCCCCATACCGCGAAAGGCCAGACGAGTGGGATGGTCTTAAGAGCTGACGCAGGCTTGTGCGACATATTCGAGTAGAACTGACATCCCTCGCACTTATCCACTATCTCTTTTGCCATTTCATTCGCCTTTGGCCAGTAAAATCCGGCTCGGTATGCTTTGGCCACGATGGTCCGAGAGGACGCATGATGACTGCAGGTCCCCGAGTGAATATCATTGAGGATGAGTCGACCTTCTTCCGGTGTTATGCACTTCTGACCGACTCCAGTCGCGCTTTCTCTGTATAATTGTCCTTTGATTACGGTAAAGGCCTTAGATCGACGGACGATTTGTCGGGCCTCTTCCTCATCCTCCGGAAGCTCTTTTCTCAGGATATATGCGACATACGGAACTGTCCAGTCGGGAATGACCACCAAAACCTCCATGATCAAGTCGACCACCGCTGGGACTTCAACTTCAGTCGGATCTGTGGCACTCTTGGGCTGTGGAGTTTCTTCGGTGAAAGGATCTTCTTTGACTGACGGAGTGTGTATATGCTCCAAGAACACACCACTCGGAATGGCTTCTCTCTTGGAACCTATCTTTGCTAGATCATCAGCTGCTTGATTTTTCAGTCGGGGTATATGATGGAGCTCCAACCCCTCGAACTTCTTTTCCAGCTTCCTCACTGCACTGCAGTATCCAGTCATGGCTGGGCTTCTCACGTCCCACTCTTTCATCACCTGATTGACCACTAAATCCGAGTCGCCATAGACCATCAGGCGACGGACGCCGAGTGAAATGGCCATGCGCAACCCATATAAGAGGGCCTCATATTCTGCCTCATTGTTGGAGGAATCAAAGTGAATCTGGAGCACATATCTGAGCTTATCTCCTCTGGGGGAAACCAGGACAACCCCAGCACCGGAACCATTCAACATCTTAGAGCCATCAAAAAACATGGTCCAATGCTCCGAGTGAACTTCAGTCGGCTGCTGCTGTTCAATCCACTCGGCAAGGAAATCTGCTATTGCCTGGGACTTAATGGCTTTCTTTGCCTCAAACTTGATATCAAGGGGAAGAAGTTCAATCGCCCATTTGGCCACTCGACCAGTTGCATCTCTGTTGTGCAAAATCTCTGATAGTGGAGCGTCGCTGACGACTGTGATGGAATGATCAGAGAAATAATGAGCAACCTTCTTTGTGGTCATGTATATTCCATACACAAGCTTCTGATAATGAGGATATCTCTGCTTGGATGGAGTCAAGACTTCAGACAAATAATACACTGGGCGCTGAACTTTGAGAGCTTTTCCTTCTTCTTCCCGCTCGACCGTTAGCACAGTACTGACGACTTGTCCTGTGGCTGCGATATAGAGCAACAGAGGCTCTTTGCTGATTGGAGCAGCAAGCACCGGCTGGGTGGAGAGCAGAGTTTTGAGCTCGGCAAACGCTGCATCAGCTTCTGGAGTCCACTCGAACTTGTCTGTCTTCTTCATCAGTCGGTAAAGAGGCAATGCCTTTTCACCGAGTCGTGAGATGAATCGACTTAATGCGGCCAAGCATCCAGTAAGCTTCTGGACATCGTGCACTCGCACAGGGCGTTTCATTCGGAGAATAGTGCCAATCTTTTCTGGGTTAGCGTCGATTCCCCGTTCGGAAACGAGAAAACCGAGTAACTTGCCACCAGGAACTCCAAATGTGCACTTTGATGGATTGAGCTTGATATCATATCTTCTGAGGTTGGCAAATGTTTCGGCGAGATCAACGAGCAGGTCGGAACCTTTTCGTGATTTGACAACAATATCATCCATATATGCTTCCACATTCCGACTGATTTGAGTGAGTAGACACTTCTGAATCATTCGCATAAATGTGGCTCCGGCATTCTTGAGGCCAAATGGCATGGTGATATAGCAGAAGCACCCGAATGGAGTGATGAAAGCTGTTTTTACCTCATCGGGTCCGTACAGACGGATCTGGTGGTACCCGGAGTAGGCATCTAAAAAGGATAGCCTCTCGCATCCCGCGGTCGAGTCAACAATTTGATCTATGCGAGGGAGAGGAAAATGATCTTTCGGGCAGGCCCGGTTGATGTGCTTGAAATCAATGCACATTCGGAGCGACTTGTCTTTCTTGGGGACCATGACGACATTAGCGAGCCACTCGGAGTGGTATATCTCTCGGATAAATCCTGCCGCCAACAGTCGAGCCACTTCTTCGCCAATGGCTTTTCTCTTCTGGACGGCGGACCGCCGAAGATGCTCTTTGACTGGTTTTGCAGATGAGTCGACTCTTAGGCGATGCTCAGCCAGTCCCCTGGGAACACCTGGCATGTCAGCGGGCTTCCATGCAAAAATGTCCCAGTTCTCACGGAGGAACTGGATGAGCGCTTCTTCCTATTTTGGGTCGAGTGTTGTAGAGATGCGGGTCGGAGCTGCATCGGGGTCGGTCGGGTGAATGTGGACAGGCTTCGTCTCACCGGACGACTGGAATGCAGACTCTGTGGCGGGTTTCTTTGATCGCAGCAAGTCACTCGGATCTGCGTTTTGCTTGTATTCCTCGAACTCGACCGCTGTCACCTGGGAATCAGCAATCTTGGAGCCCTTCTGAAAGCACTCTTCTGCCTTTTTCCTATCACCGGTGACAGTGATCACTCCTTTGGGGCCGGGCATCTTCAATTTGAGGTACACGTAACATGGTCGAGCCATGAACCGTGCGTAAGCTGGTCTCCCCAAAATGGCATGATATGCACTCTGAAAATCCACGACCTCAAACGTCAACTTTTCTTTGCGAAAATGCTTCGAATCACCAAACACCACGTCCAGGGCTATTTGGCCGAGTGACTCGGCTTTCTTTCCTGGAATAACCCCATGAAAGCTCATGTTACTAGTGCTCAGTCGGGACATCGGAATGCCCATTCCTTTCAGTGTGTCTGCATATAACAAATTCAGCCCGCTTCCACCATCCATCAGCACCTTTGTCAGTCGAGTGCCTTCGACAACTGGATCGACCACCAAAGCTTGCCTCCCAGGGGTGGCAATATGAGTCGGGTGATCAGATTGGTCGAATGTGATGGGTGTTTGAGACCATTTCAGATAATTTGCTTTCGCTGGGGCAACCATGTTCACCTCTCGGTTAATGACTTTCAGTCGACTCCTGCTTTCCACATCTGCAAAGATCATCAGAGTGGAGTTGATATGCGGATATCCTTCCTCACTGTCCTCCTTGTCTTCGGCCTTGTCCGACTCCTTCTCCTTGTCCTTAGACTGTTTTCCTTGAAACTGCTGGATCAGGAGTCGACATTGGCGAGTGGTGTGCTTCGGGTAAATGATATTCCCCTCTTCGTCTTTCTTCGTGTGAATGTGACATGGCATATCCATCACGTCGTTCCCTTCTTTATCCTTTACCTTCTTGGGGTTCCAGGATCCTTTTGGTTTCCCCTTAAACTTTCCTTGAGTCACGGCCAGAGCCTCTCCAGGAGCTGCCGGTTCAGCCTTCCGCTTCTGTTTCCGACTGGTGTTTCCTTTTTCCGACTGACTCGGCTTGTGCTTGCCGCTTCGGAGTCGGTCTTCTTCTTCGCCGTTGGCGTACTTGGTAGCAATCTCCATCATCCGACTCAAGGTCATGTCACCGGTTCGACCAAACTTCAAACTCAGTTCTCTGTTCTTGACGCCGTCTTTGAAGGCGCAGACTGCCTGATGATCGGACACATTCTCCACAGTGTGGTGCAAAGTGATCCACCTCTGAATATACTCTCTGAGAGTCTCATTAGTTTTCTGCACGCAGACTTGCAACTCTGTCAATCCAGCTGGTCGCTTGCAAGTTCCTTCAAACGTCCTGACGAACACTCGGGACAGGTCTTCCCAAGTGTAAATGCTGCTAGGAGGTAACTGAGTCAACCATGCCCTGGCAGAACCTTCCAACATGAGGGGCAAATGCTTCATGGCCACCTCGTCGTTCCCACCACCAATCTGAACTGCCACTCGGTAGTCTTCAAGCCAAGTTTCAGGCTTAGACTCACCAGTGAACTTGCTGACTCCTGTTGCCAACCTGAAATTGGGAGGGATAACTGCGGCTCTGATAGCTCTGCTGAAACATTCAGGACCAGAAACATGCACTCGACTGCTTGTGGGTACATCTCTGTCGAGTCCACCTCGATGGGCTCTGTTCCGGTCAACCAACCCTTGCACGATAATGGATCGCGCGTCGAAGCCTGGTTCTCTGGGGTCGACTGGAACCCTACGCCCTGTACTGTACTGACGCCTATCATCTGGCTGCCGAGGAGCGTAAGACCCACCCCTCGGAGGGGAATAGGGCACTCGACGCCTATCATCTCGGTCGAGTCTGTCGCCATATTGATCTCGTCGATTCTCGCGCCCTTCACGCCGCGGAGGCGATCTGGGGCTATGAGCCGACTGAACCGTATTCACAGTGACGGATCGACTGTGAATTCTGTTGCGCGACTGAGACACGGCTGAATTCTGATCTCCTGCTGCCCGGAGCAGATCCCTGATCTGCAGCAAACCTCTGCCAGCTTCCGACTGCGAAGGCTGGATGGACTCTGCTATACGGGTCGCAGCTGCTAAATTCTGAATTGGGGTTCGATATACCTGAGTCGGCGGGAAGAGTTGACGTCGACTGTTGTCGGGAACTCGTTGCCGCGCGCGCTCGTCGAGAGCTCGCTGAAGGTTCTCCAGTCGAGTGCGCTCGGCCAAATTGGCCAGACGCGCCTCCTCCAAGGCACGAGCCTCGGGGGTTTCTCCTGCGATGGGAATACGCAGGGGATCCTCGTTCCTGCGGCGAAGTTCCTCTCTTTGCAGAGAGTCGAGTGGCTCGGGCTGGTACTCTTCGTAGCCTCGTGTAGGGTCGCCGCCGTCACCTGCTCCACCACCACGGGCGAAGCCAGGGGGACTGTGGGGCCCGTCGACCATCAAGATTTCCGCCGCTGGATCACTGCTACCGCACTCGGATGCAGTCTCTACGGAGCCAGTCGTTAGATCGAACAAGCCGTAGAGAGGTTCGTCGGGCTCGATTGCCGCAACTTGGGTGGTGGCCGATTGGCGAGCCACCGCGTGCCTCACCCATCGCTGAAGCCTCGACCGGCCCGAGCGCTTGCGCTGGCGGGATACCGGGAGGGTGGACGATGGAGGGGCCGACCGATACTGGGTCGACGGTTGCCGCAGCAGAACGCCGCGGACATATGCACGAAAATGCGTCGCACCGCGGACGGGGAGCGCATCAACGTCGAGTGGAGCATCATGGAGCCACGCGGAGTCGTCGACGAAGAAGGTGAGAGTGCCGAGACGGATCTCTTGACCCCCGACCAAAGCTCCAGCAGACACCATGATGAAAGTACTCAGAAGAATCGCAACTTCTCCACAAAATCGCTAAAACACCGGCCCCAAGGTGGGCGCCAACTGTCGTGGTTCTAAGCCTGACAGTAGAGTGGGGGGTAGGTATGGAGAGGCAAGGTCCTAGCTATGGAGAGGTTGTAAGCACAAAGGATGTACGAGTTCAGGCCCTTCTCGGAGGAAGTAACAGCCCTACGTCTCGGAGCCCGGAGGCGGTCGAGTGGATTATGAGTATATGAATCACAAGGTGCCGAACCCTTCTGCCTGTGGAGGGGGGTGGCTTATATAGAGTGCGCCAGGACCCAGCCAGCCCACGTAGGAGAGGGTTTAAGGTGAGTTAAGTCTGGGGCGTTACTGGTAACGCCCCACATAAAGTGCCTTTACTATCATAAAGTCTACTTGATTATAGGCCGTTGCAGTGCAGAGTGCCTCTTGACTTTCTGGTGGTCGAGTGGGTCTTCGTGGTCGAGTCCTTCAAGTCAGTCGAGTGTGTCCCTCATTGGTCGACTGGAAGGCGACCTCTTCTAAGGGTGTCCTTGGGAAAGGTGCTTAGATCAGGTCCATGACCCTACCCTAGGTACATAACCCCATCAATGAGCTATCAAGTGTGAAGATTCATGGCTTTCAAGCCAAATGATCAATCTTATGGCCACATTCATGGCATGGTTTGTTCAAATGATCTCATATTGTGCACAAGGATGCATATTGAAATGGCAAACAATGTTCCCTAAGGAAGTTTTCATTTTCGTTGGACGAAAAAACCATTTTCCATTTTTCGAGTGCCCGAAAGGAGGTTTTTTGTGAAGGAACTACCAAATAATTGTTGCAAAATTGGACCAAATCATTTTTTATAAAATACTAGGCCATATTTAATGCACAATTGACAAAATGGTCTGGTGTAAAAAATTTTGATCCACCTCTCGTGAAAAAGACAAATTTCTGCCGATTCAGCTGGAAGCGGGTCAAATTTGAACTACAGCTGCCTCATAGTTTGCTATTTATTTTTTCCAAAAATCATTTCTAGTTACATAAGGACCTATTTAATCATAAATACATGGTTTGGTGGCGATACGTCGAGGTTTGGGCGGTGGCCGAGGGCCCCAACTCTAGAGCGCGTAAACTCGCATGCCCGCCGCGTGGTCACCGCGTGACCGTGGCGTTGCCATGTGTTCTGGGCGGCCTAGGCATGTCTAGTGGGTTGGGCACTCCCCAGGTTGGTGCTACGAAGAAAATTACAACATAAGATTCTCACGAGGAGACCAATCGATGCTCAAACATGAATTAGCAGCCAAGTGTTTGATTAGTGGTACGGGAAATGTACATGGCTAATGGGCGTGAGTTTTGGCTGAGGATGATCAGTTACTAAGAAGACCGTTTTCACAAATTTTCAGCTCAAAAGGAGGAGCCTAGGTGGTACTTGCTTTGCAAACCACCACACTGGACATTAATACGAATGTTGTAGCTCGGCTCAAAATAATGAATGGATTGAGCTGGCATTTGGTGGAGGATGGTTATTTGGGCATAGGAAAGCACTGTAGAAAATGGATACTATTTGGACATGCCAAAGTGGTACTTCCTTCACAAACTGTTACTCTGAACAGAATAAGAAAATGAATATTTTTGAATTATTTTTGAACTAGGCAAGGAAGGTTTTTACATATTTGACGAAGATATGACCCAAAGAATTTATGAGATTTTTTTGGGAATTTTGGGAATGACAGAAATATAGGTTGCTTCACAACCTAGGGTAAAAACTGCCACATGGACATGACACATAGGTAAAACTGATGAGGTGGCGCCTAGTCATAGCAACCCACCATAATTTACAAGGCTATGACCATCTATATTGGTCGTTAACAACTAAAAATAAGGCAGTGGACTAGCACTGTTAGCTTTATGACCATTTCATGTAAGGAAATTATGACCTTTCTGACCAAAATGGTCGCAATGGTTTAGGGTTTGGAGCCCCTCGAACAGCTTTTGACCAATTGGTCTCAAATGGTCATAAATCTATGACCAATTCTTCCAGGGTCACTGACAGAAGGTCATAAGTTGACATATTTCTTGTAGTGTGTGGTCGGTCTTGCCATCCACGATGTCCCCCTTGGCCATGCCAAAGGTGCGCACGCCTTGCCTCACGTTGAGCCGGGTGCGCTCGGACGCCAGCAGCTTGTTCCACTCGCCATTCCACGCGCACGGTCTCCGTACCCATTGCTGACCTCAAAGCCCAATGCCTCCGCACGATGCAGCACTACAGCGGGCGGAGGCGAGCCGGCAGTCACGATCCGTACCATTCTATGGAGAGGCTTGCGCACAACCTCCGGCGATTTGGCCAGCATGCTGAGGCAGCACGACGGACGCACCACAGAGGTGCGTGACACCGTGATCCTCCGTGATGGCGGCGTAGACATTCTTGTCTTCGACGCGGCGGATGCACAACGGCCATTCCCCGAGGGAAGCTCCAGCCGTTCGCATTGAACATAGGCAACGTCCACAGGAACATTGGCCGCGGCGGCACCGCCCAGTCCACGAGCGACACTAGACCACCGCTGGTGGCAGAGCGCATCATCGAGGAGCTAGATGAGAGCCGGGTCGATGAAGACGAGCCTGGAGCTGGAGTGTCGGAGCAGGACGGCGACCGTGCGCGCGTCGAGGCGCGTGTTGATGGCGTTGAGCACGGCGCCGCTCATGGGAACGCCGAAGTGCGGCTCGTACATGGCCGGCACGTTCGGCAGCAGCACGGACACCTAAATTCAGCACGCCATGGATCATCATCCACCAATCCAATGCATGAATTCAGTTTCACTCCTCTGGCCGTCCGGCGGCGAAGAACACATAGGCTTTTGCGAAATGACGAGGGCTGGAAGGGCGCTCACGACATCGAGGCGGGAGATGCCGAGGGAGGAGAGCCTTCACCCCAGCTCTGGGTCATCCACTCGACCTTCTCCACCGCCACCATCTTCTTCCCCGACGCAGGTGAGTGCCTTCGCCGCCCAAGCTGCCTGCCGTCTCTCTCTCTCTCTTCTCCGGTGCTTCCTCTTCATGTTTCTATGCACACATCCGCAGCTGGCCTAGGCTCAAATTAAACAGAGGCGGCGGACCGTACACTCGCTGCCGCCACTTGTTAGGGTAAGTCCATTTTACCATTTTCATGTACTCAATGATGGTGGCTTATGGACCTCCCCCGTGTGGCTTCTCGCTTCTCACCGGCGCACACAAATGCACGCGTACGTGGTGGTTCAGTTGAGGCACACACAAAACGGAGAAAGACAGAGTAAGCAGAAAGACACACATTTCTCGGGAACCTGTAACCGAGTTGAGCAACAAATGCTACAACTCTAATCTTGTACACACACATAACTGCAGAAAAGTTGTACTAACAATTGTGTAACTACAATCAGTTATAATCTACTTCCTCTGTAAAGAAATATAAAAGCGTTTAGATCACTAAAATAGTGATCTAAACACTCTTATATTTCTTTACAAAGCGTTTAGATCACTAAAATAGTGATCTAAACACTCTTATATTTCTTTACAGAGGGAGTACTTCCTTGGCCCCATAATGCAGAAGTGTTTTTGACACTATCAAAAAACGTCTTAGATTATGGAATGAAGGAAGTAACAATTTGTACTTGTTTGTATGCTTGATTTCAGCTGACCAGTACTGCTCATCGACTGAGCACTACGGTGCTAAGCAAGGTTTTCTACATAGCACATGTACATGTACTAGTACGAATTTACCGAACACAATATTACCAGGTCGTGCGGCAATGTCGTCGAGTTCAACATGATCAAGGACATGCGGATGTTCTCCACCGTTTGTCAGCGTGCTTATCGCTGAGGATTGTAAACCTGTAACTTTGGGGTAATAAACTCTATGATTCTTCGCAAAAAAAGGACATGCGAATCACTGGAATGCCCTAGTGCCGATGCTAGTTAATTTTACTTCATTACAGTTCTTGCACAACACATTTAGACTACGGAAAAATACTCTCATACAGAATCATTTTTTTTTCTTCTCTTCATGTGATGTAAGTTTTGTGGTTGGCATGGATCAAAAGGTGTACCAGAAATTCAGTTTAAATTTATGAACGTTTCAGTTTTATATATAGACTGTAGTCTATAGGTTGGCAGTAGTATCCTCTATAACACTAAGCTCCCTAATTTTAAAGAGCACACATTCAATTGAGGTCTTCAATTGGAATTGGGTTATCCAATTTTGAACAAGTCAACAATTTCACAAAGAGCTCTCTCATTCCAATATTTTAATTATGCTCCCTAATTTTGGAGATCTCTCATTCGATTGAGGTATACAATCTGGGTTTACAATTTCACAAGAAGCTCTCTCATTCAACTTTTTAATACACTATGCTCCTTAATTTTGGAGCTTTCCCATTCATTTTGAGGTATACAATTTTAATACCTGATTTTGACTCAGCAATCCTTGGTTGTGGCAATGAAATCTCTTAGTTCATTAAGCTTCCTAACTTTAAAGCCCCCTCATTCAACCAAGGGCTTCAATTTGGATTGGATAGACGATTCAATCGGTCGTTGACCTAGGCCTCGTGGTGGGATCTCTAGATGAATGGTTCCCTTGGTAAGTGTCTGGAGTATGGGCTTTTGGTGAAAAAAGAAAATGTCGCCTATGACATGTTTAGCACTAGCATAACACACGCGGCCAACAACATAGGTAACCTTATCATTTATTTCTATTAATTATAAAATGCCCTCCAATCACATAGTCAATCACTTCCCTGATTTTCATCGTTGGGCCATTATTCCCCTAATCTCCAACCAAAATTGACACATCTATCTCTAACCATGATTCCGTAAAGTCTGTTCGTAGGTGTAGCATCTCTAATAAAAAGAACACACTCCATTGTTTCCCCCAAACGTCAAACCAACTAGCACGTCACTATTTTCAAAACGATGACGGCGTTGAGAGGAGTTCGGTTTGCTGAGGCGGGGCGCCGGTTTCTGTTTTGGCAATGATGATGGCGTCGAGAGGAGCTCGGGTCACATCGCATATCCGAGGTGCCCTTCCGTTGGTTGCTTCGTTGCTTTGAAGTCGAAACTGCGGTGGAGCGAGTCCAGGTGGTGTTGATGACAGACACTCGATGGTCGTTTGGGGATGGCATGGTTGGCGCAAGTCTTAGATATTCCCCTTGCGGTGCTCATCGTCAAAGTCAGAGCTGTCGGTTGCTTGCGTGTGTGGCCATCCATTGGCATGTGCCGTTGTGGCTTGTGCGACTATTTGCGGGTTAGCCTCGATGATGGAGCTCTATAGTGAAGTCGTCAGTCGCCCGTTCGAGGTAACCGACGATGACGATGACGCTTGCGACTCCTCGGCGGATGGTTTTCTTCTTGGCAGCTCCGGGTTCCATGTCGGTGGCTAGGTTGGCCGATGGTGCCCATGTCATATGGGTTGGGTTGTATAGATTTTAGCCTGGTTTACTGGGCAGTTCTCTTCTTCTTAATCAATGAAAATGGCAAGTCTTTTGCCTCGTTTCGAAAATAATAATTCAAAACATAAAAAATTACCACGTAAAATAAAAGATGCACAACCCCAAGAACATAAGCAGCACAACAAAGCGCACAATGCCCTTCTAGTGTAGTAGAATGTCGATGGATGGATGAGGTAGGTAGCTAGCTATCTTCGGGCATGGGGGTGCGGGAGAAATCCCTACCGGTTCTTCCGGCTCCGATGCGGTGATGCCGGTGGGTGCCGCCGTTCCTTCCTGAAGGGCGTCGGTGCTACCCATCCCCTGCTCCCCTTCTGCGTGTCAGGGGAAACCCTAGGACTTGTCGCAACGTCGTTGGCATCGCATTCCTCCTTGGAGGTGTTGTTTGGTACGCGGCGGTCCGGTGCCATGGCGGGTGGTGGGACGTAGATGGACGGCGCAGCGGTGGTGGACCATCCGTGCTTGTCGAGCTGCCGTTGTTGGCTTTTTTGTCTTCTTCTTTTTCCTTTTGGGCTTGATGTGTCGTTCGCCTCGGCAATTACCTTGTGATCGGTGTTCGTGCTTTATAATATAAAGCGGGGGAAACCCTATTTGGTCAATCTATGACGTTCGTTTCTGTAGAGGTACGTATGTTGCAACCCCTCGGATTTGTGGTTGCTGCATGGTGTCATTAGAGTTTCCCAAAATCAATCACGGGAAATCCATGTACAAATGTAGCTTTTCTTACCATCTGTTCTCAGTCAAGGTAGCAGATAAACGACGGCTTTTTTGGTGAGATGAGTGAGGGACTAGATTCAGATATAAATGGTACACGGTCAACAGTCAACACACGCCAAGTCTGGTTGAAATTGGAGAGGAACTTTTAAGATATCTCGATGGAACAAACACAATGCCATGTTTGATATCTGTTCCGACGACCCTAAATAAAGGGTGGTAGTCTCATGGGGATCCTCGCCGCCAGCTCCAACCAAAGACGAGAAGGATTTTCATTCGAACCGTCGCGCACCTCTCACCTCTTATTAGCAGATTGGACCAAGCTATCGTGGACACGTCGCCGTTGCCGCAAAACCTCGGCATCGTGAACAAATCGCCATGAAATACCTCGCCATCGTAGAGGTCGGAGACCAGGGTTAATGAGAGGGATTCTTTGGAGTGAACTACAACACTGGTCAGCCATCATGATTCCTTGGCCCCCAATGCTCTTCGTGAGTAGCAGACGCGTCTTTCCATTTCTGTAAGCCTGGCCTACAGGAAATTTCCTGGCACTAGCATGTCCATCGTCATCGATCCATCGGAGTTCACTTTTAGGCCGCCCTCTCTCCCTCCCCGATCGCCCTCCCCTCCCCTGTTTCCCTCCTTGCTCCTTCCCTCTTTTTCGCCCACAGCTGCACCTGCAAGAACCCGTCTCTCCCACCTCGCAATGGCCATGCCAGCTTGCATGGCGTGCCTGGTCTGCCTCACAATAGTGCATGTTGCCAGTGGTGGAGCTAGCATAGAACGGCTGGGGGGCAAAACGGAAAATATGATTGTTTGGGGGGGGCTAACGACTTTTTTCTTAAATCTTAGCCCATAGAAAAAATTTCTTCAGTGTGTTGTCTAATCATAGGGGGGCCATAGCCCCCCCAATAGCTCCACCATTGCTTGTCGCACTGCTCACGGGTGGGCAGGGGCAGCAGCTCTACTGCGAGTTCCCTTGCCCGCCGTGCCCTGGCGAGACGGCGTGTCCTGCTGCCCAACTGCCCAAGCGATCCATGCACGATGGTGGCCAATGCCAACATCAACACCCAGCCAGCGCTTGACGAGGACGATGGCGGTCCACCACTATTGAAGGGAAGGTTTCCTGCTCTCGGGAAGGCCAAGCAACCGCAGTCCGATCCTGCCAGCTCCACCATGATGGCGTGCTGCATATGCTCCTGCCATGAGGGCAGGGGCATACCATGCCCCATGATCAATTGTATAGCTGCAGCCCGACCATGCACCGACAACGCAACCACCTCCCTGGCGACCAGCGACCATGGCGGCGGCGGACACTGATTCTCCGTCGGCAAGATCTGTGCCGTGGTCATCAGCTCGGTGGTAGTCCTCTATTCGTTGCATCCTTATTCTACTGCCTCAAGAATGAGCTCAATCGTTGCCGCCGCTGTCACTATCACCGTCATCGATCGCCGCTATTGTCCTCGTCCTCGTCTGAAGTGGCGAATCTAGGCCCCAGGCCGGGGGACGGGGCGGGGCTTGAGGCCCAACTTCTTTGTATAATGTTGCACAATCCTGTAGCAAATGCTACAGTGTACAAAGGGGGCCCGGGGCGGCCCGCTAGGCTGGATCCGCCCTTGCTGGTCTGCGCCTTCATAGCCGGAGCGGGTGGAGGACCTGGAGGAGCAGCCCCACATGGAGGAGCGCCGCATCCCCGTGCCAGAGGGTTTCTGCATGGTGGCGCCTCCGTTCTGCATCTAGGATCTCTACGCTGGTGCCGGCGCCGACGACCAGGCCTGCATGATCATGTAGGTCCTTCGATCCTATCTGCACTGTGATGGCCTGGCCCGATGCGTCCTCGGTAGTCAGTATCATGGTCGCGACTGCATGCATACTAGTACTACATATCTACTCATATGTACTTACGTATCCGTAATTATATTAGTGGTGAACCAAGTTCTTGAACTTGAACTTACCTCCATAGTCTATATCCTACCAAAACATGTAAATAAGCTACCTGCCTATCGTGGTCTGAATCTGATGCTTGTGATGCATGTACTCCAAAAACCAAAGAGTCCGAAGATCAAAGTCCCTATAGCTAGTAATGGTTAAACGGGGACTATGGTTTTCATTTCTAAAAGCAGCAGCATTTCGTGATTCCCAGATTTTCCAAAGAATAGGCAGGAGGATCTGTAGCCAGATTGAAGAGTCGAGGTGCACCGGTGTGGGGATTGCCCATAGGTCTTGGAACCGAGATGACGGGACGATGGCAAGGCGCTGCCAAATTGCAGCAGTAGCAGTAGGGCACTCATCATGAAGGGAGCAAGAGATGGATCGTCCAATCCCAAGCACACTATCCAGCACAGAGCACAGCTATGTCATATCTGTGTACTCCACTGGACCTTTTTTTGCAGAATGCCTTGATCACACTGGTGAAAACCTTAGCATCTAAAGCGACTCCTTTCGCTAGCATGTCATCAAACAGACTCAAAGCCTCTCGAACGTTTCCACTCCTAGCCAACCGATATGCTAGATGCGGGATCCGCAGGGTAGCCATCGTCGATGTGCCTGACCAGATTGGCAGCCTCGGGTCTCCTCCCAGACCTAAAGAGGCAATCGACCAGTGTGTTGTATGTGATTACGTCTGGGGCAAACTCCCCAACATCAACGTCGAAGAACAAGAACCCGAGCTCCCCACCTTTCCAGTGCCGTAGGACTCGTGGATCAGAATGTTACAGGTCACGGTGTCCACCACAAACCCGTTGCAGCTGAACACGGTCTTGGCAAGCTGGAAGTTGCTGGCTCGACACAGGGATGAGATCGGTATATTGTATGTCTGTGCATTGGGTGTTATGGGCTTCTTGAGCAGATCAGTGAACAGCCTAATGACAAGCAGTCACTTCATCTTCTTTGAGAAATGATCCATGACTGTCAACCTCGAAGCCCAGCTCTTCGCATCGCTCCAGCAACTCCTTGGCCACCCAAGTATCTATATCCTTTGCAGCATGATCCAGTAGTATGTTCAAGCCGAGCACGATCAGCTGTAGTCCCTTGGCGAAAATGATCTCCAGCTGCCAAAACACGTCCTCGACGTTTCCAGACCGCCAGAGCCCAGGAATGTAGGTGCTGTAGGTCACCGCGTGTGGCACCCACAATACTGTCGTCGATAACCCTCTACACGGCATGGAAATCCCCGACCCTGGTGTGTACTGAACTTCATACATACTGTAGTTATATCCATACAAATCATCAGTACCATGCTTAGTTCTAGAGCATAATGAGAAAGCAATCGACAGAAATGGCATATTCGAAAATACCTATACTAACTAGGCTTCTTGGGCTGGCAGTCCATCAACGAGCTCAGCAGCTTCCTCGAGCAAAGCATCAATTTCTGCCTCTCATCGTCACCAGCCTCACACAACAGGATCTCGTCTCAACCAACAGAGATTCACCAGAACAAATCTCTAGTAGCATGACAGATCCTTTGTTGATAAAGCCAAGTCTTGCCACTGCTGAACAAGAGGGTATTTGATTTGATTATGCACAACATGCACAATTATGCATGAACTCTATATGCCCTCACAATCTTAATAAAAGTGTCTCAGAGAGCATACCAATTAAGATAGTCAGGGCCAAGAGCTTCAGATTTGATATCTTGCCACTGCTTCGGAAGTACTTCTGCTTCTTGAAGAGACATTAGAATATTAGACTTTAGAATGAATAATAAACTAAAGTTCAAACAAAACTAATCATTAATAATGTAATTTTGCTAAACACAACCACATGTCTAAATGTCAACAGATGCATACAATGAACATTTATTCGAAGTTGCTGTGTTGCTCTCTGCGAATTGTATGAACTTTATTCTGAACTAAGTTATTTTTCTTATGGTTCTTTTGTGGCCCATGAATTCATAAACACATCAACTTTTAGGAAGTAACATTTATATTTTTCTATAACTACCAAGTAACAGTTTCAACCATCACGAGGAATCAGGGAAGATAATCCAACTATTAAAACATAATCCCTATGAATGTAGACCTTGGCAGCCAAACTTGTGATTCACTATAGGTAAAAACTATCTTGGACAACTGTCCCTACAAACTGGATAGCAAAAGGTAGGTGCGATTGCTATATTGTTTTAATGGTAAGGGGCTTCAAAGACAATGCAGCAACGCACCAAAACAAACCTTTTGCAACCCAAATTTTGTCTTGAGCTGAACCAGAAGTGTTGCTAAAGGATGAAATCATAGCATAAGGTAAAGATGCAGATGCGCCAGAACCTTGCAAAATGAAGACAAATATAGATGAATCTCCTGTTCAAATTATACCCAGAGAAAAAAAAGATAATATGACACACCAACACAATAGACCGTAGTATCTCTTATTTCTCAAACACTAATTAACAACACCTATGGCTTGACATGATGCTATACTATTCTTTAGACAACAAAATATTAGCAATCCATTTCACCAAGGTCATAAGGGGATGTTGCTGGCAACTGAAACTAAAACCATCTCTTTAGTGGCACATTCTACAATACAATATATGTGCATAGATACTGGGCTAAGCTATACTACTGAACAATGGACACCAAGTGGGTGAAATAATAATGAACACACTAGTTTTGGCACAATGTTATGCAGATTAAGCAATCTAACTTGCTATTCCTGAGATAGTAGCTCCATTAATTTTACCTTTCTGTGATACCAGGGAAGCTTGTGGTTGTGGCCTTGGTAGTGCAGGTGGGTGACAAAGTCCAGCCACATAACAAAAATCTTCAGGAAAATTTAGTGAGGAAACTTCATAAGCTGCTGACCAGCCCCACAGCCCAATCCACCTGTCAACAAAAATCAGAAGTTTTGGCAGGAAGTGAGGCTACAAATGCAACAAGAGCAGATAGCACACACACATACCCAGTTGGGGACGGCGTATAGCTTGAGTATCTAAAGAGGCCCCATCACGACGGTGAGTCCAGCCATGGCAAGCCAACACGTCCTTCTCATTCGGGTGGAACAAATTGCTCCATGGGTGGAAATGCGAGCCTGACCTCCCTGCACTCCTCGACCACTGGACAGGTTGAACAAAAACAGCACGGTCAACAATGACATTACCAAATATGTTACATCATGAGCAAATTAATCAGCAGTAGCAAGTAGAATAAAAAGTCATGTTCGCTTATTTGGCATCACTAAGTAGAATAGGTACCCAAGCATCATAGGTAACGGTAGCGCGAACGGAAGCTTCCGAGTGGCACTGTCCAGGCTCCTGCACAGCTTCTCGGGAAGCTGAAACTTGCAGCAACAATTGATTCAAAACACCGAGTTAATCAAATTCCTAGAAAAAAGCACTCTCATCCCTCTATATTTCAGTTAGGAATGCAGATACAGCAAAATGAGTAACAAGGAAGGGTGGGAATGCAGACATTGCAGCAGTCATGGCATGAAACAAACACGCACTGGTTCAATTCCACGGGTGGGAGGCTCAGATTGCAATTGGCAGCTGCAAGTATAGCTCAGTAGCGACTGCTGATAGAGAGCGACAGAGAGCATACCCGAAGCGCCCAGACTTCTTCTTGTTGCCCCAGCTGTGGGAGATGCTGGCGAAGTGGTCGTCGCTGTGGGCAGATGCGGACCCGCGCGGCCCTGCCCCGGCGTCGTCGGTGTTCTGGATGAGCTTCTGTAGCACGGTGGTGCCGTCTGGGCAGTTAGCCAGCACCTCGCGAATGAGCTGCGAGGTCCTCCAGAAGCATCCCGCCGGCCCGGATCCCCAGCTATGGGGTGGGAGGGAGGCATTCGCATTGATGCGCTAGGGATTGGGATGCCGCACCGGGTCCGAGGTGGGGGGTTTTGGTCTTCGGCCGGTGTGTGTTCCGGTTGCACCGACGGAGAGTGGGCGGTGAAGGAGTGGAGGCAGCGGTACTCTGGTTTGGCTGCTGGAGTGGAAGCGAGAAAGAGCTTGTGCTGGCTGATGGGTGGGACCCGCACGCCGGCGAAATGGCTTTCGTCCATTTTTGTTATTGTTACCAACACATGTTCTCGGTGAATCGGGACGTGTCGGCCTCGGCCACCTGGATGCATTCTGATCTATATTTTGGATGGTACTGTATGTAATCAGTTTAAGAATTATAGAAAATATTCATGTGTTCAAAAACCGTAACAAGAAATATTTATGCTAGAAAAAAATAAAATTGCTTTACCATATACTCCCTGCGTTCATAAATGTAAGATGTTTCAAAAAAATCTGATCTGATTAGGATATATACACAGGCTTTTAGTTTGTTTGTTCACTCATTTTGGCTCATATGTAGTCCATATTGAAACATCCAAAACATCTTACATTTATAAACAGAGGGAGTAGTATGTATTAAGAATGCGAAAAAATGTCTGTGTACACTAAAAACAATGTTTATGAGTGTGCTTAGACACGCTCTTACTGTGACAGGGCGACCCCGTTCCCTCAGTCTGCCGCCAGCCAGACCGATGATTCCCAACCTCCCGTTTGCTGCTCCGGCGGCGAAAGAGCGAGGGGACCCCGGATTTAAGCCCCAGCGTGTAGATAGTAGGGTTACTGGTCTTGGTGGCACCATTGAGTTGGGGATGACTGTGTCCGTTTTGAATAAGTGTGCCGCCGCTCAAACTCCTTCCCAACAAAGCTTTGTGCGGAGTTGGGGAGTGGTTGTAGTTGTGTGTTCTCGAATTTGTCGACCCAGTGAGTCTTCGTGGTCAGGGCATGGTTGGTGTGGTGGAGGCAACGACCTGCTTGGTGAGTTTTTTTCCCGTGTCTTCTTCTTCGTCACAGCGAGGTGGGCTCTACGTTTGTTGTGGAGGTTCTGGGGTGGTGCCACAGTGCTATAGCGGCTGGCTGATCCGACCGTGTGTGTAGGAGTTTCAAGCCTTCATATTGGATCAGGGTTTGGCTAGTGATGTCCGGTTTGTCAGGGTGCTGGTTGATACATCTCCAACGTATCTATAATTTTTGATTGTTCCATGCTATTATATTACCCGTTTTGGATGTTTATGGGCTTTAGTTTACACATTTATACCATTTTGGGACTAACCTACTAACCGGAGGCCCAACCCGTATTGCTGTTTCTTTTGCCTATTTCAGTATTTCAAAGAAAAGGAATATCAAACGGAGTCCAAACGGAATGAAACCTTCGGGAGCATGATTTTTGGAACGAACGTGATCCAGAGGACTTGGAGTGCAAGTCAAGAAGAAGCCGAGGCAGCCACGAGGGTGGAGGGCGCGCCCATTGTTGGGGAACGTTGCAGAAAATAAAAATTTTCTATGCTTCACCAAAATCAATCTATGGAGTCTTCTAGCAACGAGAGAGAGGAGTGCATCTACATACCCTTGTAGATCGCGAGCGGAAGCGTTCAAGAGAACGGGGTTGAGGGAGTCGTACTCGTCGTGATCCAAATCACCGGAGATCCTAGCACCGAACGGAAGGCACCTACGCGTTCAACACACGTACGGTTTGGAAGACGTCTCCTCCTTCTTGATCGAGCAAGGGGGAGGAAGAGGTTGATGGAGATCCAGCAGCACAACGGCGTGGTGGTGGAAGTAGCGGTGATCTCGGCAGGGCTTCGCCAAGCTCAGCGAGAGGGAGAGGTGGTGCGGAGGGAGAGGGAGGCGCCAGGAGCAGGGTTGCGCAGCCCTCCCTCCCCCCTCTTTATATAGGGGCCCTGGGAGGGGGGGGGGGCGCCGGCCCCCTAGAGATTGGATCTCAAGGGGGGGGGGCAAGGGGGTGGCTTGCCCCCCAAGCCAAGTGGGGCGCCCCCCACCCCTAGGGTATCCAACCGTAGGCGCAGGGGGAGGCCCAAGGGGGGCGCACCAGCCCACCAGGGGCTGGTTCCCTTCCCCACTTCAGCCCATGGGGCCCTCCGGGATAGGTGGCCTCACCCGGTGGACCCCCGGGACCCTTCCGGTGGTCCCGGTACAATACCGGTGACCCCCGAAACTTTCCCGATGGCCGCAACTGGACTTCCTATATACAATTCTTTACCTCCGGACCATTTCGGAACTCCTCGTGACGTCCGGGATCTCATCCGAGACTCCGAACAACTTTTGGGTTACCGCATACGAATATCTCTACAACCCTAGCGTCACCGAACCTTAAGTGTGTAGACCCTATGGGTTTGGGAGACATGCAGACATGACCGAGACGAATCTCCGGTCAATAACCAACAGCGGGATCTGGATACCCATGTTGGCTCCCACATGCTCCTCGATGATCTCATCGGATGAACCACGATGTCAAGGATTCAAGTAATCCCGTATACAATTCCCTTTGTCAATCGGTACATTACTTGCCCGAGATTCGATCGTCGGTATCCCAATACGTCGTTCAATCTCGTTACCGGCAAGTCACTTTACTCGTATCGCAATGCATGATCCCGTGACCAACCACTTAGTCACTTTGAGCTCATTATGATGATGCATTACCGAGTGGTCCCAGAGATACCTCTCCATCATACGGAGTGACAAATCCCAGTCTCGATCCGTGTCTACCCAATAGATACTTTCGGGGATACCTGTAGTATACCTTTAAAGTCACCCAGTTACGTTGTGATGTTTGGTACACCCAAAGCACTCCTACGGTATCCGGGAGTTACACGATCTCATGGTCTAAGGAAATGATACTTGACATTGGAAAATCTCTAGCAAACGAACTACACGATCTTGTGCTATGCTTAGGATTGGGTCTTGTCCATCACATCATTCTCCTAATGATGTGATCCCGTTATCAACGACATCCAATGTCCATAGTCAGGAAACCATGACTATCTGTTGATCAACGAGCTAGTCAACTAGAGGCTTACTAGGGACATGTTGTGGTCTATTTATTCACACATGTATTACAATTTCCGGATAACACAATTATAGCATGAATAATAGACAATTATCATGAACAAGGAAATATAATAATAATCATTTTATTATTGCCTCTAGGGCATATTTCCAACAGTCTCCCACTTGCACTAGAGCCAATAATCTAGTTACATTGTGATGAATCGAACACCCATAGAGTTCTGGTGTTGATCATGTTTTGCTCGTGGAAGAGGTTTAGTCAACGGATCTGCGACATTCAGATCCGTATGCACTTTGCAAATATCTATGTCTCCATCTTGAACATTTTCACGAATGGAGTTGAAGCGACGCTTGATGTGCCTGGTCTTCTTGTGAAACCTGGGCTCCTTGGCAAGGGAAATAGCTCCAGTGTTGTCACAGAAGAGGGTGATTGGCCCCGACGCATTGGGTATGACTCCTAGGTCGGTGATGACTCCTTCATCCAGATTGCTTCATGCGCTGCCTCCGAGGCTGCCATGTACTCCGCTTCACATGTAGATCCCGCCACGATGCTCTGCTTGCAACTGCATCAGCTTACTGCCCCTCCATTCAAAATATACACGTATCCGGTTTGTGACTTAGAGTCATCCAGATCTGTGTCAAAGCTAGCGTCGACGTAACCCTTTACGACGAGCCCTTCGTCACCTCCATAAACGAGAAACATATCCTTAGTCCTTTTCAGGTACTTCAGGATATTCTTGACCGCTGTCCAGTGTTCCATGCCGGGATTACTTTCGTACCTTCCTACCAAACTTATGGCAAGGTTTACATCAAGTCTGGTACACAACATGGCATACATGATAGACCCTATGGCTGAGGCATAGGGGACGACACTCATCTTTTCTCTATCTTCTGCCGTGGTCGGACATTGAGCCGAGCTCAATTTCACACCTTGCAACACAGGCCAGAACCCCTTCTTGGACTGATCCATATTGAACTTCTTCAATATCTTATCAAGGTATGTGCTTTGTGAAAGACCTATGAGGCGTCTCGATCTATCTTTATAGATCTTGATGCCTAATATGTAAGTAGCTTCTCCAAGGTCCTTCATTGAAAAACACTTATTCAAGTAGGCCTTAATGCTGTCCAAAAGTTCTATATCATTTCCCATCAAAAGTATGTTATCCACATATAATATGAGAAATGCTACAGAGATCCCACTCACTTTCTTGTAAACGCAGGCTTCTCCATAAGTCTGCATAAACCCAAACACTTTGATCATCTCATCAAAGCAAATGTTCCAACTCCGAGATGCTTGCACCAGCCCATAAATGGATCGCTGGAGCTTGCATACCTTGTTAGCATTCTCAGGATCGACAAAACCTTCCGGTTGCATCATATACAGTTCTTCCTTAAGATAGCCGTTAAGGAATGCCGTTTTGACGTCCATTTGCCATATCTCATAAACATAGTATGCGGCAATTGCTAACATGATTCGGACGGACTTCAGCTTCGCTACGGGAGAGAAAGTCTCATCGTAGTCAACCCCTTGAACTTGTCGATAACCCTTAGCGACAAGTCGAGCTTTATAGATGGTAAAATTACCATCCGCGTCCGTCTTCTTCTTAAAGATCCATTTGTTTTCTATCGCTCGCCGATCATCGGGCAAGTCTGTCAAAGTCCATACTTTGTTTTCATAAATGGATCCTATCTCGGATTGCATGGCTTCAAGCCATTTGTTGGAATCTGGGCCCACCATTGCTTCTTCATAGTTTGAAGGTTCATCGTTGTCTAACAACATGTTTTCCAGGACAGGGTTGCCATACCACTCTGGTTTGGAACGTGTTCTCGTGGACCTACGAAGTTCAGTAGTAACTTGATCCGAAGTACCTTGATCATCATCATTAATTTCCTCTCTAGTCGGTGCGGGCACCACAGGAACATCTTCCGGAGCTGCGCTACTTTCCGGTTCAAGAGGTAGTACTTCATTAAGTTCCACTTTCCTCCCACTTACTTCTTTTGAGAGAAACTCTTTCTCCAGAAAGGACCCGTTCTTGGCAACAAAGATCTTGCCTTCGGATCTGAGGTAGAAGGTATACCCAATGGTTTCCTTAGGGTATCCTATGAAGACGCATTTTTCCGACTTGGCACTAGTAGAAAAGGGGGCATTGGTCGAGGCCGGGTCAGCCCATTAGTCCCGGTTCAATCCAGAACCGGGACCAATGGGGGCATTGGACCCGGTTCGTGAGCCCCGGGGGCCGGCCGGGCCACATGGGCCATTGGTCCCGGTTGGTGGGACGAACCGGGACCAATGTGCCTTGCTCCTGGGCCACCACCATTGGTCCCGGTTGGTGGCATGAACCGGGACCAAAGGTTTCCCTTTAGTCCCGGTTCATGTCACCAACCGGGACTAGAGTGTTGGTCCTCGTTACGGCCAGAGTTTAGTCCCACCTCGTCAACCGAAGGGGGCTCACACCGGTTTATAAGCCCCTCCCTCTATGCCTTGTTGAACTCCTCTCAAAATGAAAATAGATGCCCTTATACAGGAAATTTGACCTAAATCCATACTGAATTTCTCTTAAGTTAGTAGAAATTTATTATGAATTTATGTTGAATTTTCTCTATAAGCGCATCTATTCTCATTTCTGAGTAGTTTTTTATATAGTTTTTTTCTTTTCTGCTATATTTATTTTTTTCTATTTATTTCTGAGTTGTAATAAGTCATTAAATTAAAAATAAAAAAGATTTTAGTAAAGTTAATCACAACTATTTTTTCTTCTATTTATTTCTGAGTAGTTTTTTATATAGTTTTTTTTCTTTTCTGCTATATTTTTTTTTCTATTTATTTTTGTGTGGTAATAAGTCATTAAAAATAAAAAAGAGGCGCAATGCTAGTTAATTCGCTTCAAGCCTTTCGGAATAGTGTAAACTGCACTGCACATAGCTCCGTGCAGTCTACCCTATTCCTCAAGGCTTGAAGCGAACCAACGTGCAGGTGAGCATTGAGCCTCTTCTTCATCGTCTCTGCACTCAGGGATTATAAACAGCTGTGAGTGCCTCTCGCTTGGCGAGGTGGGACTAAAAAAACAGCTGCAGAAAGAATCAACTAAAAAACACCTGCAGAAAATAAATAAGTAATTAGACGGGTCCATTGGTACCGGTTGGTGGCTCCAAACGGGACCAATGCCCCTCTTTAGTCCCGGCATATAATGCTTTAATGTCTTATGGTTCGGCCCTCGTGATACCATGCCAACTTTCAACTTTCAACTTTTTCTAAAACTAAAAGCAAAAAGAAAATAAATAATGCAGAAAACAAAACAAAAAAAACTAGAAAATAAAATAAAATAAATAAAGCAAAAAGAAAACAAAAAGTGTATTCAAATTTGAAAACTAATGGCACTAAGAGAAAGTTTATAATTTTTCTAAAACTAAAAGCAAAAAGAATTAAAAAATAAAGCAAAAAAAAACAAAACAAAATAAATAATGCAGAAAACAAAACAAAAAATCTGGGAAAACAATAAAAATAGCAACAATAAGTATTTTGTTGTAAGTAGAAACAAAATAAAATAAATAAAGCACGAAACAAAACAAAAAAACAAAAAAAGTGTTTTCAAATTTGAGAACTAATGGCACTAACAGAAAGTTTAAAATTGTTCTAAAACTAAAAGCACAAAGAATTATAAAATAAAGCAAAAAACAAAAGAAAATAAATAATGCAGAAAACAAAACAAAAAATCTGGAAAAAAATAAAAATAGCAACAATAAGTAAAGAAAAAAAAGTGCCTCCTACTGGCCCCCACGGCCTGAATACGACTAGAAACCCACCATGGGCCAGGATTTAGGCCCGCAGGTGGCCCAGTAGGCCCATCAGGCAACGCAATAGTAAGTAGGCCCATAAGCCTGCAGTGGAGAGGAGCTCGAGAGGGGTGCGGCAGTGGGGCTTATAAACCACTGCGCGCCCCTCTCAGCTAGCGAGGTGGGACTAAACTTTCGTGACGCACCGTGCCAGCACACGACCATTGGTCCCGGTTCGTGGCACCAACCGGTACCAATGCCCTCCCTTTAGTCCCGGTTGGTGGCACCAACCGGGACCAAAGCCCTCTGCTTCCCGCCCTTTGGGCTGCTGAAAATTGACCATTGGTCCCGGTTGGTGGTACCAACCGGGACTAAAGGGGTCATTGGTCCCGGTTGGTGCCACCAACCGGGACTAAAGGCTTTGCTATATAAGGATAATTTCAGAACCGCATCCCCACTTCGATCTCTCCTCCACCTTTCGATCTCTCGACGCCGTGCGCCGTCGCCTGCCGCCACCTCGCCGTCACCGCCCCGCCCCGACGCCATAGCCGCCCCGCCCCGACGCCGTGGCCGCCCCGCCCCGACGCCATCGCCGCCTCGCCCCGCCCCGACGCCGTCGCCGCCCCGCCCCGCCCCGACGCCGTCACCGCCCCGCCCCGCCCTGCCGCCCCGACGTTGCCGCCCCGACGCCGTCGCCGCCCGCGCCGCACCTCGCTGTCGCCGTCGCCGTCGCCGTCGACCTCACCGTGAGCAACGTTTTATGATTTTTGTTAGATTTGTTTTAGATTTTTTTGTAGTTTATAGATTTTTTTGTTAGATTAGATGTGTAGCAATTTAGATATGTAGTTCATAGTTTGTTAATTTAGATTGTATAATTAATTTGTTCATATTGTGTTAGATTTTTCTGGTAATATAATTAGTTAGAAAAATATTAGTTAGTTAGAAAAATACTAGTTTATTTTTAGTAAGTACTATATAGTAAGTGCTACTTTGTTTTTAGTAAGTACTACTTTTTTTATTTATAGTAAGTGCTTAGTAGTTGAACTAGATAGTTGATTTAATTAATAAAACTAGTTTATTTAACTATATATAGAAGTACGTAGTTCCTGCATCGACGTGGCGATGCCTATCCCGCATCCTCGTCGTCGTCGACTCAGCGGTGGAGGCCTGCTTGATCAGGGCCATGTTCGGGACTGGGCTCCGCCGGGCTGGTATTGGGAGGTGCTACCTTCTGGGGGATGTAGGTTGGGAGGAGGCAGCCTGTTGTTGACCGGATCCTTGTTTGGTGGCAGTCGCGTGGGCCAGTGACAGTGCCGAGGCTTCCGGACACCGCGGAGGTGGTACGTCACCGTGTCAGCGAGGAGGACGAGCACGTCCGTCACTACATGGTTGCGTTGGAGGGCAGGTTCGACTATACCTGACAGGTTCTTCAGGGATCTCACTGGAGCTATGATCCTGTGATCGTTCCTTATCTTTGGGTGTCCACCGCCCGCGACGATACCCGTCGGGTGCTACGGTTCTAGCTATATTAATTAGCGATGCTATATGTATGATAGTATTCGAGGAGTATTCGACGATGTACGGACACAAGAGATGATGTACTTTTGGTTATAATTGAATGCATGCTAATTTGAATACTACTTTATTTTATGATTTGGTTTTTCTTATTGAATGCTCATATTGGAAAAGTACTCCTACTTTGAATGCTAAAATTGAAGAGCACTCCATGCAGAAATCTAGGAGCCCCCTCCATCATCCACGCCGTCGTGGGGGTAGCTTCTCCTTCATTCCCGTGTGCTAGACAATTTGTTGTAATAATGCACTCGGGAATGAAAGGAGGAGCTACATACCATCACCGATAGTCAACCCGTGATTAATAATAATGATCTAATTTAGGGTTTTTAGTACATATATTTAATATTTGAATTATGAACTTAGGCCGGAAATGTCGTACTCGGACGATGAAAACCGCCCGGGGGAGTGCGACTGGTGCCACGACGACCGAGGTATGTGCGACAGGTTCATTGAGCTAGACGAAGATTGGCGCTTCAGCATTAAGCTCGAGGAGACCTTCGATGTTCATACGGTACGCAACGACGACAATAGTTTTTTCGTAATTAAGCACGACTTCAACTATTTTAACGTGTATTTTTCATCTTTTCCAATTCGACTAGCTTATCCCGTGCTTTGCAAGACGCTATGTCTTGGAGAGGATGGGTTTTGAAGACCATGAAAGTATGGAAACCAAAAGAATTATCCTAAGTACCCATCATGGCGTGGATTTTCAAGTAAAGTTGTACAATGCTCAGAGTGTAACCCATTTTGGTTGCAAAAACTGGGAAGCACTTTGCAAGATGTATGGTTTTGATGAGGGTATGCTTGTCACCATGGATCTTGGTGATCCTACAATCGCGCAAGAGAGACCTACGATTTTCGTCCTTGTGGATACACCTCCAATTCTTCCCCCATGTGAGCTTAACATAGTTATTAAGTAATTTATATTGTTTATTTCAAAATAGTTGACAACTTATTTCCATTGACAGCTTATTTTCATTCTTTAAAGAATGTGCGGAAGATGGTAGACAGAACCTACTACACCGAAGGCTCCGAACTAACTTATCAGGAGAAAAATCATCTGGTCGCATTTTGTACTGATCTTGAGAATTACAATATCTACAATCAAACTCCTCAACATTATGGTCAGTACGTCCCACTAGTACACGTGTTGAACTACGGTAACTACCATGGAGATACCCTGGTAAGATTTTTTACTATTACGACATCCGTGCATCTTTTTGCACACTTCTAAAACTAGTACATCATTGCTAACTACGAAGTTATTACTATGTTTTTCAACAGATAATCCCGAATTATTGTGTGCCTCATCTGATGTATACACATGGTAGCCTTCATGTTTTGAACATACAACCAGGTCTTCCTTCGAATCTGAACTGTCCATACCGGGTTTCTAAAAGAAGTAGAGACATGACAATCAAAGAATGGAAAAAATGTATGGACAGTCGTAAGGAGCTTCTTGGAAGCAACAATCAGTGAAGGGCGAAAATTGGAGACAGGATGATCACCATTCTTCATAATGGAGAGTCAGGGTCTATATTGTTATATGCTATTTTACCTTAAGGGTGTTTAGGTCATGTCCTACCTGATACTGATGATCATGTGCTAAGAACAATTATGTAGGGTTGGGTTCGATGACTATGAGGATGATGATCGTATGACTTATTATTAATAACGAGTAGAAGTTGTATGATGATGCATGATTAGTAGGACTTGTTATTATATATGATGACGTATGATGCGAGCATGCATGAGTTATTATATCAGCTGGTGAAATGAACATATATAGCAGCAGCGTTGGTAAACCAAGGACGAAGATATAAGAGAAGACACTTCTCTCTATTAGCTAGCTAATAACAACCTAAAAATAACCCCCAAAACCCCTAAAGTAGCCACTTTTCTAAAAACAACATGGACTTTTGGTCCCGGTTGGTGCCACCAACCGGGACCAAAGGCCCCCTGACTGGGCTCGACTCACAGGGCCACGTGGAGGCACATTGGTCCCGGTTCATGTTTGAACCGGGACTAATGGGTGGAGGTATTAGTAACGACCCATTAGTCCCGGTTCATGAACCGGGACTAAAGGCCCTTACGAACCGGGACTATTAGGTGTTTTTCTAGTAGTGTGGGTTCGAGCTTTTCAGGTTGAAGTTTCTTGACATAAGCATCGCATCCCCAAACTTTTAGAAACGACAGCTTAGGTTTCTTCCCAAACCATAACTCATACGGTGTCGTCTCAACGGATTTACATGGTGCCCTATTTAAAGTGAATGTAGATGTCTCTAGAGCGTATCCCCAAAATGATAGCGGTAAATCGGTGAGTGACATCATAGATCGCACCATATCCAATAGAGTGCGATTACGATGCTCAGACACACCGTTATGCTGAGGTGTTCCAGGCAGCGTGAGTTGTGAAACGATTCCACATTTCCTTAAGTGCGTACCAAATTCGTAACTTAAATATTCTCCTCCACGATCTGATCGTAAGAACTTTATTTTTCGGTCACGTTGATTCTCTACCTCATTCTGAAATTCCTTGAACTTTTCAAAGGTCTCAGACTTGTGTTTCATCCAATAGACATACCCATATCTACTTAAGTCATCAGTGAGAGTGAGAACATAATGATAGCCTCCGCGAGCCTCAATGCTCATTGGACCACACACATCAGTATGTATGATTTCCAATAAGTTGGTTGCTCGCTCCATTGTTCCAGAGAACGGGGTCTTGGTCATTTTGCCCATGAGGCATGGTTCCCATGTGTAGCAGACGCGTCTTTCCGTGAGTAGCAGACGCGTCTTTCCGTTTCTGTAAGCCTCGCCTACAGGAAATTTCCTGGCACTAGCATGTCCATCATCATCGATCCACCGGAGTTCACTTTTAGGCCGCCCTCTCTCCCTCCTCGACCGCCCTCCCCTCCCATGTTTCCCTCCTTGCTCCTGCCCTCTTTTTCGCCCACAGCTGCACCTGCAAGAACCCGTCTCTCCCACCTCGCAACGGCCATGCCAGCTCGCATGGCGTGCCTGTCTGCGTCACAATAGTGCTTGTTGCCAGTGGTGGAGCTAGCACAGAACAACTGGGGGGCAAAACAGAAAATATGATTGTTTGGCGGGAGGGGGGGGGGCTAATTACTTTTTTCTTAAATCTTAGCCCATAGAAAAAATTTCTTCAGTGTGTTTTCTAATCATAGGGGGGCCATACCCCCCCCCCCAATAGCTCCACCATTGCTTGTCGCACTGCTCACGGGTGGGCAGGGGCAGCAGATCTACTGCGAGTTCCCTTGCCCGCCGTGCCCTCGCGAGACGGCGTGTCCTGCTGCCCAACTGCCCAAGCGATCCATGCATGATGGTGGCCAATGCCAACAGCAACACCCAGCCAGCGCCTGACGAGGACGATGGCGGTCCACCACTATTGAAGGGAAGGTTTCCTGCTCTTGGGAAGGACAATCAAGCGCAGTCCGATCCTGCCAGCTCCACCATGATGGCGTGCTGCATATGCTCCTTCCATGAGGGGAGGGGCATACCATGCCCCATGATCAATTGTATAGCTGCAACCCGACCATGCACCGGCAATGCAACCACCTCCCCGGCGACCAGCAACCATGGCAGCGGCGGACACCGATTCTCCGTCGGCAAGATCTGTGCCGTGGTCATCAGCTTGGTGGTAGTCCTCTGTTCGTTGCATCCTTGTTCTACTGCCTCAAGGACGAGCTCAATCGTTGCCGCCGCTGTCATTATCACCGTCATCGATCGCCGCCATTGTCCTCGTCCTCGTCTGAAGTGGCGAATCTAGGCCCCAGGCCGGGGGCGGGGCGGGGCTTGAGGCCGAACTTCTTTGTATAATGTTGCACAGTCCTGTAGGAAATGCTACAGTGTACAAAAGGGGCCCGGGGCGGCCCGCTAGGCTGGATCCGCCCTTGCTGGTCTGCGCCTTCATAGCCGGAGCGGGTGGAGGACCTGGAGGAGCAGCCCCACATGGAGGAGCGCCGCATCCCTGTGCCAGAGGGTTTCCGCATGGTGGCGCCTCCGTTCTGCATCTTGGATCTCTACGCCGGTGCCGGCGCCGACGACTAGGCCTGCATGATCATGTAGGTCCTTCGATCCTATCTGCACTGTGATGGCCTGGCCCGATGCGTCCTCGGTAGTCAGTATCATGGTCGCGACTGCATGCATACTAGTACTACATATCTACTTGTACGTACTTATTATGTATCCATAATTATATTAGTGGTGAACCAAGTCCTTGAACTTGAACTGGCCTCCATAGTCTATATCCTACCAAAACATGTAAATAAGCTACCTGCGTATCGTGGTCTGAATCTGATGCTTGTGATGCATGTACTCCAAAAACCAAAGAGTCCGAAGATCAAAGTCCCTATAGCTAGTAATGGTTACACGGGGACTATGGTTTTCATTTCTAAAAGCAGCAGCATTTCGTGATTCCCAGATTTTCCAAAGAATAGGCAGGAGGATCTCTAGCCAGATTGAAGAGTCGAGGTGCACCGGTGTGGGGATTGCCCATAGGTCTTGGAACCGAGATGCCGGGACGATGGCAAGGCGCTGCCAAATTGCAGCAGTAGCAGTAGGGCACTCATCATGAAGGGAGCAAGAGATGGATCGTCCAATCCCAAGCACACTATCTAGCACAGAGCACAGCTATGTCATATCTGTGTACTCCACTGCACCTTTTTTGGCAGAATGCCTTGATCACACTGGTGAAAACCTTAGCATCTAAAGCGACTCCTTTCGCTAGCATGTCATCAAACAGACTCAAAGCCTCTCGAACGTTTCCACTCCTAGCCAACCGGTACGCTAGATGCGCTACGGGATCCGCAGGGTAGCCATCGTCGATGTGCCTGACCAGATTGGCAGCCTCGGGTCTCCTCCCAGACCTAAAGAGGCAATCGACCAGTGTGTTGTATGTGATTACGTCTGGGGCAAACTCCCCAACATCAACGTCGAAGAACAAGAACTCGAGCTCCCCACCTTTCCAGTACCGTAGGACTCGTGATCAGAATGTTACAGGCCACGGTGTCCACCACAAACCCGTTGCAGCTGAACACCGTCTTGGCAAGCTGGAAGTTGCTGGCTCGGCACAGGGATGAGATCGGTATATTGTATGTCTGCGGATTGGGTGTTATGGGCTTCTTGAGCAGATCAGTGAACAACCTAATGACAAGCAGTCACTTCATCTTCTTGGAGAAATGATCCATGACTATCAACCTCAAAGCCCAGCTCTTCGCATCGCTCCAGCAACTCCTTGGCCACCCACGTATCTAGATCCTTTGCAGCATGATCCAGCAGTATGTTCAAGCCGACCACGATCAGCTGTAGTCCCTTGGGGACAATGATCTCCAGCTGCCAAAACGCGTCCTCGACGTTTCCAGAGCGCCAGAGCCCAGCAATGTAGGTGATGTAGGTCACCGCATGTGGCACCCACAATACTATCGTCGATAACCCTCTTCACGGCATGGAAATCCCCGACCCCGGTGTGTACTGAACTCCATACATACTGTAGTTATATCCATACAAATCATCAGTACCATGCTTAGTTCTAGAGCATAATGAGAAAGCAATCGACAGAAGTGGCATGTTCGAAAATACCTATACTAACTAGGCTTCTTGGGCTGGCAGTCCATCAACGAGCTCAGCAGCTTCCTCGAGCAAAGCATCAATTTCTGCCTCTCATCGTTACCAGCCTCACACAATAGGATCTCGTCTCAACAAACAGAGATTCACCAGAACAAATCTCTAGTAGCAGGACAGATCCTTTGTTGATAAAGCCAAGTCTTGCCACTGCTGAACAAGAGGGTATTTGATTTGATTATGCACGACATACACAATTATGCATGAACTCTATATGCCCTCACATTCTTAATAAAAGTGTCTCAGAGAGCATACCGATTAAGATAGTCAGGGCCAAGAGCTTCAGATTTGATATCTTGCCACTGCTTCGGAAGTACTTCTGCTTCTTGAAGAGACATTAGAATATTAGACTTTAGAATGAATAAGAAACTAAAGTTCAAACAAAACTAATCATTAATAATGTAATTTTGCTAAACACAACCAGATGTCTAAATGTCAACAGATGCATACAATGAACATTTATTCGAAGTTGCTGTGTTGCTCTCTGTGAATTGTATGAACTTTATTCTGAACTAAGTTATTTTTCTTATGGTTCTTTTGTGGCCCATGAATTCATAAACACATCAACTTTTATGAAGTAACATTTATATTTTTCTATAACTACCAAGTAACAGTTCCAGCCATCACGAGGAATCAGGGAAGATAATCCAACTATAAAAACATAATTCCTATGAATGTAGACCTTGGCAGCCAAACTTGTGATTCACTATAGGTAAAAACTATCTTGGACAACTGTCCCTACAAACTGGATGGCAAAAGGTAGGTGCGATTGCTATATTGTTTTAATGGTAAGGGGCTTCAAAGACAATGCACCAACGCACCAAAACAAACCTTTTGCAACCCAAATTTTGTCTTGAGCTGAAGTAGAAGTGTTGCTAAAAGATGAAATCATAGCATAAGGTAAAGATGCTGATGCGCCAGAACCTTGCAAAATGAAGACAAATATAGATGAATCTCCTGTTCAAATTATACCCAGAGAAGAAAAAGATAATATGACACACCAACACAACAGACCATAGTATCTCTTATTTCTCAAACACTAATTAACAACACCTATGGCTTGACATGATGCTATACTATTCTTTAGACAACAAAATATTAGCAATCCATTTCACCAAGGTCACAAGGGGATGTTGCTGGCAAGTGAAACTAAAACCATCTCTTTAGTGGCACATTCTACAATACAATATATGTGCATAGATACTGGGCTAAGCTATACTGCTGAACAATGGACACCAAGTGGGTGAAATAATAATGAACACACTAGTTTTGGCACAATGTTATGCAGATTAAGCAATCTAACTTGCTATTCCTGAGATAGTAGCTCCATTAATTTTACCTTTCTGTGATACCAGGGAAGCTTGTGGTTGTGGCCTTGGTAGTGCAGGTGGGTGACAAAGTCCAGCCACATAACAAAAATCTGCAGAAAATTCAGTGAGGAAACTTCATAAGCTACTGACCAGCCCCATAGCCCAATCCACCTGTCAACAAAAATCAGTAGTTTTGGCAGGAAGTGAAGCTACAAATGCAACAAGAGCAGATAGCACACACACATACCCAGTAGGGGACGGCGTATAGCTTGAAAATCTAAAGAGGCCCCATCACGATGGTGAGTCCAGCCATGGCAAGCCGACACGTCCTTCTCATTCGGGTGGAACAAATTGCTCCATGGGTCGAAATGCGAGCCTGACCTCCCTGTACTCCTCGACCACTGGACAGGTTGAACAAAAACATCACGGTCAACAATGACATTACCAAATATGTTACATCATGAGCAAATTAATCAGCAGTAGCAAGTAGAATAAAAAGTCATGTTCGCTTATTTGGCATGACTAAGTAGAATAGGTACCCAAGCATCATAGGTAACGGTAGCGCGAATGGAAGCTTCCGAGTGGCACTGTCCAGGCTCCTGCACATCTTCTCGGGAAGCTGAAACTTGCAGCAACAATTGATTCAAAACACAGAGTTAATCAAATTCCTAGAAAAAAGCACTCTCATCCCTCTCTACTTCAGTTAGGAATGCAGATACAGCAAAATGAGTAACAAGGAAGGGTGGGAATGCAGACATTGCAGCAGTCATGGCATGAAACAAACACACACTGGTTCAATTCCACGGGTGGGAGGCTCAGATTGCAATTGGCAGCTCCAAGCATAGCTCAGTAGCGACTGCTGATAGAGAGCGACAGAGAGCATACCCGAAGCGCCCGACCTTCTTCTTGCTGCCCCCGCTGTGGGAGATGCTGGCGAAGTGATCGTCGCTGTGGGTAGAGGCGGACCCGCGTGGCCCTGCCCCGGCGTCGTCGGCGTTCTGGATGAGCTTCTGAAGCACGGTGGTGCCGTCTGGGCAGTTAGCCAGCACCTCGCAAATGAGCTGCGAGGTCCTCCAGAAGCATCCTGCCGGCCCGGATCCCCAGCTATGGGATGGAAGGGAGGCATTCGCATTGATGCGCTAGGGATTGGGATGCCGCACCGGGGCCGAAGTGGGGGGGGGGGGGGTTTGGTCTTCGGCCGGTGTGTGTTCCGGTTGCGCCGAGGGAGAGTGGGCGGTGGAGGAGTGGAGGCAGCGGTACTCTGGTTTGGCTGCTGGAGTGGAAACGAGAAAGAGCCTGTGCTGGCTGATGGGTGGGACTCAAGGTGGACACGGTCTGGGCCGGTCCGGTCCCTGACCAAGCCGCCGTTTGGACCGGCCGCTGGCGGTCCGGACCGGACCGGACCGAGCAGCCTGGCAGTCCTGATTTCTGGGCCCGGACCGACGGCGGGAAAGCCCGGGCCGGACCGAGAGGACCGGCAAGGGGAGATGTGGTAACCATGGCGGCGGCTGCGGGACGAGGAGGAGGTGGTCGTGAGCTTCTACGCGGCGACCATGGACGCGGTGAAGCACGGGAGCGAGCCGTCGCGGCCACGAATGACATACCGGAGGTAGCAGCAACTCGCGCGCCGTGGTCGTCCAGCGTGCCGGCGAAGTTCTCGTGCACTATCAAGAACGCGCGCGCCAGGATCTTCCGGGAGGCAGAAGCCCACGACCAGCCCTTTTGTTGTTTTGCCTTAGCGATTTTTTAGCCGCATGCAAATATGAGCCCATAAGTTTTTGTGGGCTAGCCTTCCGTGATTAGTGGATCAAGATTGACGTGGAGCTGTGTCCTATTCGTGCTCGTAGTGGACGCAGATGACGCGTCAATTTCATTAGTCGTGGGATGAGAATTAGATCTAAGCCCATATTTCTCGTTCTTTCTGTATCTACTCCGTTGAATAAAAGGAAAAGGAAACGGTAGAAAACAACCCAACGGCAGCATGCCATGGGCGCATTATTATCGCTACGTAAAAGGAAATGGCAGCGAGGGGCAAGTCATGAACCGGCGAAATGGCTTTCGTCCATTTTTGTTATTGTTACCAACACATGTTCTCGGTGAATCGGGACGTGTCGGCCTCGGCCACCTAGATGCATTCTGCTCTATATTTTGGATGGAACTGTATGTAATCAGTTTAAGAATTATAGAAAATATTCATGTGTTCAAAAACCGTAAAAAGAAATATTTATGGTAGAAAAAAAATAAAATTTCTTTACCATATACTCCCTGCGTTCATAAATGTAAGATGTTTCAAAAAAATCTGATCTGATTCAGATATATACACAGGCTTTTAGTTTGTTTGTTCACTCATTTTGGCTCGTATGTAGTCCATATTGAAACATCCAAAACATCTTACATTTATAAACATAGGGAGTAGTATGTATTAAGAATGCGAAAAAATGTCTGTGTACACTAAAAACAATGTTTATGAGTGTGCTTAGACACGCTCTTACTATGACAGGGCGACCCCGTTCCCTCAGTCTGCCGCCAGCCAGACCGATGATTCCCAACCTCCCATTTGCTGCTCCGGTGGCGAAAGAGCGAGGGGACCCCGGATTTAAGCCGCGGCGTGTAGATAGTAGGGTTGATGGTCTTGGTGGCACCATTGAGTTGGGGATGACTGTGTCCGTTTTGAGTAAGTGTGCCGCCGCTCAAACTCCTTCCCAACAAAGCTTTGTGTGGAGTTGGGGAGTGGTTGTAGTTGTGTGTTCTCGAATTTGTTGACCCAGTGAGTCTTCGTGGTCAGGGCATGGTTGGTGTGGTGGAGGCAACGACCTGCTTGGTGAGTTTTTTCCCGTGTCTTCTTCTTCGTCACAGCGAGGTGGGCTCTACGTTTGTTGTGGAGGTTCTGGGGTGGTGCCACAGTGCTATAGCGGCCGGCTGATCCGACCGCGTGTGTAGGAGTTTCGAGCCTTCATATTGGATCAGGGTTTGGCTAGTGATGTCCGGTTTGTCAGGGTGCTGGTTGATACATCTCCAACGTATCTATAATTTTTGATTGTTCCATGCTATTATATTACCCGTTTTGGATGTTTATGGGCTTTACTTTACACATTTATATCATTTTTGGGACTAACCTACTAACCGGAGGCCCAACCCGTATTGCTGTTTTTTTGCCTATTTCAGTATTTCAAAGAAAAGGAATATGAAACGGAGTCCAAACGGAATGAAACCTTTGGGAGCGTGATTTTTGGAACGAACGTGATCCAGAGGACTTGGAGTGCAAGTCAAGAAGCAGCCGAGGAGGCCACGAGGGTGGAGGGCGCGCCCACTATTGGGGAACGTTGCAGAAAATAAAAAATTTCTACGCTTCACCAAAATCAATCTATGGAGTCTTCTAGCAACGAGAGAGAGGAGTGCATCTACATACACTTGTAGATCGCGAGCGGAAGCGTTCAAGAGAACGGGGTTGAGGGAGTCGTACTCGTCGTGATCCAAATCACCGAAGATCCTAGCGCCGAACGGACGGCACCTCCACGTTCAACAAACGTACGGTTGGGAAGACGTCTCTTCCTTCTTGATCCAGCAATGGGGAGGGAGAGGTTGATGGAGATCCAGTAGCACAACGGCGTGGTGGTGGAAGTAGCGGTGATCTCGGCAGGGCTTCGCCATGCTCAGCGAGAGGGAGAGGTGGTGCGGAGGGAGAGGGAGGTGCCAGGAGCAGGGTTGCGCAGCCCTCCCTCCGCCCTATTTATATAGGGGCCCTGGGGGGGGGGGGCGCCTCCCCCCTAGAGATTGGATCTCAAGGGGGGGCGGCGGCCAAGGGGGTGGCTTGCCCCCCCAAGCCAAGTGGGGCGCCCCCCACCCCTAGGGTTTCCAACCCTAGGCGCAGGGGGAGGCCCAAGGAGGGCGCACCAGCCCACCAGGGGCTGGTTCCCTTCCCCACTTCAGCCCATGGGGCCTTCCGGGATAGGTGGCCCCACCCGGTGGACCCCCGGGACCCTTCCGGTGGTCCCGGTACAATACAGGTGACCCCCGAAACTTTGTCGATGGCTGAAACTGGACTTCCAATATACAATTCTTTACCTCCGGACCATTTCGGAACTCCTCGTGACGTTTGGGATGTCATCCGGGACTTCGAACAACTTTCGGGTTACCGCATACTAATATCTCTACAACCCTAGCGTCACCGAACCTTAAGTGTGTAGACCCTACGGGTTCGGGAGACATGCAGACATGACCGAGACGACTCTCCGGTCAATAACCAACAGCGGGATATGGATACCCATGTTGGCTCCTACATGATCCTCGATGATCTCATCGGATGAACCACGATGTCAAGGATTCAAGTAATCCCGTATACAATTCCCTTTGTCAATCGGTACGTTACTTGCCCGAGATTCGATCGTCTGTATCCCAATACCTCGTTCAATCTCGTTACTGGCAAGTCACTTTACTCGTACCACAATGCATGATCCCGTGACCAACCACTTAGTCACTTTGAGCTCATTATGATGATGCATTACCGAGTGGGCCCAGAGATACCTCTCCGTCATACGGAGTGACAAATCCCAGTCTCAATCCGTGTCAACCAACAGATACTTTCGGGGATACCTGTAGTATACCTCTATAGTCACCCAGTTACGACGTTTGGTACACCCAAAGCACTCCTACGGTATCTGGGAGTTACACGATCTCATGGTCTAAGGAAATGATACTTGACATTGGAAAACCTCTAGCAAACAAACTACACGATCTTGTGCTATCCTTAGGATTGGGTCTTGTCCATCACATCATTCTCCTAATGATGTGACCCCGTTATCAACGACATCCAATGTCCATAGTCAAGAAAGCCTGACTATCTGTTGATCAACGAGCTAGTCAACTAGAGGCTTACTAGGGACATGTTGTGGTCTATTTATTCACACATGTTTTATGATTTCCGGATAACACAATTATAGCATGAATAATAGACAATTATCATGAACAAGGAAATATAATAATAATCATTTTATTATTGCCTCTAGGGCATATTTCCAACAGTCTCCCACTTGCACTAGAGTCAATAACCTAGTTACATTGTGATGAATCGAACACCCATAGAGTTCTGGTGTTGATCATGTTTTGCTCGCGGAAGAGGTTTAGTCAACGGATCTGCGACATTCAGATCCGTATGCACTTTGCAAATATCTATGTCTCCATCTTGAACATTTTCACGAATGGAGTTGAAGCGACGCTTGATGTGCCTAGTCTTCTTGTGAAACTTGGGCTTCTTGGCAAGGGCAATAGCTCCAGTGTTGTCACAGAAGAGGGTGATTGGCCCCGACGCATTGGGCATGACTCCTAGGTCGGTGATGAACTCCTTCATCTAGATTGCTTCATGCACTGCCTTCGAGGCTGACATGTACTCCGCTTCACATGTAGATCCTGCCACGACGCTCTGCTTGCAACTGCACCAGCTTACTGCCCCTCCATTCAAAATATACACGTATCCGGTTTGTGACTTAGAGTCATCCAGATCTGTGTCAAATCTAGCGTCGACGTAACCCTTTACGACGAGCCCTTCGTCACCTCCATAAACGAGAAACATATCCTTAGTCCTTTTCAGGTACTTCAGGATATTCTTGACCGCTGTCCAGTGTTCCATGCCGGGATTACTTTGGTACCTTCCTACCAAACTTGCGGCAAGGTTTACATCAGGTCTGGTACATAGCATGGCATACATGATAGACCCTATGGCTGAGGCATAGGGGATGACACTCATCTTTTCTCTATCTTCTACCGTGGTCGGACATTGAACCAAGCTCAATTTCACACCGTGCAACACAGGAAAGAATCCCTTCTTGGACTGATCCATATTGAACTTCTTCAATATCTTATCAAGGTATGTGCTTTGTGAAAGACCTATGAGGCGTCTCGATCTATCTTTATAGATCTTGATGCCTAATATGTAAGCAGCTTCTCCAAGGTCCTTCATTGAAAAACACGTATTCAAGTAGGCCTTAATGCTGTCCAAAAGTTCTATATCATTTCCCATCAAAAGTATGTCATCCACATATAATATGAGAAATGCTACAGAGATCCCACTCACTTTCTTGTAAACGCAGGCTTCTCCATAAGTCTGCATAAACCCAAACGCTTTGATCATCTCATCAAAGCGAATGTGCCAACTCCGAGATGCTTGCACCAGCCCATAAATGGATCGCTGGAGCTTGCATACCTTGTTAGCATTCTCAGGATCGACAAAACCTTCCGGCTGCATCATATACAGTTCTTCCTTAAGATAGCCGTTAAGGAATGCCGTTTTGACGTCCATTTGCCATATCTTATAATCATAGTATGCGGCAATTGCTAACATGATTCAGACGGACTTCAGCTTCGCTACGGGAGAGAAAGTCTCATCGTAGTCAACCCCTTGAACTTGTCGATAACCCTTAGTGACAAGTCGAGCTTTATAGATGGTAACATTACCATCCGCGTCCGTCTTCTTCTTAAAGATCCATTTGTTTTCTATCGCTCGCCGATCATCGGGCAAGTCTGTCAAAGTCCATACTTTGTTCTCATACATGGATCCTATCTCGGATTGCATGGCTTCAAGCCATTAGTTGGAATCTGGGCCCGCCATTGCTTCTTCATAGTTTGAAGGTTCACCATTGTCTAACAACATGATTTCCAGGACAGGGTTGCCATACCACTCTGGTTTGGAACGTGTCCTCGTGGACCTATGAAGTTCAGTAGTAACTTGATCCGAAGTACCTTGATCATGATCATTAATTTCCTCTCTAGTCGGTGCAGGCACCACAGGAACATCTTCCCAAGCTGCGCTACTTTCCGGTTCAAGAGGTAGTACTTCATCAAGTTCCACTTTCCTCCCACTTACTTCTTTCGAGAGAAACTCTTGCTCCAAAAAGGACCCGTTCTTGGCAACAAAGATCTTGCCTTCGGATCTGAGGTAGAAGGTATACCCAATGGTTTCCTTAGGGTATCCTATGAAGACGCATTTTTCTGACTTGGCTTCGAGCTTTTCAGGTTGAAGTTTCTTGACATAAGCATCGCATCCCCAAACTTTTAGAAACAACAGCTTAGGTTTCTTCCCAAACCATAATTCATACGGTGTTGTCTCAATGGATTTAGACGGTGCCCTATTTAGTGAATGTAGCTGTCTGTAGAGCGTATCCCCAAAATGATAGCGGTAAATCGGTGAGTGACATCATAGATCGCGCCATATCCAATAGAGTGCGATTACGACGTTCGGACACACCGTTACGCTGAGGTGTTCTAGGCAGCATGAGTTGTGAAACGATTCCACATTTCCTTAAGTGCGTACCAAATTCGTGACTTAAATATTCTCCTCCACGATCTGATCATAAGAACTTTATTTTTCGGTCACGTTGATTCTCTACCTCATTCTGAAATTCCTTGAACTTTTCAAAGGTCTCAGACTTGTGTTTCATCAAATAGACATACCCATATCTACTTAAGTCATCAGTGAGAGTGAGAACATAACAATAGCCTCCGCGAGCCTCAATGCTCATTGGACCGCACACATCAGTATGTATGATTTCCAATAAGTTGGTTGCTCGCTCCATTGTTCCGGAGAACGGGGTCTTGGTCATTTTGCCCATGAAGCATGGTTCGCATGTGTCAAATGATTCATAATCGATAGACTCTAAAAGTCCATCAGCATGGAGCTTCTTCATGCGCTTGACACCAATGTGACCAAGGCGGCAGTGCCACAAGTATGTGGGACTATCGTTATCAACCTTAAATCTTTTGTTATTCACACTATGAATATGTGTAACATCACGTTCGGGATTCATCAAGAATAAACCATTGACCAGCGGGGCATGACCATAAAACATATCTCTCATATAAATAGAACAACCGTTATTCTCGGATTTAAATGAGTAGCCAACTCGTATTAAACGAGATCCAGATACAATGTTCATGCTCAAAGCTGGCACTAAATAATAATTATTGAGGTTTAAAACTAATCTCGTAGGTAAATGTAGAGGTAGTGTGCCGACGACGATCACATCGACCTTGGAACCATTCCCGATGCGCATCGTCACCTCGTCCTTCGCCAGTCTCCGCTTATTCCGCAGCTCCTGCTTTGAGTTACAAATATGAGCAACCGCACCGGTATCAAATACCCAGGAGCTACTATGAGTACTGGTAAGGTACAGATCAATTACATGTATATCACATATACCTTTAGTGTTGCCGGCCTTCTTGTCCGCTAAGTATTTGGGGCAGTTCCGCTTCCAGTGTCCCTTTCTTGCAATAAAAGCACTCAGTCTCAGGTTTGGGTCCATTCTTTGGCTTCTTCCCGGCAACTTATTTGGCATCACTAAGTAGAATAGGTACCCAAGCATCATAGGTAACGGTAGCGCGAACGGAAGCTTCCGAGTGGCACTGTCCAGGCTCCTGCACAGCTTCTCGGGAAGCTGAAACTTGCAGCAACAATTGATTCAAAACACCGAGTTAATCAAATTCCTAGAAAAAAGCACTCTCATCCCTCTCTACTTCAGTTAGGAATGCAGATACAGCAAAATGAGTAACAAGGAAGGGTGGGAATGCAGACATTGCAGCAGTCATGGCATGAAACAAACACGCACTGGTTCAATTCCACGGGTGGGAGGCTCAGATTGCAATTGGCAGCTGCAAGCATAGCTCAGTAGCGACTGCTGATAGAGAGCGACAGAGAGCATACCCGAAGCGCCCAGACTTCTTCTTGTTGCCCCAGCTGTGGGAGATGCTGGCGAAGTGGTCGTCGCTGTGGGCAGATGCGGACCCGCGCGGCCCTGCCCCGGCGTCGTCGGTGTTCTGGATGAGCTTCTGTAGCACGGTGGTGCCGTCTGGGCAGTTAGCCAGCACATCGTGAATGAGCTGCGAGGTCCTCCAGAAGCATCCCGCCGGCCCGGATCCCCAGCTATGGGGTGGGAGGGAGGCATTCACATTGATGCGCTAGGGATTGGGATGCCGCACCGGGGCCGAGGTGGGGGGGTTTGGTCTTCGGCCGATGTGTGTTCCGGTTGCACCGACGGAGAGTGGGCGGTGAAGGAGTGGAGGCAGCGGTACTCTGGTTTGGCTGCTGGAGTGGAAGCGAGAAAGAGCTTGTGCTGGCTGATGGGTGGGACCCGCACGCCGGCGAAATGGCTTTCGTCCATTTTTGTTATTGTTACCAACACATGTTCTCGGTGAATCGGGACGTGTCGGCCTCGGCCACCTGGATGCATTCTGATCTATATTTTGGATGGTACTGTATGTAATCAGTTTAAGAATTATAAAAAATATTCATGTGTTCAAAAAACGTAACAAGAAATATTTATGCTAGAAAAAAATAAAATTGCTTTACCATATACTCCCTGCGTTCATAAATGTAAGATGTTTCAAAAAAATCTGATCTGATTAGGATATATACACAGGCTTTTAGTTTGTTTGTTCACTCATTTTGGATCGTATGTAGTCCATATTGAAACATCCAAAACATCTTACATTTATAAACAGAGGGAGTAGTATGTATTAAGAATGCGAAAAAATGTCCGTGTACACTAAAAACAATGTTTATGAGTGTGCTTAGACACGCTCTTACTGTGACAGGGCGACCCCGTTCCCTCAGTCTGCCGCCAGCCAGACCGATGATTCCCAACCTCCCGTTTGCTGCTCCGGCGGCGAAAGAGCGAGGGGACCCCGGATTTAAGCCCCAGCGTGTAGATAGTAGGGTTACTGGTCTTGGTGGCACCATTGAGTTGGGGATGACTGTGTCCGTTTTGAATAAGTGTGCCGCCGCTCAAACTCCTTCCCAACAAAGCTTTGTGCGGAGTTGGGGAGTGGTTGTAGTTGTGTGTTCTCAAATTTGTCGACCCAGTGAGTCTTCGTGGTCAGGGCATGGTTGGTGTGGTGGAGGCAACGACCTGCTTGGTGAGTTTTTTTCCCGTGTCTTCTTCTTTGTCACAGCGAGGTGGGCTCTACATTTGTTGTGGAGGTTCTGGGGTGGTGCCACAGTGCTATAGCGGCTGGCTGATCCGACAATTTGTGTAGGAGTTTCGAGCCTTCATATTGGATCAGGGTTTGGCTAGTGATGTCCGGTTTGTCAGGGTGCTGGTTGATACATCTCCAACGTATCTATAATTTTTGATTGTTCCATGCTATTATATTACCCGTTTTGGATGTTTATGGGCTTTAGTTTACACATTTATACCATTTTGGGACTAACCTACTAACCGGAGGCCCAACCCGTATTGCTGTTTTTTTGCCTATTTCAGTATTTCAAAGAAAAGGAATATCAAACGGAGTCCAAACGGAATGAAACCTTCGGGAGCATGATTTTTGGAACGAACGTGATCCAGAGGACTTGGAGTGCAAGTCAAGAAGAAGCCGAGGCAGCCACGAGGGTGGAGGGCGCGCCCATTGTTGGGGAACGTTGCAGAAAATAAAAAATTTCTATGCTTCACCAAAATCAATCTATGGAGTCTTCTAGCAAAGAGAGAGAGGAGTGCATCTACATACCCTTGTAGATCGCGAGCGGAAGCTATCAAGAGAACGGGGTTGAGGGAGTCGTACTCGTCGTGATCCAAATCACCGGAGATCCTAGCACCGAACGGAAGGCACCTACGCGTTCAACACACGTACGGTTTGGAAGACGTCTCCTCCTTCTTGATCGAGCAAGGGGGAGGAAGAGGTTGATGGAGATCCAGCAGCACAACGGCGTGGTGGTGGAAGTAGCGGTGATCTCGGCAGGGCTTCGCCAAGCTCAGCGAGAGGGAGAGGTGGTGCGGAGGGAGAGGGAGGCGCCAGGAGCAGGGTTGCGCAGCCCTCCCTCCCCCCTCTTTATATAGGGGCCCTGGGAGGGGGGGGGGCGCCGGCCCCCTAGAGATTGGATCTCAAGGGGGGGGGGGGGGGGCCAAGGGGATGGCTTGCCCCCCAAGCCAAGTGGGGCGCCCCCCACCCCTAGGGTATCCAACCGTAGGCGCAGGGGGAGGCCCAAGGGGGGCGCACCAGCCCACCAGGGGCTGGTTCCCTTCCCCACTTCAGCCCATGGGGCCCTCCGGGATAGGTGGCCTCACCCGGTGGACCCCCGGGACCCTTCCGGTGGTCCCGGTACAATACCGGTAACCCCTGAAACTTTCCCGATGGCCGCAACTGGACTCCCTATATACAATTCTTTACCTCTGGACCATTTCGGAACTCCTCGTGACGTCCGGGATCTCATCCGAGACTCCGAACAACTTTCGGGTTACCGCATACGAATATCTCTACAACCCTAGCATCACCGAACCTTAAGTGTGTAGACCCTACGGGTTCGGGAGACATGCAGACATGACCGAGACGACTCTCCGATCAATAACCAACAGCGGGATCTGGATACCCATGTTGGCTCCCACATGCTCCTCGATGATCTCATCGGATGAACCACGATGTCAAGGATTCAAGTAATCCCGTATACAATTCCCTTTGTCAATCGGTACATTACATGCCCGAGATTCGATCGTCGGTATCCCAATACGTCGTTCAATCTCGTTACCGGCAAGTCACTTTACTCGTATCGCAATGCATGATCCCGTGACCAACCACTTAGTCACTTTGAGCTCATTATGATGATGCATTACCGAGTGGTCCCAGAGATACCTCTCCATCATACGGAGTGACAAATCCCAGTCTCGATCCGTGTCTACCCAATAGATACTTTCGGGGATACCTGTAGTATACCTTTAAAGTCACCCAGTTACGTTGTGTAGTTTGGTACACCCAAAGCACTCCTACGGTATCCGGGAGTTACACGATCTCATGGTCTAAGGAAATGATACTTGACATTGGAAAATCTCTAGCAAACGAACTACACGATCTTGTGCTATGCTTAGGATTGGGTCTTGTCCATCACATCATTCTCCTAATGATGTGATCCCATTATCAACGACATCCAATGTCCATAGTCAGGAAACCATGACTATCTGTTGATCAATGAGCTAGTCAACTAGAGGCTTACTAGGGACATGTTGTGGTATATTTATTCACACATGTATTACAATTTCCGGATAACACAATTATAGCATGAATAATAGACAATTATCATGAACAAGGAAATATGATAATAATCATTTTATTATTGCCTCTAGGGCATATTTCCAACAGTCTCCCACTTGCACTAGAGTCAATAATCTAGTTACATTGTGATGAATCGAACACCCATAGAGTTCTGGTGTTGATCATGTTTTGCTCGTGGAAGAGGTTTAGTCAACGGATCTGCGACATTCAGATCCGTATGCACTTTGCAAATATCTATGTCTCCATCTTGAACATTTTCACGAATGGAGTTGAAGCGACGCTTGATGTGCCTGGTCTTCTTGTGAAACCTGGGCTCCTTGGCAAGGGAAATAGCTCCAGTGTTGTCACAGAAGAGGGTGATTGGCCCCGACGCATTGGGTATGACTCCTAGGTCGGTGATGACTCCTTCATCCAGATTGCTTCATGCGCTGCCTCTGAGGCTGCCATGTACTCCGCTTCACATGTAGATCCTGCCACGATGCTCTGCTTGCAACTGCATCAGCTTACTGCCCCTCCATTCAAAATATACACGTATCCGGTTTGTGACTTAGAGTCATCCAGATCTGTGTCAAAGCTAGCGTCGACGTAACCCTTTACGACGAGCCCTTCGTCACCTCCATAAACGAGAAACATATCCTTAGTCCTTTTCACGTACTTCAGGATATTCTTGACCGCTGTCCAGTGTTCCATGCCGGGATTACTTTCGTACCTTCCTACCAAACTTATGGCAAGGTTTACATCAAGTCTGGTACACAACATGGCATACATGATAGACCCTATGGCTGAGGCATATGGGACGACACTCTTCTTTTCTCTATCTTCTGCCGTGGTCGGACATTGAGCCGAGCTCAATTTCACACCGTGCAACACAGGAAAGAACCCCTTCTTGGACTGATCCATATTGAACTTCTTCAATATCTTATCAAGGTATGTGCTTTGTGAAAGACCTATGAGGCGTCTTGATCTATCTTTATAGATCTTGATGCCTAATATGTAAGCAGCTTCTCCAAGGTCCTTCATTGAAAAACACGTATTCAAGTAGGCCTTAATGCTGTCCAAAAGTTCTATATCATTTCCCATCAAAAGTATGTCATCCACATATAATATGAGAAATGCTACAGAGATCCCACTCACTTTCTTGTAAACGCAGGCTTCTCCATAAGTCTGCATAAACCCAAACGCTTTGATCATCTCATCAAAGCGAATGTTCCAACTCTGAGATGCTTGCACCAGCCCATAAATGGATCGCTGGAGCTTGCATACCTTGTTAGCATTCTCAGGATCGACAAAACCTTCTGGCTGCATCATATACAGTTCTTCCTTAAGATAGCCGTTAAGGAATGCCGTTTTGACGTCCATTTGCCATATCTCATAATCATAGTATGCGGCAATTGCTAACATGATTCAGACGGACTTCAGCTTCGCTACGGGAGAGAAAGTCTCATCGTAGTCAACCCCTTGAACTTGTCGATAACCCTTAGCGACAAGTCGAGCTTTATAGATGGTAAAATTACCATCCGCGTCCGTCTTCTTCTTAAAGATCCATTTGTTTTATATCGCTCGCCGATCATCGGGCAAGTCTGTCAAAGTCCATACTTTGTTTTCATAAATGGATCCTATCTGGGATTGCATGGCTTCAAGCCATTTGTTGGAATCTGGGCCCAACATTGCTTCTTCATAGTTTGAAGGTTCATCGTTGTCTAACAACATGTTTTCCAGGACAGGGTTGCCATACCACTCTGGTTTGGAACGTGTTCTCGTGGACCTACGAAGTTCAGTAGTAACTTGATCCGAAGTACCTTGATCATCATCATTAATTTCCTCTCTAGTCGGTGCAGGCACCACAGGAACATCTTCCGGAGCTGCGCTACTTTCCGGTTCAAGAGGTAGTACTTCATTAAGTTCCACTTTCCTCCCACTTACTTCTTTTGAGAGAAACTCTTTCTCCAGAAAGGACCCGTTCTTGGCAACAAAGATCTTGCCTTCGGATCTGAGGTAGAAGGTATACCCAATGGTTTCCTTAGGGTATCCTATGAAGATGCATTTTTCCGACTTGGCACTAGTAGAAAAGGGGGCATTGGTCCAGGCCGGGTCAGCCCATTAGTCCCGGTTCAATCCAGAACCGGGACCAATGGGGGCATTGGACCCGGTTCGTGAGCCCCGGGGGCCGGCCGGGCCACATGAGCCATTGGTCCCGGTTGGTGGGACGAACCGGGACCAATGTGCCTTGCTCCTGGCCCACCACCATTGGTCTCGGTTGGTGGCATGAACCGGGACCAAAGGTTTCCCTTTAGTCCCGGTTCATGTCACCAACCGGGACTAGAGTGTTGGTCCTCGTTGCGGCCAGAGTTTAGTCCCACCTCGCCAACCGAAGGGGGCTCACACCGGTTTATAAGCCCCTCCCTCTCTGCCTTGTTGAACTCCTCTCAAAATGAAAATAGATGCCCTTATACAGGAAATTTGACCTAAATCCATACTGAATTTCTCTGAAGTTAGTAGAAATTTATTATGAATTTAGGTTGAATTTTTCTATAAGCGCATCTATTCTCATTTCTGAGTAGTTTTTTATATAGTTTTTTTCTTTTCTCCTATATTTATTTTTTTCTATTTATTTCTGAGTTGTAATAAGTCATTAAATTAAAAATAAAAAAGATTTTAGTAAAGTTAATCACTACTATTTTTTCTTCTATTTATTTCTGAGTAGTTTTTTATATAGTTTTTTTTCTTTTCTGCTATATTTATTTTTTCTATTTATTTCTGTGTGGTAATAAGTCATTAAAAATAAAAAAGAGGCGCAATGCTAGTTAATTCGCTTCAAGCCTTTCGGAATAGTGTAAACTGCACTGCACATAGCTCCGTGCAGTCTACCCTATTCCTCAAGGCTTGAAGCGAACCAACGTGCAGGTGAGCATAGAGCCTCTTCTTCATCGTCTCTGCACTCAGGGATTATAAACAGCTGTGAGTGCCTCTCGCTTGGCGAGGTGGGACTAAAAAAACAGCTGCAGAAAGAATCAACTAAAAAACAGCTGCAGAAAATAAATAAGTAATTAGACGGGTCCATTGGTACCGGTTGGTGGCTCCAAACGGGACCAATGCCCCTCTTTAGTCCCGGCATATAATGCTTTAATGTCTTATGGTTCAGCCCTCGTGATACCATGCCAACTTTCAACTTTCAACTTTTTCTAAAACTAAAAGCAAAAAGAAAATAAATAATGCAGAAAACAAAACAAAAAAAACTAGAAAATAAAATAAAATAAATAAAGCAAAAAGAAAACAAAAAAGTGTATTCAAATTTGAAAACTAATGGCACTAAGAGAAAGTTTATAATTTTTCTAAAACTAAAAGCAAAAAGAATTAAAAAATAAAGCAAAAAAAAACAAAACAAAATAAATAATACAGAAAACAAAACAAAAAATCTGGGAAAACAATAAAAATAGCAACAATAAGTATTTTGTTGTAAGTAGAAACAAAATAAAATAAATAAAGCACGAAACAAAACAAAAAAACAAAAAAGTGTTTTCAAATTTGAGAACTAATGGCACTAACAGAAAGTTTAAAATTGTTCTAAAACTAAAAGCACAAAGAATTATAAAATAAAGCAAAAAACAAAAGAAAATAAATAATGCAGAAAACAAAACAAAAAATCTGGGAAAAAAATAAAAATAGCAACAATAAGTAAAGAAAAAAAAAGTGCCTCCTACTGGCCCCCACGGCCTGAATACGACTAGAAACCCACCATGGGCCAGGATTTAGGCCCGCAGGTGGCCCAGTAGGCCCATCAGGCAACGCAGTAGTAAGTAGGCCCATAAGCCTGCAGTGGAGAGGAGCTCGAGAGGGGTGCGGCAGTGGGGCTTATAAACCACTGCGCGCCCCTCTCAGCTAGCGAGGTGGGACTAAACTTTCGTGCCGCACCGTGCCAGCACACGACCATTGGTCCCGGTTCGTGGCACCAACCGGTACCAATGCCCTCCCTTTAGTCCCGGTTGGTGGCACCAACCGGGACCAAAGCCCTTTGCTTCCCGCCCTTTGGGCTGCTGAAAATTGACCATTGGTCCCGGTTGGTGGTACCAACCGGGACTAAAGGGGTCATTGGTCCCGGTTGGTGCCACCAACCGGGATTAAAGGCTTTGCTATATAAGGAAAATTTCAGAACCGCATCCCCACTTCGATCTCGCCTCCTCCTTTCGATCTCTCGACGCCGTGCGCCGTCGCCTGCCGCCACCTCGCCGTCACCGCCCCGCCCCGACGCCGTGGCCGCCCCGCCCCGACGCCGTGGCCGCCCCGCCACGACGCCATCGCCGCCCCGCCCCGCCCCGACGCCGTCGCCGCCCCGCCCCGCCCCGACGCCGTCACCGCCCCGCCCCGCCCTGTCGCCCCGACGCCGTCGCCGCCCGCGCCGCACCTCGCCGTCGCCGTTGCCGTTCACCGTCGACCTCACCGTGAGCAACGTTTTATGATTTTTGTTAGATTTGTTTTAGATTTTTTTGTAGTTTATAGATTTTTTTGTTAGATTAGATGTGTAGCAATTTAGATATGTAGTTCATAGTTTGTTAATTTAGATTGTATAATTAATTTGTTCATATTGTGTTAGATTTTTCTGGTAATATAATTAGTTAGAAAAATATTAGTTAGTTAGAAAAATACTAGTTTATTTTTAGTAAGTACTATATAGTAAGTGCTACTTTGTTTTTAGTAAGTACTACTTTATTTGTTTATAGTAAGTGCTTAGTAGTTGAACTAGATAGTTGATTTAATTAATAAAACTAGTTTATTTAACTATATATAGAAGTACGTAGTTCCCGCATCGACGTGGCGATGCCTATCCCGCATCCTCGTCGTCGTCGACTCAGCGGTGGAGGCCTGCTTGATCAGGGCCATGTCCGGGACTGGGCTCCGCCGGGCTGGTATTGGGAGGTGCTACCTTCTGGGGGATGTAGGTTGGTGAGGAGGCAGCCTGTTGTTGACCGGATCCTTGTTTGGTGGCAGTCGCGTGGGCCAGTGACGGTGCCGAGGCTTCCGGACACCGCGGAGGTGGTACGTCACCGTGTCAGCGAGGAGGACGAGCACGTCCGTCGCTACATGGTTGCGTTGGAGGGCAGGTTCGACTATACCTGGCAGGTTCTTCAGGGATCTCACTGGAGCTATGATCCTGCGATCGTTCCTTATCTTTGGGTGTCCACCGCCCGTGACGATACCCGCCGGGTGCTACGGTTCTAGCTGTATTAATTAGCGATGCTATATGTATGATAGTATTCGAGGAGTATTCGACGATGTACGGACACAAGAGATGATGTACTTTTGGTTATAATTGAATGCATGCTAATTTGAATACTACTTTATTTTATGATTTGGTTTTTCTTATTGAATGCTCATATTGGAAAAGTACTCCTACTTTGAATGCTAAAATTGAAGAGCACTCCATGCAGAAATCTAGGAGCCCCCTCCATCATCCACGCCGTCGTGGGGGTAGCTTCTCCTTCATTCCCGTGTGCTAGACAATTTGTTGTAATAATGCACTCGGGAATGAAAGGAGGAGCTACATACCATCACCGATAGTCAACCCGTGATTAATAATAATGATCTAATTTAGGGTTTTTAGTACATATATTTAATATTTGAATTATGAACTTAGGCCGGAAATGTCGTACTCGGACGATGAAAACCGCCCGGGGGAGTGCGACTGGTGCCACGACGACCGAGGTATGTGCGACAGGTTCATTGAGCTGGACGAAGATTGGCGCTTCAGCATTAAGCTCGAGGAGACCTTCGATGTTCATACGGTACGCAACGACGACAATAGTTTTTTCGTAATTAAGCACGACTTCAACTATTTTAACGTGTATTTTTCATCTTTTCCAATTCGACTAGCTTATCCCATGCTTTGCAAGACGCTATGTCTTGGAGAGGATGGGTTTTGAAGACCATGAAAGTATGGAAACCAAAAGAATTATCCTAAGTACCCATCATGGCGTGGATTTTCAAGTAAAGTTGTACAATGCTCAGAGTGTAACCCATTTTGGTTGCAAAAACTGGGAAGCACTTTGCAAGATGTATGGTTTTGATGAGGTATGCTTGTCACCATGGATCTTGGTGATCCTACAATCGCGCAAGAGAGACCTACGATTTTCGTCCTTGTGGATACACCTCCAATTCTTCCCCCATGTGAGCTTAACATAGTTATTAAGTAATTTATATTGTTTATTTCAAAATAGTTGACAACTTATTTCCATTGACAGCTTATTTTCATTCTTTAAAGAATGTGCGGAAGATGGTAGACAGAACCTACTACACCGAAGGCTCCGAACTAACTTATCAGGAGAAAAATCATCTGGTCGCATTTTGTACTGATCTTGAGAATTACAATATCTACAATCAAACTCCTCAACATTATGGTCAGTACGTGCCACTAGTGCACGTGTTGAACTACGGTAACTACCATGGAGATACCCTGGTAAGATTTTTTACTATTACGACATCCGTGCATCTTTTTGCACACTTCTAAAACTAGTACATCATTGCTAACTACGAAGTTATTACTATGTTTTTCAACAGATAATCCCGAATGATTGTGTGCCTCATCTGATGTATACACATGGTAGCCTTCATGTTTTGAACATACAACCAGGTCTTCCTTCGAATCTGAACTGTCCATACTGGGTTTCTAAAAGAAGTAGAGACATGACAATCAAAGAATGGAAAAAATGTATGGACAGTCGTAAGGAGCTTCTTGGAAGCAACAATCAGCGAAGGGCAAAAATTGGAGACAGGATGATCACCATTCTTCATAATGGAGAGTCAGGGTCTATATTGTTATATGCTATTTTACCTTAAGGGTGTTTAGGTCATGTCCTACCTGATACTGATGATCATGTGCTAAGAACAATTATGTAGGGTTGGGTTCGATGACTATGAGGATGATGATCGTATGACTTATTATTAATAACGAGTAGAAGTTGTATGATGATGCATGATTAGTAGGACTTGTTATTATATATGATGACGTATGATGCGAGCATGCATGAGTTATTATATCAGCTGGTGAAATGAACATATATAGCAGCAGCGTTGGTAAACCAAGGACGAAGATATAAGAGAAGACACTTCTCTCTATTAGCTAGCTAATAACAACCTAAAAATAACCCCCAAAACCCCTAAAGCAGCCACTTTTCTAAAAACAACATGGACTTTTGGTCCCGGTTGGTGCCACCAACCGGGACCAAAGGCCCCCTGACTGGGCTCGACTCACAGGGCCACGTGGAGGCACATTGGTCCCGGTTCATGTTTGAACCGGGACTAATGGGTGGAGGTATTAGTAACGACCCATTAGTCCCGGTTCATGAACCGGGACTAAAGGCCCTTACGAACCGGGACTATTAGGTGTTTTTCTACTAGTGTGGGTTCGAGCTTTTCAGGTTGAAGTTTCTTGACATAAGCATCACATCCCCAAACTTTTAGAAACGACAGCTTAGGTTTCTTCCCAAACCATAACTGATACGGTGTCGTCTCAACGGATTTACATGGTGCCCTATTTAAAGTGAATGTAGATGTCTCTAGAGCGTATCCCCAAAATGATAGCGGTAAATCGGTGAGTGACATCATAGATCGCACCATATCCAATAGAGTGCGATTACGATGCTCGGACACACCGTTACGCTGAGGTGTTCCAGGCAGCGTGAGTTGTGAAACGATTCCACATTTCCTTAAGTGCGTACCAAATTCGTAACTTAAATATTCTCCTCCACGATCTGATCGTAAGAACTTTATTTTTCGGTCACGTTGATTCTCTACCTCATTCTGAAATTCCTTGAACTTTTCAAAGGTCTCAGACTTGTGTTTCATCCAATAGACATACCCATATCTACTTAAGTCATCAGTGAGAGTGAGAACATAATGATAGCCTCCGCGAGCCTCAATGCTCATTGGACCACACACATCAGTATGTATGATTTCCAATAAGTTGGTTGCTCGCTCCATTGTTCCAGAGAACGGGGTCTTGGTCATTTTGCCCATGAGGCATGGTTCCCATGTGTAGCAGACGCGTCTTTCCGTGAGTAGCAGACGCGTCTTTCCGTTTCTGTAAGCCTCGCCTACAGGAAATTTCCTGGCACTAGCATGTCCATCATCATCGATCCACCGGAGTTCACTTTTAGGCCGCCCTCTCTCCCTCCTCGACCGCCCTCCCCTCCCATGTTTCCCTCCTTGCTCCTGCCCTCTTTTTCGCCCACAGCTGCACCTGCAAGAACCCGTCTCTCCCACCTCGCAACGGCCATGCCAGCTCGCATGGCGTGCCTGTCTGCCTCACAATAGTGCTTGTTGCCAGTGGTGGAGCTAGCACAGAACAACTGGGGGGCAAAACAGAAAATATGATTGTTTGGCGGGAGGGGGGGGCTAATTACTTTTTTCTTAAATCTTAGCCCATAGAAAAAATTTCTTCAGTGTGTTTTCTAATCATAGGGGGGCCATACCCCCCCCCCAATAGCTCCACCATTGCTTGTCGCACTGCTCACGGGTGGGCAGGGGCAGCAGATCTACTGCGAGTTCCCTTGCCCGCCGTGCCCTGGCGAGACGGCGTGTCCTGCTGCCCAACTGCCCAAGCGATCCATGCATGATGGTGGCCAATGCCAACAGCAACACCCAGCCAGCGCCTGACGAGGACGATGGCGGTCCACCACTATTGAAGGGAAGGTTTCCTGCTCTCGGGAAGGCCAATCAAGCGCAGTCCAATCCTGCCAGCTCCACCATGATGGCGTGCTGCATATGCTCCTTCCATGAGGGGAGGGGCATACCATGCCCCATGATCAATTGTATAGCTGCAACCCGACCATGCACCGGCAACGCAACCACCTCCCCGGCGACCATCAACCATGGCAGCGGCGGACACCGATTCTCCATCGGCAAGATCTGTGCCGTGGTCATCAGCTCGGTGGTAGTCCTCTGTTCGTTGCATCCTTGTTCTACTGCCTCAAGGACGAGCTCAATCGTTGCCGCCGCTGTCATTATCACCGTCATCGATCGCCGCCATTGTCCTCGTCCTCGTCTGAAGTGGCGAATCTAGGCCCCAGGCCGGGGGCGGGGCGGGGCTTGAGGCCCAACTTCTTTGTATAATGTTGCACAGTCCTGTAGGAAATGCTACAGTGTACAAAAGGGGCCCGGGGCGGCCCGCTAGGCTGGATCCGCCCTTGCTGGTCTGCGCCTTCATAGCCGGAGCGGGTGGAGGACCTGGAGGAGCAGCCCCACATGGAGGAGCGCCGCATCCCCATGCCAGAGGGTTTCCGCATGGTGGCGCCTCCGTTCTGCATCTTGGATCTCTACGCCGGTGCCGGCGCCGACGACTAGGCCTGCATGATCATGTAGGTCCTTCGATCCTATCTGCACTGTGATGGCCTGGCCCGATGCGTCCTCGGTAGTCAGTATCATGGTCGCGACTGCATGCATACTAGTACTACATATGTACTTGTACGTACTTATTATGTATCCGTAATTATATTAGTGGTGAACCAAGTCCTTGAACTTGAACTGGCCTCCATAGTCTATATCCTACCAAAACATGTAAATAAGCTACCTGCGTATCGTGGTCTGAATCTGATGCTTGTGATGCATGTACTCCAAAAACCAAAGAGTCCGAAGATCAAAGTCCCTATAGCTAGTAATGGTTACACGGGGACTATGGTTTTCATTTCTAAAAGCAGCAGCATTTCGTGATTCCCAGATTTTCCAAAGAATAGGCAGGAGGATCTCTAGCCAGATTGAAGAGTCGAGGTGCACCGGTGTGGGGATTGCCCATAGGTCTTGGAACCGAGATGCCGGGACGATGGCAAGGCGCTGCCAAATTGCAGCAGTAGCAGTAGGGCACTCATCATGAAGGGAGCAAGAGATGGATCGTCCAATCCCAAGAACACTATCTAGCACAGAGCACAGCTATGTCATATCTGTGTACTCCACTGCACCTTTTTTGGCAGAATGCCTTGATCACACTGGTGAAAACCTTAGCATCTAAAGCGACTCCTTTCGCTAGCATGTCATCAAACAGACTCAAAGCCTCTCGAACGTTTCCACTCCTAGCCAACCGGTACGCTAGATGCGCTACGGGATCCGCAGGGTAGCCATCGTCGATGTGCCTGACCAGATTGGCAGCCTCGGGTCTCCTCCCAGACCTAAAGAGGCAATCGACCAGTGTGTTGTATGTGATTACGTCTGGGGCAAACTCCCCAACATCAACGTCGAAGAACAAGAACTCGAGCTCCCCACCTTTCCAGTACCGTAGGACTCGTGATCAGAATGTTACAGGTCACGGTGTCCACCACAAACCCGTTGCAGCTGAACACCGTCTTGGCAAGCTGGAAGTTGCTGGCTCGGCACAGGGATGAGATCGGTATATTGTATGTCTGCGGATTGGGTGTTATGGGCTTCTTGAGCAGATCAGTGAACAGCCTAATGACAAGCAGTCACTTCATCTTCTTGGAGAAATGATCCATGACTATCAACCTCGAAGCCCAGCTCTTCGCATCGCTCCAGCAACTCCTTGGCCACCCACGTATCTAGATCCTTTGCAGCATGATCCAGCAGTATGTTCAAGCCGACCACGATCAGCTGTAGTCCCTTGGGGACAATGATCTCCAGCTGCCAAAACGCGTCCTCGACGTTTCCAGAGCGCCAGAGCCCAGCAATGTAGGTGATGTAGGTCACCGCATGTGGCACCCACAATACTATCGTCGATAACCCTCTTCACGGCATGGAAATCCCCGACCCCGGTGTGTACTGAACTTCATACATACTGTAGTTATATCCATACAAATCATCAGTACCATGCTTAGTTCTAGAGCATAATGAGAAAGCAATCGACAGAAGTGGCATGTTCGAAAATACCTATACTAACTAGGCTTCTTGGGCTGGCAGTCCATCAACGAGCTCAGCAGCTTCCTCGAGCAAAGCATCAATTTCTGCCTCTCATCGTTACCAGCCTCACACAATAGGATCTCGTCTCAACAAACAGAGATTCACCAGAACAAATCTCTAGTAGCAGGACAGATCCTTTGTTGATAAAGCCAAGTCTTGCCACTACTGAACAAGAGGGTATTTGATTTGATTATGCACGACATACACAATTATGCATGAACTCTATATGCCCTCACATTCTTAATAAAAGTGTCTCAGAGAGCATACCGATTAAGATAGTCAGGGCCAAGAGCTTCAGATTTGATATCTTGCCACTGCTTCGGAAGTACTTCTGCTTCTTGAAGAGACATTAGAATATTAGACTTTAGAATGAATAAGAAACTAAAGTTCAAACAAAACTAATCATTAATAATGTAATTTTGCTAAACACAACCAGATGTCTAAATGTCAACAGATGCATACAATGAACATTTATTCGAAGTTGCTGTGTTGCTCTCTGCGAATTGTATGAACTTTATTCTGAACTAAGTTATTTTTCTTATGGTTCTTTTGTGGCCCATGAATTCATAAACACATCAACTTTTATGAAGTAACATTTATATTTTTCTATAACTACCAAGTAACAGTTCCAGCCATCACGAGGAATCAGGGAAGATAATCCAACTATAAAAACATAATTCCTATGAATGTAGACCTTGGCAGCCAAACTTGTGATTCACTATAGGTAAAAACTATCTTGGACAACTGTCCCTACAAACTGGATGGCAAAAGGTAGGTGCGATTGCTATATTGTTTTAATGGTAAGGGGCTTCAAAGACAATGCACCAACGCACCAAAACAAACCTTTTGCAACCCAAATTTTGTCTTGAGCTGAAGTAGAAGTGTTGCTAAAAGATGAAATCATAGCATAAGGTAAAGATGCTGATGCGCCAGAACCTTGCAAAATGAAGACAAATATAGATGAATCTCCTGTTCAAATTATACCCAGAGAAGAAAAAGATAATATGACACACCAACACAACAGACCATAGTATCTCTTATTTCTCAAACACTAATTAACAACACCTATGGCTTGACATGATGCTATACTATTCTTTAGACAACAAAATATTAGCAATCCATTTCACCAAGGTCACAAGGGGATGTTGCTGGCAAGTGAAACTAAAACCATCTCTTTAGTGGCACATTCTACAATACAATATATGTGCATAGATACTGGGCTAAGCTATACTGCTGAACAATGGACACCAAGTGGGTGAAATAATAATGAACACACTAGTTTTGGCACAATGTTATGCAGATTAAGCAATCTAACTTGCTATTCCTGAGATAGTAGCTCCATTAATTTTACCTTTCTGTGATACCAGGGAAGCTTGTGGTTGTGGCCTTGGTAGTGCAGGTGGGTGACAAAGTCCAGCCACATAACAAAAATCTGCAGAAAATTCAGTGAGGAAACTTCATAAGCTACTGACCAGCCCCATAGCCCAATCCACCTGTCAACAAAAATCAGTAGTTTTGGCAGGAAGTGAAGCTACAAATGCAACAAGAGCAGATAGCACACACACATACCCAGTAGGGGACGGCGTATAGCTTGAAAATCTAAAGAGGCCCCATCACAATGGTGAGTCCAGCCATGGCAAGCCGACACGTCCTTCTCATTCAGGTGGAACAAATTGCTCCATGGGTCGAAATGCGAGCCTGACCTCCCTGTACTCCTCGACCACTGGACAGGTTGAACAAAAACATCACGGTCAACAATGACATTACCAAATATGTTACATCATGAGCAAATTAATCAGCAGTAGCAAGTAGAATAAAAAGTCATGTTCGCTTATTTGGCATGACTAAGTAGAATAGGTACCCAAGCATCATAGGTAACGGTAGCGCGAATGGAAGCTTCCGAGTGGCACTGTCCAGGCTCCTGCACATCTTCTCGGGAAGCTGAAACTTGCAGCAACAATTGATTCAAAACACAGAGTTAATCAAATTCCTAGAAAAAAGCACTCTCATCCCTCTCTACTTCAGTTAGGAATGCAGATACAGCAAAATGAGTAACAAGGAAGGGTGGGAATGCAGACATTGCAGCAGTCATGGCATGAAACAAACACACACTGGTTCAATTCCACGGGTGGGAGGCTCAGATTGCAATTGGCAGCTCCAAGCATAGCTCAGTAGCGACTGCTGATAGAGAGCGACAGAGAGCATACCCGAAGCGCCCGACCTTCTTCTTGCTGCCCCCGCTGTGGGAGATGCTGGCGAAGTGATCGTCGCTGTGGGTAGAGGCGGACCCGCGTGGCCCTGCCCCGGCGTCGTCGGCGTTCTGGATGAGCTTCTGAAGCACGGTGGTGCCGTCTGGGCAGTTAGCCAGCACCTCGCAAATGAGCTGCGAGGTCCTCCAGAAGCATCCCGCCGGCCCGGATCCCCAGCTATGGAATGGAAGGGAGGCATTCGCATTGATGCGCTAGGGATTGGGATGCCGCACCGGGGCCGAGGTGGGGGGGGGGGGGTGGTTTGGTCTTCGGCCGGTGTGTGTTCCGGTTGCGCCGACGGAGAGTGGGCGGTGGAGGAGTGGAGGCAGCGGTACTCTGGTTTGGCTGCTGGAGTGGAAACGAGAAAGAGCTTGTGCTGGCTGATGGGTGGGACTCAAGGTGGACACGGTCCGGGCCGGTCCGGTCCCTGACCGAGCCGCCGTTTGGACCGGCCGCCGGCGGTCCGGACCGGACCGGACCGAGGAGCCTGGCGGTCCTGATTTCTGGGCCCGGACCGACGGCGGGAAAGCCCGGGCCGGACCGAGAGGACCGGCAAGGGGAGATGTGGTAACCATGGCGGCGGCTGCGGGACGAGGAGGAGGTGGTCGTGAGCTTCTGCGCGGCGACCATGGACGCAGTGAAGCACGGGAGCGAGCCGTCGCGGCCACGAACGACATACCGGAGGTAGCAGCAACTCGCGCGCCGTGGTCGTCCAGCGTGCCGGCGAAGTTCTCGTGCACTATCAAGAACGCGCGCGCCAGGATCTTCCGGGAGGCAGAAGCCCACGACCAGCCCTTTTGTTGTTTTGCCTTAGCGATTTTTTAGCCGCATGCAAATATGGTAACACCTGCATGAGCCCATAAGTTTTTGTGGGCTAGCCTTCCGTGATTAGTGGATCAAGATTGACGTGGAGCTGTGTCCTATTCGTGCTCGTAGTGGACGCAGATGACGCGTCAATTTCATTAGTCGTGGGATGAGAATTAGATCTAAGCCCATATTTCTCGTTCTTTCTGTATCTACTCCGTTGAATAAAAGGAAAAGGAAACGGTAGAAAACAACCCAACGGCAGCATGCCATGGGCGCATTATTATCGCTACGTAAAAGGAAACGGCAGCGAGGGGCAAGTCATGAACCGGCGAAATGGCTTTCGTCCATTTTTGTTATTGTTACCAACACATGTTCTCGGTGAATCGGGACATGTCGGCCTCGGCCACCTAGATGCATTCTGCTCTATATTTTGGATGGAACTGTATGTAATCAGTTTAAGAATTATAGAAAATATTCATGTGTTCAAAAACCGTAAAAAGAAATATTTATGCTAGAAAAAAAATAAAATTTCTTTACCATATACTCCCTGCGTTCATAAATGTAAGATGTTTCAAAAAAATCTGATCTGATTCAGATATATACACAGGCTTTTAGTTTGTTTGTTCACTCATTTTGGCTCGTATGTAGTCCATATTGAAACATCCAAAACATCTTACATTTATAAACATAGGGAGTAGTATGTATTAAGAATGCGAAAAAATGTCTGTGTACACTAAAAACAATGTTTATGAGTGTGCTTAGACACGCTCTTACTATGACAGGACGACCCCGTTCCCTCAGTCTGCCGCCAGCCAGACCGATGATTCCCAACCTCCCATTTGCTGCTCCGGCGGCGAAAGAGCGAGGGGACCCCGGATTTAAGCCGCGGCGTGTAGATAGTAGGGTTACTGGTCTTGGTGGCACCATTGAGTTGGGGATGACTGTGTCCGTTTTGAATAAGTGTGCCGCCGCTCAAACTCCTTCCCAACAAAGCTTTGTGCGGAGTTGGGGAGTGGTTGTAGTTGTGTGTTCTCGAATTTGTTGACCCAGTGAGTCTTCGTGGTCAGGGCATGGTTGGTGTGGTGGAGGCAACGACCTGCTTGGTGAGTTTTTTCCTGTGTCTTCTTCTTCGTCACAGCGAGGTGGGCTCTACGTTTGTTGTGGAGGTTCTGGGGTGGTGCCACAGTGCTATAGCGGCCGGCTGATCCGACCGCGTGTGTAGGAGTTTTGAGCCTTCATATTGGATCAGGGTTTGGCTAGTGATGTCCGGTTTGTCAGGGTGCTGGTTGATACATCTCCAACGTATCTATAATTTTTGATTGTTCCATGCTATTATATTACCCGTTTTGGATGTTTATGGGCTTTACTTTACACATTTATATCATTTTTGGGACTAACCTACTAACCGGAGGCCCAACCCGTATTGCTGTTTTTTTGCCTATTTCAGTATTTCAAAGAAAAGGAATATGAAACGGAGTCCAAACGGAATGAAACCTTTGGGAGCGTGATTTTTGGAACGAACGTGATCCAGAGGACTTGGAGTGCAAGTCAAGAAGCAGCCGAGGAGGCCACGAGGGTGGAGGGCGCGCCCACTATTGGGGAACGTTGCAGAAAATAAAAAATTTCTACGCTTCACCAAAATCAATCTATGGAGTCTTCTAGCAACGAGAGAGAGGAGTGCATCTACATACCCTTGTAGATCGCGAGCGGAAGCGTTCAAGAGAATGGGGTTGAGGGAGTCGTACTCGTCGTGATCCAAATCACCGGAGATCCTAGCGCCGAACGGACGGCACCTCCACGTTCAACAAACGTACGGTTGGGAAGACGTCTCTTCCTTCTTGATCCAGCAATGGGGAGGGAGAGGTTGATGGAGATCCAGTAGCACAACGGTGTGGTGGTGGAAGTAGCGGTGATCTCGGCAGGGCTTCGCCATGCTCAGCGAGAGGGAGAGGTGGTGCGGAGGGAGAGGGAGGTGCCAGGAGCAGGGTTGCGCAGCCCTCCCTCTACCCTATTTATATAGGGGCCCTCGGGGGGGGGGGGCGCCTCCCCCCTAGAGATTGGATCTCAAGGGGGGGCGGCGGCCAAGGGGGTGGCTTGCCCCCCCAAGCCAAGTGGGGCGCCCCCCACCCCTAGGGTTTCCAACCCTAGGCGCAGGGGGAGGCCCAAGGGGGGCGCACCAGCCCACCAGGGGCTGGTTCCCTTCCCCACTTCAGCCCATGGGGCCCTCCGGGATAGGTGGCCCCACCCGGTGGACCCCCGGGACCCTTCCGGTGGTCCCGGTACAATACAGGTGACCCCCGAAACTTTCTCGATGGCTGAAACTGGACTTCCAATATACAATTCTTTACCTCCGGACCATTTCGGAACTCCTCGTGACGTTTGGGATGTCATCCGGGACTTCGAACAACTTTCGGGTTACCGCATACTAATATCTCTACAACCCTAGCGTCACCGAACCTTAAGTGTGTAGACCCTACGGGTTCGGGAGACATGCAGACATGACCGAGACGACTCTCCGGTCAATAACCAACAGCGGGATATGGATACCCATGTTGGCTCCTACATGATCCTCGATGATCTCATCGGATGAACCACGATGTCAAGGATTCAAGTAATCCCGTATACAATTCCCTTTGTCAATCGGTACGTTACTTGCCCGAGATCCGATCGTCTGTATCCCAATACCTCGTTCAATCTCGTTACTGGCAAGTCACTTTACTCGTACCACAATGCATGATCCTGTGACCAACCACTTAGTCACTTTGAGCTCATTATGATGATGCATTACTGAGTGGGCCCAGAGATACCTCTCCGTCATACGGAGTGACAAATCACAGTCTCAATCCGTGTCAACCAACAGATACTTTCGGGGATACCTGTAGTATACCTCTATAGTCACCCAGTTACGACGTTTGGTACACCCAAAGCACTCCTACGGTATCTGGGAGTTACACGATCTCATGGTCTAAGGAAATGATACTTGACATTGGAAAAGCTCTAGCAAACGAACTACACGATCTTGTGCTATCCTTAGGATTGGGTCTTGTCCATCACATCATTCTCCTAATGATGTGACCCCGTTATCAACGACATCCAATGTCCATAGTCAAGAAACCCTGACTATCTGTTAATCAACGAGCTAGTCAACTAGAGGCTTACTAGGGACATGTTGTGGTCTATTTATTCACACATGTTTTATGATTTCCGGATAACACAATTATAGCATGAATAATAGACAATTATCATGAACAAGGAAATATAATAATAATCATTTTATTATTGCCTCTAGGGCATATTTCCAACAGTCTCCCACTTGCACTAGAGTCAATAACCTAGTTACATTGTGATGAATCGAACACCCATAGAGTTCTGGTGTTGATCATGTTTTGCTCGCGGAAGAGGTTTAGTCAACGGATCTGCGACATTCAGATCCGTATGCACTTTGCAAATATCTATGTCTCCATCTTGAACATTTTCACGAATGGAGTTGAAGCGGCGCTTGATGTGCCTAGTCTTCTTGTGAAACTTGGGCTTCTTGGCAAGGGCAATAGCTCCAGTGTTGTCACAGAAGAGGGTGATTGGCCCCGACGCATTGGGCATGACTCCTAGGTCGGTGATGAACTCCTTCATCTAGATTGCTTCATGCACTGCCTCCGAGGCTGACATGTACTCCGCTTCACATGTAGATCCTGCCACGACGCTCTGCTTGCAACTGCACCAGCTTACTGCCCCTCCATTCAAAATATACACGTATCCGGTTTGTGACTTAGAGTCATCCAGATCTGTGTCAAATCTAGCGTCGACGTAACCCTTTACGACGAGCCCTTCGTCACCTCCATAAACGAGAAACATATCCTTAGTCCTTTTCAGGTACTTCAGGATATTCTTGACCGCTGTCCAGTGTTCCATGCCGGGATTACTTTGGTACCTTCCTACCAAACTTGCGGCAAGGTTTACATCAGGTCTGGTACACAGCATGGCATACATGATAGACCCTATGGCTGAGGCATAGGGGATGACACTCATCTTTTCTCTATCTTCTGCCGTGGTCGGACATTGAGCCGAGCTCAATTTCACACCGTGCAACACAGGAAAGAACCCCTTCTTGGACTGATCCATATTGAACTTCTTCAATATCTTATCAAGGTATGTGCTTTGTGAAAGACCTATGAGGCGTCTTGATCTATCTTTATAGATCTTGATGCCTAATATGTAAGCAGCTTCTCCAAGGTCCTTCATTGAAAAACACGTATTCAAGTAGGCCTTAATGCTGTCCAAAAGTTCTATATCATTTCCCATCAAAAGTATGTCATCCACATATAATATGAGAAATGCTACAGAGATCCCACTCACTTTCTTGTAAACGCAGGCTTCTCCATAAGTCTGCATAAACCCAAACGCTTTGATCATCTCATCAAAGCGAATGTGCCAACTCCGAGATGCTTGCACCAGCCCATAAATGGATCGCTGGAGCTTGCATACCTTGTTAGCATTCTCAGGATCGACAAAACCTTCTGGCTGCATCATATACAGTTCTTCCTTAAGATAGCCGTTAAGGAATGCCGTTTTGACGTCCATTTGCCATATCTCATAATCATAGTATGCGGCAATTGCTAACATGATTCAGACGGACTTCAGCTTCGCTACGGGAGAGAAAGTCTCATCGTAGTCAACCCCTTGAACTTGTCGATAACCCTTGGTGACAAGTCGAGCTTTATAGATGGTAACATTAACATCCGCGTCCGTCTTCTTCTTAAAGATCCATTTGTTTTCTATCGCTCGCCGATCATCGGGCAAGTCTGTCAAAGTCCATACTTTGTTTTCATACATGGATCCTATCTCGGATTGCATGGCTTCAAGCCATTTGTTGGAATCTGGGCCCGCCATTGCTTCTTCATAGTTTGAAGGTTCACCATTGTCTAACAACATGATTTCCAGGACAGGGTTGCCATACCACTCTGGTTTGGAACGTGTCCTCGTGGACCTATGAAGTTCAGTAGTAACTTGATCCGAAGTACCTTGATCATGATCATTAATTTCCTCTCTAGTCGGTGCAGGCACCACAGGAACATCTTCCCAAGCTGTGCTACTTTCCGGTTCAAGAGGTAGTACTTCATCAAGTTCCACTTTCCTCCCACTTACTTCTTTCGAGAGAAACTCTTGCTCCAGAAAGGACCCGTTCTTGGCAACAAAGATCTTGCCTTCGGATCTGAGGTAGAAGGTATACCCAATGGTTTCCTTAGGGTATCCTATGAAGACGCATTTTTCCGACTTGGGTTCGAGCTTTTCAGGTTGAAGTTTCTTGACATAAGCATCGCATCCCCAAACTTTTAGAAACAACAGCTTAGGTTTCTTCCCAAACCATAATTCATACGGTGTTGTCTCAATGGATTTAGACGGTGCCCTATTTAGTGAATGTAGCTGTCTGTAGAGCGTATCCCCAAAATGATAGCGGTTAATCAGTGAGTGACATCATAGATCGCGCCATATCCAATAGAGTGCGATTACGACGTTCGGACACACCGTTACGCTCAGGTGTTCCAGGCAGCATGAGTTGTGAAACGATTCCACATTTCCTTAAGTGCGTACCAAATTCGTGACTTAAATATTCTCCTCCACGATCTGATCATAAGAACTTTATTTTTCGGTCACGTTGATTCTCTACCTCATTCTGAAATTCCTTGAACTTTTCAAAGGTCTCAGACTTGTGTTTCATCAAATAGACATACCCATATCTACTTAAGTCATCAGTGAGAGTGAGAACATAACAATAGCCTCCGCGAGCCTCAATGCTAATTGGACCGCACACATCAGTATGTATGATTTCCAATAAGTTGGTTGCTCGCTCCATTGTTCCGGAGAACGGGGTCTTGGTCATTTTGCCCATGAGGCATGGTTCGCATGTGTCAAATGATTCATAATCGATAGACTCTAAAAGTCCATCAGCATGGAGCTTCTTCATGCGCTTGACACCAATGTGACCAAGGCGGCAGTGCCACAACTATGTGGGACTATCGTTATCAACCTTAAATCTTTTGGTATTCACACTATGAATATGTGTAACATCACGTTCCAGATTCATCAAGAATAAACCATTGACCAGCGGGGCATGACCATAAAACATATCTCTCATATAAATAGAACAACCGTTATTCTCGGATTTAAATGAGTAGCCAACTCGTATTAAACGAGATCCAGATACAATGTTCATGCTCAAAGCTGGCACTAAATAATAATTATTGAGGTTTAAAACTAATCCCGTAGGTAAATGTAGAGGTAGCGTGCCGACGACGATCACATCGACCTTGGAACCATTCCCGATGCGCATCGTCACCTCGTCCTTCGCCAGTCTCCGCTTATTCCGCAGCTCCTGCTTTGAGTTACAAATATGAGCAACCGCACCGGTATCAAATACCCAGGAGCTACTACGAGTACTGGTAAGGTACAGATCAATTACATGTATATCACATATACCTTTAGTGTTGCCGGTCTTCTTGTCCGCTAAGTATTTGGGGCAGTTCCGCTTCCAGTGTCCCTTTCTTGCAATAAAAGCACTCAGTCTCAGGTTTGGGTCCATTCTTTGGCTTCTTCCCGGCAACTTATTTACCGGGCGCGGCAACTCCCTTGCCGTCCTTCTTGAAGTTCTTCTTACCGTTGCCTTTCTTGAAACTAGTGGTTTTATTGACCATCAACACTTGATGCTCCTTTTTGATTTGTACCTCCGCTAATTTCAGCATTGAAAATACTTCAGGAATAGTTTTCACCATCCCCTGCATATTGTAGTTCATCACAAAGCTCTTGTAGCTAGGTGGGAGCGACTGAAGGATTCTGTCAATGACCGCCTCGTCCGGGAGGTTAATGTCCAGCTGGGACAAGCGGTTGTGCAACCCAGACATTTTGAGTATGTGCTCACTGACAGAACTATTTTCCTCCATCTTACAACTATAGAACTTGTTGGAGACTTCATATCTCTCGACCCGGGCATGAGCTTGGAAAACCATTTTCAGCTCTTCGAACATCTCATATGCTCCGTGTTGCTCAAAACACATTTGGAGCCCCGGTTCTAAGCTGTAAAGCATGTCGCACTGAACAAGGGAGTAATCATCAGCACGTGACTACCAAGCATTCATAACGTCTTGGTTCTCTGGGATGGGTGCTTCACCTAGCGGTCCTTCTAGGACATATGCTTTCTTGGCAGCTATGAGGATGATCCTCAGGTTCCGGACCCTGTCCGAATAGTTGCTGCCATCATCTTTCAGCTTGGTTTTCTCTAGGAACACGTTGAAGTTGAGGTTGACATGAGCGTTGGCCATTTGATCTACAAGACATTTTTGCAAAGGTTTTTAGACTAAGTTCATGATAATTAAGTTCATCTAATCAAATTATTTAATGAACTCCCACTCAGATTAGACATCCCTCTAGTCATCTAAGTGATACATGATCCGGGTCAACTAGGCCGTGTTCGATCATCACGTGAGATGGACTAGTCATCATCGGTGAACATCTTCATGTTGATCGTATCTTCGATATGACTCATGTTCGACCTTTCGGTCTCTTGTGTTCCGAGGCCATGTCTGTACATGCTAGGCTCGTCAAGTCAACCAAAGTGTTTTGCATGTGTAAATCTGTCTTACACCCATTGTATGTGAACGTTAGAATCTATCACACCCGATCATCACGTGGTGCTTCGAAACAACGAACTTTCGCAACGGCGCACAGTTAGGGGGGAACACTTTCTTGAAATTATTATAAGGGTCAACTTATTTACTACCGTCGTACCAAGCAAATAAGAAGCAAAACATGATAAACATCACATGCAATCAAATAGTGACATGATATGGCCAATATCATATTGCTCCTTTGATCTCCATCTTCGGGGCGCCATGATCATCTTCGTCACCCGCATGACACCATGATCTCCATCATCGTGTCTCCATGAAGTTGTTCGCCAACTATTACTTCTACTACTATGGCTAACGGTTTAGCAATAAAGTAAAGTAATTACATGGAGTTTATTCATTGACACGCAGGTCATACAATAATTAAGACAACTCCTATGGCTCCTGCCGGTTGTCATACTCATCGACATGCAAGTCGTGATTCCTATTACAAGAACCTGATCACATACATCACATATATATCATTCATCACAATCTTTTGGCCATATCACATTACAAGGCATATGCTGCAAAAACAAGTTAGACGTCCTCTAATTGTTGTTGCATGTTTTTACGTGGCTGCAATAGGGTTCTAGCAAGAACGTTTCTTACCTATGTAAAAGCCACAACATGATATGCCAATTTCTATTTACCCTTCATAAGGACCCTTTTTATCGAATCCGATCCGACTAAAGTGGGAGAGACAGACACCCGCTAGCCACCTTATGTAACTAGTGCATGTCAGTCAGTGGAACCTGTCTCACGTAAGCGTACGTGTAAGGTCGGTCCGGGCCACTTCATCCCACGATGCCGCCGAATCAAGATAAGACTAGTAGCGGCAAGTAAATTGACATGATCTACGCCCACAACAACTTGTGTTCTACTCATGCAAAGAAACTACACATAGACCTAGCTCATGATGCCACTGTTGGGGAACGTTGAAGAAAATAAAATTTTTCTACGCTTCACCAAAATCAATCTATGGAGTCATCTAGCAACGAGAGAGAGGAGTGCATCTACATACCCTTGTAGATTGCGAGCGGAAGCGTTCACGAGAACGGGGTTGAGGGATTCGTACTCGTCGTGATCCAAATCACCGGAGATCCTAGCGCCGAACGGATGACACCTCCGTGTTCAACACATGTACGGTAGGGAAGGCGTCTCCTCCTTCTTGATCCAGCAAGGGGGAGGGAGAGGTTGATGGAGATCCACCAGCACAACGGCGTGGTGGTGGAAGTAGCGGTGATCTCGGCAGGGCTTCGCCAAGCTCAGCGAGAGGGAGAGGTGGTGTGGAGGGAGAGGGAGGCGCCAGGAGCAGGGTTGCGCAGCCCTCCCTCTCCCCTCTTTATATAGGGGCCCTGGGGGGGCGCCGCCCCCCTAGAGATTGGATCTCAAGGGGGGCGGCGCCAAGTGGGTGGCTTGCCCCCCAAGTCAAGTGGGGCGCCCCCACCCCTAGGGTTTCCAACCCTAGGCGCAGGGGGAGGCCCAAGGGGGGTGCACCAGCCCACCAGGGGCTGGTTCCCTTCCCCACTTCAGCCCATGGGGCCCTCCGGGATAGGTGGCCCCACCCAGTGGACCCCCAGGACCCTTCTGGTGGTCCCGGTACAATACCGGTGACCCCCGAAACTTTCCCGATGGCCGAAATTGGACTTCATATATACAATTCTTTACCTCCGGACCATTTCGGAACTCCTTGTGATGTCCGGGATCTCACCCGGGACTCCAAACAACATTCGGGTTACCGCATACTAATATCTCTACAACCCTAGCATCACCGAACCTTAAGTGTGTAGACCCTACGGGTTCGGGAGACATGCAGACATGACCAAGACGACTCTCCGGTCAATAACCAACAGCGGGATCTGGATACCCATGTTGGCTCCCACATGCTCCTTGATGATCTCATCGGATGAACCATGATGTCGAGGATTCAAGTAATCCCGTATACAATTCCCTTTGTCAATCGGTACGTTACTTGCCCGAGATTCGATCATCGATATCCCAATACCTTGTTCAATCTCGTTACCAGCAAGTTACTTTACTCGTACTGCAATGCATGATCCCGTGACCAACCACTTAGTCACTTTGATCTCATTATGATGATGCATTACCGAGTGGGCCCAGAGATATCTCTCCTTCATACGGAGTGACAAATCCCAGTCTCGATCCGTGTCAACCCAACAAATACTTTCGGGGATACCTGTAGTATACCTTTATAGTCACCCAGTTATGTTGTGACGTTTGGTACACCCAAAGCACTCCTACGGTATCCGGGAGTTACACGATCTCATGGTCTAAAGAAATGATACTTGACATTGGAAAAGCTCTAGCAAACGAACTATACGATCTTGTGCTATGCTTAGGATTGGGTCTTGTCCATCACATCATTCTCCTAATGATGTGATCCCGTTATCAATGACATCCATTGTCCATAGTCAGGAAACCATGACTATCTGTTGATCAACGAGCTAGTCAACTAGAGGCTTACTAGGGACATGTTGTGGTCTATTTATTCACACATGTATTACGATTTCCGGATAACACAATTATAGCATGAATAATAGACAATTATCATGAAAAAGGAAATATAATAATAATCATTTTATTATTGCCTCTATGGCATATTTCTAACACCCACCACTACAGGGCGCGCCCCACTATCTCGTGGGCCCCTCGGGCAGTCACCGACCTACTTCTTCCTCCTATATATACCCACGTACCCCGAGAACATCAGGGGAGCCAACGAAAAACTATTTCCTCCACCGTAACCTTCTGTATCCGCGGGATCCCATCTTGGAGACTTCGCCGGCGCTCCGCCGGAGGGGGAATCGACCATGAAGGGCTTCTACATCAACACCATAGCCCCTCCGATGAGTCGTGAGTAGTTTACGACAGACCTTCGGCTCCATAGTTATTAGCTAGATGGCTTCTTCTGTCTTTTTGGATCACAATACCATGTTCTCCTCGATCTTTTTGGAGATCTATTCGATGTAACTCTTTTTGCGGTGTGTTTGTCGAGATCCGATGAATTGTGGGTTTATGATCAAGTTTATCTATGACAAATATTTGAATCTCATCTGAATTCTTTTATGTGTGATTAAGTTATCTTTGCAAGTCTCTTCGAATTATCAGTTTGGTTTGGCCTACTAGATTGATCTTTCTTGCAATGGGAGAAGTGCTTAGCTTTGGGTTCAATCTTGGGGTGTCCTTTATGATACGTCTCCGTCATATCTATAATTTTTGATTGTTCCATGCCAATATTTTTCCACTTTCATATACTTTTGGCAACTTTTTATACTATTTTTTGGGACTAACATATTGATCAAGTGCCCAGTGCCAGTTCCTGTCTGTTGCATGTTTTATGTTTTGCAGAAACCCCATATCAAACGGAGTCCAAACGGGATAAAAACGGACTCAGAATTATTTTGGAATATTTGTGATTTTTGGGAGGAAGAATCAACGCGAGACGATGCCCGAGGTGGCCACGAGATAGGGGCCCACGCCCACTTAAATTGGGCGCGCCCCCCACCCTCGTGGGCCACCCGTAAGGCGGTTGATGCCCTTATTTGGCCGCAAGAAAGCTAATTTTTGGAAAACAATCTGGGCGAAGATTTCAATCCAATCGGAGTTACGTATCTCTGGATATAAAAGAAACGGTGTCAGGGCATAATTCCAGAACGCAGAAACAGAGAGATAGATCCAATCTCGGAGGGGCTCTCGCCCCTCCCAAGCCATGGGATCCAAGGACCAGAGGGAAAACCCTTCTCCCATCTACGGAGAAGGTCAAGGAAGAAGAAGAAGAAGGGTGGCTGTCTCCCCCTTGCTTCCGGTGGCACCGGAGCGCTGCCGGGGGCCATCATCATCACCATGATCTACACCAACACCTCCGCCATCTTCACCAACATCTCCACCACCTTCCCCCCCTCTATCTACAGCGGTCCACTCTCCCGCAACCCGCTGTACCCTCTACTTGAACATGGTTCTTTATGCTTCATATTATTATCCAATGATGTGTTGCCATCATATGATGTCTGAGCAGATTTTTGTTGTCCTATTGGTGGTTGATGCTATGATTGATTTAATTTGCTTGTGGTTATGTTGCTGTCCTTTGGTGCCCATCATATGAGCGCGCGCGTGGATCATACCATAGGGTTAGTTGTATGTTGATAGGACTATGTATTGGAGGGCTAGAGTGAAAGAAGCTTCAACCTAGCATAGAAATTGATGCATACAGGATTGAAGGGGGACCAATATATCTTAATGCTATGGTTGGGTTTTACCTTAATGAACGTTAGTAGTTGCGGATGCTTGCTAATAGTTCCAATCATAAGTGCATAGAATTCCAAGTCAGGGATGAGATGCTAGCAGTGGCCTCTCCCACATAATACTTGCTATCGGTCTAGTAACATAGTCAATTGCTTAGGGACAATTCCACAACTCCTACCACCACTTTTCCACACTCGCTATATTTACTTTATTCCATCTTTATCTAAACAGCCCCTACTTTTTATTTACGTGTTCTTTATTATCTTGCAAACCTATTCTATCACACCTACAAAGTACCTCTAGTTTCATACTTGTTCTAGGTAAAGCGAACTTCAAGCGTGCGTAGAGTCGTATTAGTGGCCGATAGGACTTGAGAGAGTATTTGTTCTACCTTTAGCTCCTCGTTGGGTTCGACACTCTTACTTATCGAAAGAGGCTACAACTATCCCGTATACTTGTGGGTTATCAAAACCCTTTTCTGGCGCTGTTGCCGGGGAGTCATAGCGTGGGGTGAATATTCTCGTGTGTGCTTGTTTGCTTTATCACTAAGTAATTTTTATTTGCTGTTCTTAGTTGTTTTCTATCTTTAGTTATGGGTAGGAAATGCAAAATACCGAAAAAATTAGTTGTACCTACTACACCAATGGTTGAAGAACCATGCAAAATCTATCACACTCCTGAAGCTTTTTTACATGGATCATCTTCGATCCCTTTGTGCTCGTGCTGAAACTCCGACTAGCTTAGTTGAGGGAAAATCTTTAGATGAGCATGCTTGTTATGTGCGACACCGTAAATCTGAAAAAGGGAAACTTTTATTGGATCAAATTCATTGCTTGCAACGCTATGCTTGGAATTTATGTGACATATATGATATTACTTGTTGTTTTGAAAACCCTAAGAAACAACTTCCCTACCAATGTGAGTTTATTGATAATGGGATCGTATCTTCGTATGCTAAGGGTGTTTATAATTACTATGATGTTCAACAAATTGAAGAATTTGTTGCTTTTAAGGGTGCTTATGAAATTGCTTCTTTGATTGAAAAGTATGATGCTACTCCCTACAAATCTGAAAATTTTGCCATACTTGAATATTGTTATGATAATTATGCTTTTAATGCCTATGTTAAACTATATACTGAGAAATTCTCCACTGTCCAAGAAGAGACTAATATTTTGCAGGAAGCTATGGAAGAAGAATTTGATGAAATGGTGAGCTCATTGGATGAAAAAGATGATGAGGAGAGCGAAGAACAAAAGGAGGAAGAGCGGATTGATCACCCATGCCCACCTTCTAATGAGAGTAACTCTTCAACTCATACATTGTTTAATTCCCCTTCGTGCTTACCGAAGGATGATTGCTATGATGATTGCTATGATCCTGTTGATTCTCTTGAAATATCCTTTTTTGATGATGCTTGCTATGATTGTGGCCATGATGCCAATATGAATTATGCTTATGGAGATGAACTTGCTATAGTTCCTTATGTTAAACATGAAATTGTTGCTATTGCACCCACGCATGATAGTCCTATTATCTTTTTGAATTCTCCAAACTACACTATATCGGAGAAGTTTGTGCTTATTAAGGATTATATTGATGGGTTGCCTTTTACTACTAGACATGATGATTTTGATGAATGTAATATGCATGTGCTTGCTGCTCCTACTTGCAATTATTATGAGAGAGGAACTATATCTCCGCCTCTTTATGTTTCCAATACGATAGAATTGCAAGAAACTACTTATACTATGAATTGGCCTTTACTATGTGTGCATGATTGTTCTTTTATGACATGCCGATGCATAGGAAGAGAGTTAGACTTCGTTGTTGCTTGATATATGTTACTTTGTGCTCACTACTAAATTACAAATCATTGTTAATTAAAATTGGCTTTGATATACCTTGGGATCCGGGTGGATTCATTACTTGAGCACTAAATGCCTAGCGTAATGGCTTTAAAGAAAGTGCTGCCAGGGAGACAACCCAGAAGTTTTAGAGAGTCATTTATTTCTGTTGGGTGCTTTTATATAGTTTAAAAACAAAAAAATAAATAGGGGAACCCTAAAACTTTTCAAAAAGGAAAGTGAAAGTGAGAAAGACAAGCATTGTTGAAGTGGGAGAGCTCCTTGAACTTTGTTCATGCTCACGGAAACTTTGTGAATCTTAATTACAGAAACTTTTCATCAAAAATAATTACCCCCTTGTACAGTTCCATTGTATTATAAAAATAATGTGCCAAGGTTTTCCTTCAGGATGTTTACAATGCTTGTTGGTTTGTACAGTGCAAGACAAAATCTTTTGGCTGTAGTGCGCGATTTTACATGTTTAACTGGAACGTCATTTGGTTATGATTCTTTTTGCACTGTTTATATATAACTTGTTTATTTTTCCTAATTTTGGTAAAATATTTGGGGTAACAGAAGTATGGTGGATGTTCAGATTGCTACAGACTGTTCTGTTTTTGACAGATTCTGTTTTTGATGCATAGTTTACTTGTTTTGATGAAACCATCAATTTATATCAGTGGATTAAGCCATGGAAAACTTATATTATAGTAGACACAATGCAAAAACAAAATATGAATTGGTTTGCAACAGTACTTAGAGTGGTGATTTGCTTTATTATACTAACGGATCTTACCGAGTTTTCTGTTGAAGTTTTGTGTGGATGAAGTGTCTAATCGAGGATGTCTCGATATGAGGAAAAGGAAGAGAGGCAAGAGCTCAAGCTTGGGGATGCCCAAGGCGCCCCAAGTAAATATTCGAGGAGACTGAAGCGTCTAAGCTTGGGGATGCCCGGGAAGGCATCCCCTCTTTCTTCAACAAGTATCGATATGTTTTTGTATTCATTTCGTTCATGCGATATGTGCAAGTCTTGGAGCCTCTTTTGCATTTAGTTTTAATTTTTTCTTTTATGCACCATGCTGGTATGAGATAGTCCTTGGTTGATTTATAGAATGCTCATTTCTCTTCACTTAAATCTTTTGAGTATGGCTTTATAGAATTCTTCATGTGCTTCACTTATATCATTTGAAGTTTGGATTGCCTGTTTCTCTTCACATAGAAAACCGCCATTTGTAGATCTCACTTTATTAGATCTCACTTTCGCAAGTGGCCGTGAAGGGATCGACAACCCCTTTATTGCGTTGGTTGCGAGTTCTTTGTTTGTTTGTGTAGGTGCGTGGGACTTTTGAGGAGCCTCCTACTGGATTGATACCTTGGTTCTCAAAAACTGAGGGAAATACTTACGCTACTATTGCTGCATCACCCTTTCCTCTTCAAGTAAAACCAACGCAAGCTCAAGACGTAGAAGGGACGAGCGATGGTCTTTTCCTACCAATCCATCCCCCTAGGGGCATGCGTAGTAGTACTTTGCTTTGAGGGCTAATAAACTTTTGCAATAATTATATGAGTTCTTTATGACTAATGTGAGTCCATGGATTATACGCACTTTTCCATCATTGCTAGCCTCTTTAATACCGTGCATTGCCCTTTCTCACCTTGAGAGTTGGTGCAAACTTCGCCGGTGCATCCAAACCCCGTGATATGATACGCTCTATCACACATAAGCCTCCTTATATCTTCCTCAAAACAGCCACCATACCTACCTATCATGGCATTTCCATAGCCATTCCGAGATATATTGCCATGAAACTTCCATCATCATCATATACATGACTTGAGCATTCATTGTCATATTGCTTTACATGATCGCATGATGATTTCATGGTTTGTCCGTTTTTTTGATGTCATTGCTACACTAGATCATTGCACATCCCGGTACACCGCCGGAAGCATTCATATAGAGTCATATGTTTGTTGTAATATTGAGTTGTAAGTAAATAAAAGTGTGATGATCATCATTATAGAGCATTGCCCCATGAAAAAAAGGAAAAAAAAGAAAGGCCAAAGAAGCCTAAATAAAAAAGGGGGCCAAAGAAGCCCACCCAACAAGAAAAAAAGAAAAAAAGAAAAAAGATAGAAAAGGGACAATGTTACTATCCTTTTTCCATACTTGTGCTTGAGAGTAGCACCATGTTCTTCATATAGAGAGTCTCCTATGTTATCACTTTCATATACTAGTGAGAATTTTCATTATAGAACTAGGCTTGTATATTCCAACGATGGGCTTCCTGAAATGCCCTAGGTCTTCATGAGCAAGCAAGTTGGATGCATACCCACTTAGTTTCTTTTGTTGAGCTTTCATACATTTATAGCTCTTAGTGCATCCGTTGCATGGCAATCCCTACTCCTCACATTGACATAAATTGATGGGCATCTCCATAGCCCGTTGATTAGCCGCGTTGATGTGAGACTTTTCCCTTTTTGTCTTCTCCACATAACCTCCTTCATCATATTCTATTCCACCTATAGTGCTATATCCATGGCTTGCGCTCATGTATTGCATGAGGGTTGAAAAAGCTGAAGTGCGTTAAAAAGTATGAACCAATTGCTCGGCTTGTCATCCGGGTTGTGCATGATGGGAGCATTTTGTGTGACGAAAATGAAGCATGGCCAAACTATATGATTTCGTAGGGATAAGCTTGCTTTTGCCTTGTTGTTTTGAAAAGACATGATTGCTTTATTGGTACGCTCGAAGTATTATTGTTTTTATGTCAAATGATAGACTATTGCTTTGAATCACTTGTGTCTTAATATTCATGCCATGATTCGACATATGATCAAGATTATGCTAGGTAGCATTCCACATAAAAAAATATCTTTTTTATCATTTACCTACTCGAGGACGAGCAGGAATTAAGCTTGGGGATGCTGATACGTCTCCGCTGTATCTATAATTTTTGATTGTTCCATGCCAATATTCTTCCACTTTCATATACTTTTGGCAACTTTTTATACTATTTTTTGGGACTAACATATTAATCAAGTGCCCAGTGCCAGTTCCTGTCTGTTGCATGTTTTATGTTTCGTAGAAACCCCATATCAAACGGAGTCCAAACGGGATAAAAACGGACGAAGAATTATTTTGGAATATTTGTGATTTTTGGGAGGAAGAATCAACACGAGACGATGCCCGAGGTGGCCACGAGATAGGGGCCCACGCCCACTTAAAGTGGGTGCCCCCCTACCCTCATGGGCCACCTATAAGGCAGTTGATGCCCTTATTTGGCCACAAGAAAGCTAATTTTTGGAAAACGATCTGGGCGAAGGTTTCAATCCAATCGGAGTTACGGATCTCCGGATATAAAAGAAACGGTGCCAGGGCAGAATTCCAGAACGCAGAAACAGAGAGATAGATCCAATCTCGGAGGGGCTCTCGCCCCTCCCAAGCCATGGGAGCCAAGTACTAGAGGGTAAACCCTTCTCCCATCTAGGGAGAAGGTCAAGGAAGAAGAAGAAGAAGGGGGGCTCTCTCCCCCTTGCTTCCGGTGGCGCCGGAGCGCTGCCGGGGGCCATCATCATCATCGCGATCTACACCAACACCTCCTCCATCTTCACCAACTTCTCCATCACCTTACACCCTCTATCTACAGCGGTCCACTTTCCTGCAACCCGTTGTACCCTCTACTTGAACATGGTGCTTTATGCTTCATATTATTATCCAATGATGTGTTGCCATCCAATGATGTCTGAGTAGATTTTTGTTGTCCTATTGGTGGTTGATGAATTGCTATGATTGATTTAATTTGCTTGTGGTTATGTTGCTGTCCTTTGGTGCCCATCATATGAGCGCGCTCGTGGATCAAACCATAGGGTTAGTTGTATGTTGATAATACTATGTATTGGAGGGCTAGAGTGACAGAAGGTTCAACCTAGCATAGAAATTGATGCATACGGGATTGAAGGGGGACCAATATATCTTAACACTACTAGGGAAAAGCCTATACACAGAAACTTACCAGCAGCGCTGCTCAAAATACAACGCTACTGCTACTTAGCAGTAGGCGTGATAGAAAAACGCGCTGCTAAAAGGAAAATAGCAGTAGTGCTTCCACCGCAAAACGCGCTACTGCTCTTATTGCCATGACCTCGCCCCCCCGCTAGTTATAGCAGCAACGCCCTATAATGAACCGCGCTACTGCTATTCAGATTAGCTGTAGCGTGTTTTGGCAAACGCGCTACAACTATCCCTACCTTATCCCCACGCGCACGACCGATCCTCTCTCTCACTCACACTCTCACTCTCGCCCGCGTGCCGACAACCGTCGTCGTGCGTCGCCGCCGCCGCCGCCTTCGTCCGTCCGCCGCCGAGGTACTCACCTCCTTCCGTCCCTCCTCCCTCCTCCTCGCACATCCTCCCTCCGCCTGCGGCCGCCCCTCCCTCCTCCGCCGCCGCCCTCCTCCCTCCGCCTGCGGCCGCCCCTCCTCCCTCCGCTGCCGGCAGCCCTCCTCCCACCGCCCTCGACCTCACCGCCGCCACCCGAGCCCACCCAGCATCGCCTCCTCCTGATCCTGATCCCGCCCTCGCCGCCCCCTAGCTACCTCTCCGTCGCCCCCACCCCCTGCCACTAGTTAGTACTAGATTTAGTAGTAGTAGATGTTAATTTAGGGTTCATAGCTAGTACTAGATGTTGCTTAGTTAGTACTAGATTTTTAGTAGTAGTAGGTGTTAATTTAGGGTTCACATTAGTTCTAGATTTTTAGTAGTAGATGTTAATTATTAGTAGTGATGGTACTAGTTAACTAGGGTAGTATGATTAATAGTAGTTGTAGTTGAACTACTTTAGTTGTAGTTGAACTAGTTTACTAAGTAAATTAATAAACTAGTTGAACTAGTTGAATTAATAGAACTAATGTATTTTTAGTAAGATAATTAATATAACTAGTTGAACTACTTTATTTTTAGAAAGAACTAGTTTTTTTCTATTTATAGTAAGTTTATATTTAGTAAGAACTAGTTGAATTAATAAAACTAGTTGAACATGTCATATTTGTTGTTATTTTTTAGTTTAAGCAATTATTCGGGATGTATTAGTGATAACTTATATGGTTTCAGGTGACCATCATCGTCCCCGTCACCGACCCCTTCCGACATCCCCGTCGTCGTCCCAGTCACCGACCCCCTCCGACATCCCCGCCGTCGTCCCAGTCACCAACCCCCTCCGACATCAAGGTGAGACCAGCCAAATATCCTTGTATATCTTGTGTTGTTGCTCAAATAGGATATGTGGTTGCCCAAGTGGCCGTTCATGTTCAGTTTACATCTCCGAGTGGCCTATGTTTTGCCAGAGTGTTGATTAATTTCTGTTCCGACAAATTTCAGGCGCTCGATATGTCCTTTTTTAGCAAAGGTCATGCCGGATTTTTTCGTGAATTCTGGCATGACTTGTGCTAGAATATGTACATGTTTAATCTTTGAATTATGAACGTAGGAAATGTCGTACTCGGACAACGACAGTCTCCCGGGGGAGTGCAGCTGGTGCCACGACAATCGAGGTATGTGCGACAGGTTCGTTGAGCTGGACGAAGATCGACGCTTCAGCATTAAGCTCGAGGAGACCTTCGATGTTGAAACAGTACGCAACAACGACAAGTGTTTTTTCATAATTAAGCATGACTTCAACTATTTCAACGTCTAATTTTCATATTTTATAATTCAACTAGCTTATTCCATGCCAGGCAAGACGCTTTGTCTTGGAGAGGATGGGTTTTGAAGACCATGAAAATTTTGAAACAAAGAAAATACACCTAAGGACCCATCATGATATGGATTTTGAAGTAAATCTGTGCAATGCTCAGAGCGTAACCCATTTTGGTTGCCAAAATTGGGAAGCACTTTGCAAAATGTATGGTTTTTCTGAGGGTATGATTGTCAGCATGGATCTTGGTGATCCTGACATCGAGCAAGACAATATGGACATTTGGGTCCTTGTTGATACGCTTCCGATTGTACCGCTATGTGAGTTTCTCAAACATAGTTATTAACTAATTTATATTGTTTATTTCAAAATAGTTGATAGCTTATTTCCATTGACAACTTATTTTGATTCTTCAAAGACTGTGCGGAAGATGGTAGATAAAACCCACTACACCGATGGCACCGAATTAACGTATAAGGAGAAAAATCATCTGATGCATTTTGTACTCTTCTTGAGAATTACAATAGCTATTATCGAACTCCTCCAAATTATGGTGAACACGTGCCACTAGTGCATGTATTGAACCACGGTAACTTCTCTGGAGATACCCTGGTAAGATTTTTTACTATTACGACATCCGTGCATCTTTTGCATACTTCTAAAACTAGTACATCATTGCTAACTATGAAGTTATTATTATGTTTTTCAACAGAAACTCCCCGATGAATTGTGTGCCTCATCTGATGTCTATGAATGGTCGCCTCTCAGTTATGAACATACTGCCAGGTAAATCTAGGGGCTCACCTGTGCATATCAGATTTCTAAAACCGGTGAACACATGATCATCAAAGAATGGAAGAAATGTATGGACATTCGCAAGGAGGTTCTTGGAAGTAACATTCAGCGAAAGGCAAGAATTGGAGACAGGCTAATCTCCATTCTCCATAATGGAGAGTCAGGGGCTATCTTGTTTTTTGCTATTTTACCTTAGAAAATGTAGTAGGTCTTAATCGAATGTAGTAGGTCCTATGAGGTATAATATGTTTATTATGTGGTAATGTGTTAGAGTTGATAATGAGGAGTACTTGTGATTACGACTAGTGACCAATTTGCTATGTGATGTCATTGATGAAAACAATGATCTTGAGGAGGTGTTATATGACAATGATGTATTATGATGATAAGTTGTTAGTGATATGATGATGATGATATTATATCATTGGGTGAAAGAACCGCGGATTAGTTTCAAGTGGATGTACATCCACTTGAAACTAGTCCATGGTTCTTTCACCCCGTGATGTAATAACTCATTATGATGTAAAAACAATCTGTAAATTCCTGTTGTATGAAAACTTGTGTAAAGGTGTATGAATACAACAAGAAATAAAAAAGAAATAAAATACTAAATAATAGTAGTAGCGCGGGAAAGGAGAAGCGCTACTACTAATTACCAGTTGCGCGGTTCTGAAGAACTGCTACTACTAAGTCAATTTAGCAGTAGCGTGGATCTAGGCACGCTATTGCTAAGATTTAGCTGTAGCGCCTTATCAGTAGCGCACCTTGCCGCGCTACTGATACGCCTAAAACCTGCACTACTGCTAGGCTTTTCCCTAGTAGTGTAATGCTATGGTTGGGTTTTACCTTAATGAATGTTAGTAATTGCAGATGCTTGCTAATAGTTCCAATCATAAGTGCATAGAATTCCAAGTCAGGGATGACATGCTAGCAGTGGTCTCTCCCACATAATACTTGCTATCGGTCTAGTAACGTAATCAGTTGCTTAGGGACAATTCCACAACTCCTACCACCACTTTTCCACACTCGCTATATTTACTTTATTGCATCTTTATCTAAACAGCCCCTACTTTTTATTTATGTGTTCTTTATTATCTTGCAAACCTATTCTATCACACCTACAAAGTACCTCTAGTTTCATACTTGTTCTAGGTAAAGTGAACGTCAAGCGTGCGTAGAGTCGTATTAGTGGCCGATAGGACTTGAGAGAGTATTTGTTCTACCTTTAGCTCCTCGTTGGGTTCGACACTCTTACTTATTGAAAGAGGCTACAACTATCCTATATACTTGCGGGTTATCACTTGCCCAGTGACAGCAGGGGCAGCAAGGCACGTATTGTATTGTTGCCATCGAGGATAAAAAGATGGGGTTTATATCATATTGCATGAGTTTATCCATCTACATCATGTCATCTTTCTTAATGCGTTACTCTGTTCTTATGAACTTAATACTCTAGATGCATGCTGGATAGCAGTCGATGTGTGGAGTAATAGTAGTAGATGCACGCAGGAGTCGGTCTACTTGTCACGGATGTGATGCCTATATACATGATCATGCCTAGATAATCTCATAATTATTCGCTTTTCTATGAATTGTTCGACTGTAATTTGTTCACCCACCGTAATACTTATGCTATCCTGAGAGAAGCCACTAGTGAAACCTATGGCCCCCGGGTCTATCTTTTATCATATAAGCTTTTGATCTACTTTTATTTGCATCTTTACTTTTCTAATCTATATTATAATATATTTATCTTTTCCAATCTATCTCTTATCATATAAGTGGCCTAAAGGGATTGACAACCCCTTTATTGTGTTGGTTGCGAGTTCTTTGTTTGTTTGTGTAGGTGCGTGCGACTTTTGAGGAGCCTCCTACTGGATTGATACCTTGGTTCTCAAAAACTGAGGGAAATACTTACGCTACTATTGCTGCATCACCCATTCCTCTTCAAGGAAAACCAACACAAGCTCAAGACGTAGCAAGAAGGATTTCTAGCGCCGTTGCCGGGGAGGTCTTCACTCAAGTCAAGACATACCAAGTACCCATCACAAACTCATCTCCCTCGCATTTACATTATTTGCCATTTTCCTCTCTCGTTCCTCTCCCCTACTTCACCCTTGCCATTTTATTCGCCCTCTCTTTCCCAATCTCCTCTCTCTCTTTTGTTTGCCTCTTTTTTGTTTGCTTGAGTGTTGGATTACTTGTCGCCATGGCGCAAGATAATGCCAAATTGTCTGATTTCTCCAATACCAATAATAATGATTTCCTTAGTACTTCGACTGCTCCTCTTAATGATGTCGAGTCTTGTGAAATCAATACTGCTTTGCTGAATCTTGTTATGAAAGATCAATTCGCCGGCCTTCCTAGTGAAGATGCCGCTACCCATCTAAACAACTTTGTTGATTTGTGTGATATGCAAAAGAAGAAAGATACGGACAATGATATTGTTAAATTGAAGTTATTTCCATTTTCCCTTAGAGAGCGTGCTAAAGTTTGGTTTTCGTCTTTGCCTAAAAATAGTATTGATTCTTGGAACAAGTGCAAAGATGCTTTTATATCTAAGTATCTTCCTCCCGCTAAGATCATCACTCTTAGGAATGATATTATGAATTTTAAACAACTTGATCATGAGCATGTTGCCCAATCTTGGGAAAGAATGAAATTGATAATTCGCAATTGCCCTACTCATGGTTTGAATTTATGGATGATCATACAAAAAGTTTATGCTGGATTGAACTTTGCTTCTAAAAATCTTTTAGATTCGGCCGCTGGAGGCACGCTTGTGGAAATCACTTTAGGAGATGCTACAAAACTCCTTGATAATATTATGGCTAATTATTCTCAATGGCACACCGAAAGATCTACTAGTACAAAAAGTGCATGCTATAGAAGAAATTAATGTTTTCAGTGGAAAGATGGATGAACTTATGAAATTGTTTGCTACTAAGAGTGCTCCTATTGATCCCAATGATATGCCTTTGTCTACTTTGATTTAGAATAATAATGAATCTATGGATGTGAATTTTGTTGGTAGGAATAGTTTCGGAAACAATGCTTATAGAGGAAACTTTAATCCTAGACCGTTCCCTAGTAATTCCTCTAATAATTATGGAAATTCCTACAATAATTCTTGTGGTAATTTTAATAATATTCCCTCTGATTTTGAGAATAGTGTAAAAGAATTTATGATCTCTCAAAAGAATTTTAATGCCTTGCTTGAAGAAAATTACTCAAGGTTGATTATTTGGGTAGGAATGTTGATAGACTTTCGCTTGATGTTGATTCTTTGAAACTTAGATCTACTTCTCCTAAGCATGATATGAGTGAGTCTCTCAAAGCAATGAGAGTCTCCATTGATGAGTGCAAGGAAAGAACCGCTAGATTGCGTGCTAAGAAAGATTGCTTTGTAAAGGCGTGTTCTTCTAGTTTCCATGAAAATAATGATGAAGATCTTAAATTTATTGATGTGTCCCCTATTAGATCTTTGTTTTGCAATACGAATCTTAGTAATGATGGGACTGGAGATGAGTCAACTTTAGTTAAAAGGCGTCCCAATAATTCGGAGTTTTTAGATCTTGATGCTAAATTTGGTAAAAGTGGGATTGGAGAAGTCAAGACTTTAAATAGCATTGAACCCACTATCTTGGATTTGAAGGAATTTAATTATGATAATTGTTCTTTAGAAGGTTGTATTTCCTTGTTGCAATCCGTTGTGAATTCTCCTCATGCTTATAGTCAAAATAAAGCTTTTACCTAACATATTGTTGATGTCTTGATGCAATATGTTGATGAAAAACTTAAATTGGAAGTTTGTATACCTAGAAAACTTAATGATGAGTGGGAACCTACTATAAAGATTAAAATTAAAGATCATGAGTGTTATGCTTTATGTGATTTGGGTGCTAGTGTTTCCATGATTCCGAAAACTTTATGTGATATTCTAGGTTTCCATGATCTTGATGATTGCTCTTTAAATTTGCACCTTGCGGATTCCACCATTAAAAAGCCAATGGGAAGGATCAATTATGTTCTCATTGTTGCAAATAGAAATTTGGTGGCCGTAGATTTTATCGTTCTTGATATTGATTGCAATCTTTCTTGACCTAGTATTCTTGGTAGACCTTTCCTCAGAACGATTGGCACGATTATTGATATGAAGGAAGGGAATATTAGATTCCAATTTCCATTAAGGAAAGGCATGGAGCACTTTCCAAGAAAGAAAGTCAAATTACCTTATGAATCTATCATGCGAGCTACTTATGAATTGAGTGCCAAAGATGGCACTACTTAGATCTATCCTCGCTTTTATGCCTAGCTAGGGGCGTTAAACGATAGCGCTAGTTGGGAGGCAACCCAATTTTATTTGTGTTTTTTGTTTTTATTTTTGTTTAGTAATAAATTTTGCATCTACCTTCTTTTTAGATGTGTTTTTATGTTTTAATTAGTGTTTGTGCCAAATAGAACCTAAAGGATAACCTATGGTGATAGTTAATTTGATTCTGCTGAAAAACAAAAACTTTGCGCGCACGAAAATATTTTTTTAATTCACAGAAACGTGCTTTTGCGTTGATTCGTTTTGCTGTAGATCAATAGACAAATTTCCCAGGACTTCCTATTTTGGTAGGATTTTTAGAGTTCCATAAGTATTCAAGGGTTACAGATTTCTACATATTGTTCTGTTTTTGACAGATTCTGTTTTTCGTGTGTTGTTCGCTTATTTTGATGCATCTATGGCTAGTAATAAGTGGTATGAACCATAGAGAACTTGAAACACAGTAGGTTTAACACCAATATAAATAAAGAATGAGTTCATTACAGTAACTTATGTGGTGGTTTTGCTTTCTTTCACTAACGGAGCTTACACTACTAGGAAAAGGGCTATAGATGAGATGGACACTAATGGCGCACCTGTCATGTGGTGCGCCACTATTATATAGCAGTGGCGCACCATGTGCAGGTGCGTCATTAGTGTGGAAGACACTAATGGTGCACCAGGCACATGGTGCGCCACTAGTAACAATTTTTTCTTCCAAACATTCTAATGGCGCATCACGGCTTGATGTGCCATTACTAGTGCTAACTAGTAATGGTACACCGGCCACACAGTGCGCCACTACTGTTGTTTTTTTATTCTTTTTTTTGCAAAACTACTAATGGCGCACCATAGCATAGTGCGCCATTACTAGTTTAAACTAATAATGGCGCACTGTGCCACGGTGCGCCATTAGAATATATACTTTTTTTTGCAAAACATCTAATGGCGCACCAGCAGCAGGTGCGCCATTGGTAACCAGGGTTACTAATGGCACATTTGCAGGTGGTGCGCCATTAGTAACCTGGGACCAACAAGATATTTTGGACAGCCCACCTACCCACTCACTTTCCCCACTTCATTCTCCACCTCCTCCTCCTCCTCCAAGCTTGTCTCGGCTTCCTCCTCCTCCTCACCTCATTTGCACCATAGATTCATCCAAATTAAGTGGTTAAATTACCTTTTTTGATAGGTAAGCAAGGGGGGAAGTTATCTTTATGTTGTTCTCCCTCTCCAACAACGTGCACATGCACTTTTTGTGGCATATCTAGATCTATGTATGTTCGTGGTGTTGCATATGTTTGTGGTGTTGCATATATGTTTGTGTTTGCAGGTACCGGTATTTGAAATGCGATAGTTGCCAATATTTTGCTCGAATGTTGATTCATTTCCATTTCGGCGAGAATTCTAGCACTATGCATTCTTTTTGGTCCTATTTTTAAGGAAAGTCATGCCAATTTTTTCTTAGTTCTAAAATATTGTTTTGCTCTACCCCGCAGGAGACCATGGTCCGCACGATGACCGAAGCATCGTGAATAGGTTTTTGAGCTCCCCAAAGCCCGAGATGTTTCAAAAGAACGAGACGGAGATAAGATGTTCGTGTCAAAGATGCAAGCTGAAGAGCCTTATTGCGGATCCGGATTCCGGGCAGGTGCGGGACCACCTGCTCTTGTGTGGTTTCATGGATGGCTATCAGTGGCAAGGTGATGAAGATGACTATGAAGTCGTCCATGGGGGCCGGGCAAGAAATGAGGAAGGGCAGCAAGACAACCACCGCGGCTCGGGCAGGCGAGAAGACGAAGAATCTCCAGGACATGATCACGACGGTGATGCTATACACAGTCATCATGTAGAAGATGCAGGACATGATGATGAGGAAGATGCCGGAGAAGATGAAGGGCATGATCATGAAGATGAAGATGCCGGCGGAGCAGAGGATGATGGACCATCGATGGGCTAGGTGCAGGACCCTCATATTCAAGAGCTGCTTCTCAAGCAGATGGATAACGCAAGAGCTGTCGCCCGAGAGAAAGCCAAGATGGATCAACTGGAGATAGGCACGGTTACTCCATTGTATGAAGGATGCATGCCTGAGGATACCGTCCTGCAATTAACGCTCATGGCTCTGGAGATGAAGGTAAAACACAAAATGACCGACGCATGCTTCGACGAGAACATGTCATTCTGGGACGAACGTCTTCCCAAGGGGAACAAGTGCCCGACTAGTTTCGAGGAGGCGAAGAAAATCGTGTGTCCTCTGGATTTACCACATGTGAAATACCATGTGTGCATGAACAATTGCGTCTTTTATCGGGACGAGCACGCGGAGTCTACCATATGTCCGGTGTGCGGCGTCACTCGATACAAGAAGAGGAAGAAAGCTCCTCGAAAAGTGGTGTGGTACTTTCCGATCACTCCTCGTCTGCAGCGGTATTTCGTGGACCCTAAGGTAGCAAAGCTCTTGTGTTGGCACGCGGATAGGGAGGAGAAGAAGCGAGAAGATGATGCAAATGATTCGGAGATAAATAAAAAAGACAAGATGCTGAGTCACCCAAATGATGCGAGTCAATGGGAAGCGTTGAACTTCGAACACCCAAAATTTGGGAAGGATCCAAGGAACATCGTGCTAGGCGCGAGCACCGATGAAGTCAATCCGTTTGGCAGCCAGAGAAGCACACATAGCACCTGGCCTGTGTTTGCATGGATGTACAACCTTCCCCCTGGTTGTGCATGAAGAGGAAGTACATTCACATGAGTATGCTAATTGAAGGGGCGAAACAACTAGGGAACGACATCAATCTGTATCTGGGGCTGCTGAAAGAGTAGCTAGACACGCTATGGAAAACGCCAGCCAATACGTGGGACGCCGCAGAGAAAGAATATTTCCCTATGAGAGCCGCACTGCTCACGATGGTGCACGACTATCTCGGTTACGGATATCTCGCGGGTCAGGTGGTCCACGGATTTTCTGGATGCGTCAGGTGCATGGATGACACAACTTATCGCCAGCTAGATAGAGATCTCGGGTCTTTGAAAACCGTGTTCATGGGACATCGAAGGTGGCTTCGCAACGATGACCCGATGGAGGAAACACAAGGATCACCACACAGTGCGCCATTAGTATGGTTTGGCATACTAATGGCGCATCACAACACAGTGCACCATTAGTATGCCGAAGCACATGGGTATATATGGCCCCCTGGGAGGCATACTAATGGTGCACCAGTGATGCGCCATTAGTATACCAGATACTAATGGCGCACCACAGGTGCACCATTAGTAAAAAATACTAGTGGCGTGGTACTAGTGGCGCACCAGTAGTGCGCCATTAGTAGGCAAAACAGGTGCGCCACTAGTAGCCCTTTTCCTAGTAGTGTTATGAGATTTCCTGTTGAGTTTTGTGTTGTGAAGTTTTCAAGTTTTGGGTAAAGATTTGATGGACTATGGAATAAGTAGTGGAAAGATCCTAAGCTTGGGGATGCCCATGGCACCCCAATATATTCAAGAATAGCCAAAAGCCTAAGCTTGGGGATGCCCCCGGAAGCCATCCCCTCTTTCGTATTCGTTTATCGGTAACTTTACTTGGAGCTATATTTTTATTCGCCACATGATATGTGTTTTGCTTGGAACGTCTTGTATGATATTAGTATTTTCTTTTTAGTTTTCCAAAATCATCCTTGCTGTACACAGCTTTCGGGATAAGCCCACTTGATTGGAATTTATTAGAATACTCTATGTGCTTCACTTATATCTTTTGAGCTAGATAGTTTTTTCTCTAGTGCTTCACTTATATCTTTTAGAACACGACGGTGGCTTAATTTTGTATAAATTACTAGTCTCACATGCTTCACTTATATTATTTTGAGAGTCTCTTAGAATAGCATGGTATTTTCTATGGTTATAAAATTGGTCCTAGAATGGTGGGCATCCAAGTTGGGTATAATAAAAACTATCATAGGAAGTGAATTGGATGCTATGTTCAATTTGATACTTGATAATTGTTTTGAGATATGGAGGTAGTGATATTAAAGTCATGCTAGTTGGGTGATTATGAATTTAAAGAATGCTTGTGTTGAAGTTAGCAAGTCCCGTAGCATGCACGTATGGTTAAAGTTCTGTAACAAATTTGAAACATGAGGTGTTCTTAGATTGTGCATCCTTATGAGTGACGGTCGGGGACGAGCGATGCTATTTTCCTACCAATCTATCCCTCTAGGAGCATGCGCATAGTGCTTGGTTTTTGATGACTTGTAGATTTTTGCAATAAGTATATGAGTTCTTTTGACTAATGTTGAGTCCTTGGATTATACGCACTTTTACCTTTCCATCATTGCTAGCCTCTTCGGTACCGCGCATTGCCCTTTCTCACCTTGAGAGTTGGTGCAAATTTCGTCGTGCATCCAAACCCTGTGATATGATACGCTCTATCACACATAAACCTCCTTATATCTTCCTCAAAACAGCCACCATACCTACCTATTATGGTATTTCCATAGCCATTCCGAGATATATTGCCATGCAACTTTCCACCGTTCCATTTATCATCATGACACGCATTACTATTGTCATATTGCCATTGCATGATCATGTAGTTGACATCGTATTTGTGGCAAGGCCACTTTGCATAATTTTTCATACATGTCACTCTTGATTCGTTGCCCATCCCGGTACACCGCCGGAGGCATTCATATAGAGTCATATCTTGTTCTAGTTTTGAGTTGTAAATTAATAAAAGTGTGATGATCATCATTATTAGAGCATTGTCCCCAAAAAGAAAAAAGAAAGAAAGGCCAAAAAAGAAAGAAAGGCCAAAGATAAAAAAAAGAAAAAAAAGGAAGAAAGGCTAAAAGAGAAAAAAGAAAGGCCCAAAAAAAGAAAAAGAAAAAAGAAAAAAAGGGGGCAATGTGACTATCTCTTTTCCACACTTGTGCTTCAAAGTAGCAGCATGTTCTTCATATAGAGAGTCTCATATGTTGTCACTTTCATATACTAGTGGGAATTTTTCATTATAGAACTTGGCTTGTATATTCCTACGAGGGGCTTCCTCAAAATGCCCTAGGTCTACGTGAGCAAGCAAGTTGGATGCACAACCACTTAGTTTCTTTTGTTGAGCTTTCATACATTTATAGCTTTAGTGCATCCGTTGCATGGCAATCCCTACTCCTCATGTTGACATCAATTGGTGGGCATCTCCATAGCCCGTCGATTATCCTCGTCAATGTGAGACTTTTTTTTCTTTTTTTGTCTTCTCCACACAATCCCCATCATCATATTCTATTCCACCCATAGTGCTATATCCATGGCTCACGCACACGTATTGCGTGAAAGTTGAAAAAGTTTGAGATTATTTAAGTACTAAACAATTGCTTGGCTTGTCATCGGGGTTGTATAATTTGGGAGCATTTTTGTGTGACGAAAATGAAGCATAGCCTAACTATATGATTTTTGTAGGGATGAACTTTCTTTAGCCATGTTATTTTGAGAAGACATGATTGCTTTGATTAGTATGCTTGAAGTATTACAATTTCCTATGTCGATATGAAATTTTATTTTGAATCATTTGGATCTAAACATTGATGCCACAATAAAGAAAATTACATTCAGAATTATGCTAGGTAGCATTCCACATCAAAAATTCTGTTTTTATCATGTACCTACTGGAGGACGAGCAGGAATTAAGCTTGGGGATGCTTGATACGTCTCCAACGCATCTATAATTTTTTATTGTTCCATGCTATTATATTACCCGTTTTGGATGTTTATGGGCTTTACTTTACACATTTATATAATTTTTGGGACTAACCAACTAACCGGAGGCCCAACCCGTATTGCTCTTTTTTCTGCCTATTTCAGTATTTTGAAGAAAAGGAATATCAAACGGAGTACAAACGGAATGAAACCTTCGGGAGCGTGATTTTTGGAACGAACGTGATCCAGAGGAATTGGAGTGCAAGTCAAGAAGAAGCCGAGGCGGCCACGAGGGTGGAGGGCGCGCCCCCTTATCTCGTGGGCCCCTCGGGCGGCCACCGACCTACTTCTTCCTCCTATATATACCCACGTATCCCGAGAACATCAGGGGAGCCAACGAAAAACTATTTCCACCACCGTAACCTTGTGTATCCGCGAGATCCCATCTTGGAGCCTTCGTCGGTGCTCCGCCGGAGGGGGAATCGACCACGGAGGGCTTCTACATCAACACCATAGCCCCTCTGATGAGTTGTGAGTAGTTTACCACAGACCTTCGGGTCCATAGTTATTAGCTAGATGGCTTCTTCTCTCTTTTTGGATCTCAATACCATGTTCCCCTCGATCTTCTTGGAGATCTATTCGATGTAACTCTTTTTGCAGTGTGTTTGTCGAGATACGATGAATTGTGGGTTTATGATCAAGTTCATCTATGAGAAATATTTGAATCTCCTCTGAATTCTTTTATGTGTGATTAAGTTATCTTTGCAAGTCTCTTCGAATTATCAGTTTGGTTTGGCCTACTAGATTGATCTTTCTTGCAATGGGAGAAGTGCTTAGCTTTGGGTTCAATCATGCGGTGTCCTTTCCCAGTAACAGTAGGGGCAGCAAGGCACGTATTGTATTGTTGCCATCGAGGATAACAAGATGGGGTTTATATCTTATTGCATGAGTTTATCCCTCTAGATCATGTCATATTTCTTAATGCGTTACTCTGTTCTTATGAACTTAATACTCTAGATGCATGCTGGATAGTGGTCGATGTGTGGAGTAATAGTAGTAGATGCAGGCATGAGTCGGTCTACTTGTCACGGACGTGATGCCTATATACATGATCATGCCTAGATAATCTCATAATTATTCGCTTTTCTATCAATTGCTCGACAGTAATTTGTTCACCCACCGTAATACTTATGCTATCTTGAGAGAAGCCACTAGTGAAACCTATGGCCCCCGGGTCTATCTTTTATCATATAATCTTTCAATCTACTTTTATTTGCATCTTTACTTTTCCAATCTATAATATAAAATACCAAAAATATATTTATCTTATCATACTATCTCTATCAGATCTCACTTTCGCAAGTGATCGTGAAGGGATTGACAACCCCTTTATTGCGTTGGTTGCGAGTTCTTTGTTTGTTTGTGTAGGTGCGTGGGACTTTTGAGGAGCCTCCTACTGGATTGATATCTTGGTTCTCAAAAACTGAGGGAAATACTTACGCTACTATTGCTGCATCACCCTTTCCTCTTCAAGGAAAACAAATGCAAGCTCAAGACGTAGAAAGAAGGATTACTGGCGCCGTTGCCGGGGAGGTCTTCGCTCAAGTCAAGACATACCAAGTACCCATCACAAACTCATCTCCCTCGCATTTACATTATTTGCCATTTCCCTCTCGTTTTCCTCTCCCCCACTTCACCCTTGCCGTTTTATTCGCCCTCTCTTTCCCAATCTCCTCTCTCTCTTTCGTTTGCCTCTTTTTTTGTTTGCTTGAGTGTTGGATTACTTGTCGCCATGGCGCAAGATAATGCCAAATTGTCTGATTTCTCCAATACCAATAATAATGATTTCCTTAGTACTTCGACTGCTCCTCTTAATGATGTCGAGTCTTGTGAAATCAATACTGCTTTGCTGAATCTTGTTATGAAAGATCAATTCGCCGGCCTTCCTAGTGAAGATGCCGCTACCCATCTAAACAACTTTGTTGATTTGTGTGATATGCAAAAGAAGAAAGATACGCACAATGATATTGTTAAATTGAAGTTATTTCCATTTTCCCTTAGAGAGCGTGCTAAAGTTTGGTTTTCGTCTTTGCCTAAAAATAGTATTGATTCTTGGAACAAGTGCAAAGATGCTTTTATATCTAAGTATCTTCCTCCCGCTAAGGTCATCACTCTTAGGAACGATATTATGAATTTTAAACAACTTGAGCATGAGCATGTTGCCCAATCTTGGGAAATAATGAAATTGATGATTCACAATTGCCCTAGTCATGGTTTGAATTTATGGATGATCATACAAATTTTTTATGCCGGATTGAACTTTGCTTCTAGAAATCTTTTAGATTCAGCCGCGGGAGGCACATTTATGGAAATCACTTTAGGAGATGCTACAAAACTACTTGATAATATTATGGCTAATTATTCTCAATGGCACACCGAAAGATCTACTAGTAAAAAAGTGCATGCTATAGAAGAAATTAATGTTTTGAGTGGAAAGATGGATGAACTTATGAAATTATTTGCTACTAAGAGTGCTCCTATTGATCCCAATGATATGCCTTTGTCTACATTAATTGAGAATAATAATGAATCTATGGATGTGAATTTTGTTGGTAGGAATAGTTTCGGAAACAATGCTTATAGAGGAAACTTTAATCCTAGAGCATTCCCTAGTAATTTCTCTAATAATTATGGAAATTTCTACAATAATTCTTATGGTAATTTTAATAAGATACCCTCTGATTTTGATAATAGTGTAAAAGAATTTATGATCTCTCAAAATAATTTTAATGCCTTGCTTGAAGAAAAATTACTCAAGGTTGATGATTTGGCTAGGAACATTGATAGACTTTCTCTTGATGTTGATTCTTTGAAACTTAGATCTACTTCTCCTAAGCATGATATCAATGAGTCTCTCAAAGCAATGAGAGTGTCCATTGATGAGTGCAAGGAAAGAACCGCTAGATTGCGTGCTAAGAAAGATTGCTTTGTAAAGGCGTGTCCTTCTAGTTTCCATGAAAATAATGATGAAGATCTTAAAGTTATTGATGTGTCCCCTATTAGATCTTTGTTTGGAATATGAATCTTAATAATGATGGGACTGGAGATGAGTCAACTTTAGTTAAAAGGCGTCCCAATAATTCAGAGTTTTTAGATCTTGATGCTAAATTTGGTAAAAGTGGGATTGGAGAGGTCAAGTCTTTAAATAGCATTGAACCCACTATCTTGGATTTCAAGGAATTTAATTATGATAATTTTTCTTTAGAAGGTTGTATTTCCTTGTTGCAATCCGTTGAGAATTCTCCTCATGCTTATAGTCAAAATAAAGCTTTTACCAAACATATTGTTGATGCCTTGATGCAATCTTTTGATGAAAAACTTAATTTGAAAGTTTCTATACCTAGAAAACTTAATGATGAGTGGGAACCTACTATAAAGATTAAAATTAAATATCATGAGTGTTATGCTTGATTTGGGTGCTAGTTTTTCCAAGATTCCGAAAACTTTATGTGATATTCTAGGTTTCCATGATCTTGAAGATTGCTCTTTAAATTTGCACCTTGCGGATTCCACAATTAAAAAGACAATGGGAAGGATCAATGATGTTCTCATTGTTGCAAATAGAAATTTGGTGCCCGTACATTTTATCGTTCTTGATATAGATTGCAATCTTTCTTGCCCTATTATTCTTGGTAGACCTTTCATTAGAACGATTGGCGCGATTATTGAGATGAAGGAAGGGAATAATAGATTCCAATTTCCATTAAGGAAAGGCATGGAGCACTTTCCAAGAAAGAAAGTCAAATTACCTTATGAATCTATCATGCGAGCTACTTATGAATTGAGTGGCAAATATGGCACTACTTAGATTTATCCTCGCTTTTATGCCTAGCTAGGGGCGTTAAACGATAGCGCTAGTTGGGAGGCAACCCAATTTTATTTGTGTTTTTTATTTTTGTTTCTGTTTAGTAATAAATTTTGCATCTACCTTCTGTTTATATGTGTTTTCATGTTTTAATTAGTGTTTGTGCCAAGTAGAACCTATAGGATAACCTATGGTGATAGTTAATTTGATTCTCCTGAAAAACAGAAACTTTGCGCGCACGAAAATAGTTTTGTTAATTCACAAAAAACATGATTTTGCGTTAATTATTTTTTCTGTATATCAATAGACAAATGGCCAAGGCCTTCCTATTTTGGTAGGATTTTTAGAGTTCCAGAAGTATTCGAGGGTTACAGATTGCTACAGACTGTTCTGTTTTTGACAGATTCTGTTTTTCGTGTGTTGTTTGCTTATTTTGATGCATCTATGGCTAGTATTAAGTGGTATGAACCATAGAGAACTTGAAATACAGTAGGTTTAACACCAATATAAATAAAGAATGAGTTCATTACAGTAACTTATGTGGTGGTTTTGCTTTCTTCCACTAACGGAGCTTATGAGATTTCATGTTGAGTTTTGTGTTGTGAAGTTGTCAAGTTTTGGGTAAAGATTTGATGGACTATGGAATAAGGAGTGACAAGAGCCTAAGCTCGGGGATTCCCATGGCACCCCAATATATTCAAGAATAGCCAAAAGTCTAAGCTTGGGGATGCCCCCAGAAGGCATCCCCTCTTTCGTCTTCGTTTATCGGTAACTTTACTAGGAGCTATATTTTTATTTGCCACATGATATGTGTTTTGCTTGGAGCATCTTGTATTATATTAGTATTTGCTTTTTAGTTTTCCACAATCATCCTTTCTTTACACACCTTTTGGGAGAAGCCCACTTGATTGGAATTTATTAGAATACTCTATGTGCTTCACTTATATCTTTTGAGCTAGATAGTTTTTGCTCTAGTGCTTCACTTATATCTTTTAGAGAACGGTGGTGGCTTAATTTTATAGAAATTACTAGTCTCTCATGCTTCACTTATATTATTTTGAGAGCCTCTTAGAACAGCATGGTATTTGCCATGATTATAAAATTGGTCCTAGAATGGTGGGCGTCCAAGTTGGGCATAATAAAAACTATCATAGGAAGTGAATTGGATGCTATGATCAATTTGATACTTGATAATTGTTTTGAGATATGGAGGTAGTGATATTAGTTTCATGCTAGTTGTGTGATTATGAATTTAAAGAATGCTTGTGTTGAAGTTAGCAAGTCCCGTAGCATGCACGTATGGTTCAAGTTGTGTAACAAATTTGAAACGTGAGGTGTCCTTACATTGTGCATCCTTATGAGTGGCGGTCGTGGTGGAATCTTGGGGCATCTGGATCCGGAGCTTCGGGGTGGCAGCCCGTGCTCCTCGCCTGGTGGTTTGGGTCTGGTGGTGTGCGTCGTGCCGAATGCGGCTCTTCTTTGATGGCTTGACTCAGGAGGCTGCCGGAGCCGGCCGGGCTAGGTCGGTTTCGGCTCGCTTGTTCTTCTGCTCGGCTGCGAGGTTTGTGATGGCTTCTTCTTGGTCATGGCACTATGGCTTCATGGGAGGTGTGCAGGCTAGCGGAGGTGCAGTGCGTGGGGTTGTTGTGTTGGGCGGTGCTCTGGGCAAAATCTTGTCGAGCTCTTGTCGGCCGATGGCGTTAGCATCTGTGGACGTCGACTCACCTCCTTGGAGGCGCCGCAAAGGAGTTCTCTCTCTACACAACCTTGGATCCAGTTTTTTCGGTGAAAGCCTAAGACCTAGTTGGGTCAGGAGTCGGCGTCGCCATTGTTGCTTCTCTCTTTGGGGTGTTGTCTTGAAGAGCTTTAGATCCCATTTGCACACTTCATGGGCTAGACGCTCGCGACATTGGGGTCGGCAGGTGCCTGACCACCGATGTGGATGCTTTGTGCGGCTTCTTGTGTGGCAACGATGGTGACTTCGAGCGGAGTTGGGTTTGCAGTTGTGTTCTGGTGGAGTCGGAGTTGCTGAGGAGAAGCCATGCGGTGACGATGACGCGAGACGAGTAGTCGGTTCTGGCGCTGGCTCGGCGCGGGCCATGCGCTTTTTCTCCTACAGTTCTTGTTGACATAGTCGAAGCTGCCTGGTCGCCGGCGCGTGTGACTGTTTGGCATTGGCCGACGCAAGCCTTTGTGCTTGTCTACGGTGGGGGGCTACATCGATGGTCGTAGATGGTGGAGTCGGAGTCGGCCTCACAGAGATGTGATGACGATGACACCGGATTGCAACCTCGACGGCGCTCTTCTTCTCGGCGGCGTGTATGCGTTTTTGTGTGGGTTGTCAGGTCGTCATGTGTGCCTTATTTTTGCGGCAGTGTTGTGACAGTTTTCGCCCGATTTTTCATTAATTAACTAGGCAACTCTCTTCGACCTTTTTTAATGAATCGGGCCCTAAGGGACCGCATTTCAAAAAAAGAACCTTGCATAGTCTTCTAACTCCTGCATCTTCAAGGTCAACATCTTCATGTCCTTCGAATCAGTCATGGTCCCAACCTTCTTCTCTTTGAGCTTGAGCTTCTTCTCAGTCACCGCCATCAACATATTAAATATCTTAGCCTTTTTTATCTTTGATGTCGGAGCGCTTGACATATGCCTTCTCCATTGCCAACATGTCCTCGATCCTCTCCGTCATCTTTGCCTTCTCCTCTTCCCACTTCTTTCCCCAGAACTCTCTTCTAACTTTCTTGGGCGACTCTTTTGTTGGGTCGATTGGATTACCCATTTATTCCTTGATGCTGATGCCAGGTGTCTTGGCCGAGTTGGCAAAGAATGCATTCCACATGGATTTCCCAGCTAACTTTAACCAACAATGAATGAGGACAAAGTTCTACTTCTCCAACTTCAAGAACAAAGTGCACGCATAGGGAAGGTAGAACATTGTCAATAATTTGCATGTTAGATCCGGCCAAAAGACCAACACATAGAGGATATACGGGCAACAATTTGCATATCAGGCCAATTGATCAACACATATAACAATTTATTTCCTCGGTGATTTGTGCACCACTTGGCCACCATCCGATGAGTTGCTTCAAGTGGCCGCAATACCTGGACATGGCATATTGGATTATATACCATCAATAATTTAGAGACTTTACCCAACAGCTGCGGATGTAGGGCTCAAAATTCTTGTGCTCTTGGAACCAATTATGAATATTGGGCTAAAATGTTGGGCCATCTTGCTCTATGCCATGGATCGGATCAATGGTTAATTCACCCAATGCTTATGAACAAAACAAAGGTTTTACTAAACATATTGTAGAAGCTATGATGAAAGCTTTAGAAGAAAAGCTAGAATTGGAGGTTTCAATACCTAGAAAAACCTCCATGGTACGTGAAAAATCTCTGAAAAGCTAGAATTGGAGCTTTAGAAGAAAATCTATTGAAGGTATGTGATGTATTTGCCATGGTCAATGTAATATATTTGCCATGGTGAATTGACATGGCAAAAAAATCTCTAAAAAATGAATAGCAATTTGCCATGGTCTATGAAAAAACATGGAAAATTCATATAAATATTTGGGTTAATTATCCTTTTGCCCTCAGTGGTGTCTTTGTGCTTAGTTTTGCCCTCAGATGCAAATTGTGCTCAGGTTTGCCCCTAGTCCACGCACGGCTACTATGGCGAGGCCGAACGGCCATATTTGAGTCCATTCCGTCCGCAAGCGTTAGTGGTTGTGGGTCCGGAGCTTACACGTGGGACCGCATGGACGTGGGTCCGGAGCTGACTTGTAAGCCCGTGCAACTAAATCCCCAAATCATTTGTAGCTCACTCTGCCCATTCGCTTCCCCGCCGGCCGGCTGCCCTGCGCCGCCGCTGCCACTTACGCCGCAGCCAGCACCTGCCCTGCCACCAGCTGCACGCCTACTCCACCGCTACCGTCCTGCGCCTATGCTCCACGGCTACCTGCGACGTCCGCCACCTTCCGGCGATACCACGGGTGGGGCACCTGCCACCTGCTCGACCCGCGGCGCGGCCTCCTTCCGTGCGCCCGGCCGGAGCGCTCAAAGGTGGGGGGCTGCTGGAGCTATTTGAACTAGGAGGAAGAACCCTAGGGCGAAATGGAGAGCAGCGGTGACCCCGGAGTATTTGGCGAGGCAGGCATTGGGTCGGAGATCCTCCGCGTCCACGACTGGGTTCCCGAGGGGTAAGTCTCGCCCCCTGTTTAGATTGATCTTAGTTGTGCATTTGAACACACGATTCGAGTAGGTTTGCCCAATTAGTGTGCTGATTGCGTCTCTGTTTTTCGCCGGTTAGGATGGAGTTGTGGTTTGCTTTCTTGATGCACATTAGAAGGGACCGGTACACGTTCGATGCAAAGGATAAGAAGAAATACCAAGGAGGTTTTGATTATCGGTTGCCAATGGCTAGTAATTGGAGTTTCAGACAATTTGGGGAGGTAATTTGTAGCTAATATCCTTGGGGTTTGCTTGATGAAGTGGTATACAAATACTATGATGGGGAAAATAAATGGGTGACAATTAGTAATGATGAAGAGATAGCTACCATGTTTGTTAGGCATAAAGAGAAAGATAATTTTCATGTGAGGCTGCAAGTTGATGTGCTTGAGCAGGAATTTGGACCTAGGATGACGGGTGCAACATCTCGGGGAGAACCAAGTCGTCGTAATGGCATCTCTAGCCAGAACAGTTCAGTTGGTGCACGGCGACGTGGTGGCTCGATAAGTGTGGGCAACAGCAGTAGGGTCCCCCTTGAAGTGGAGCCTGATGACTACAATTCTGGGTTTGATGAAGAGAAGATATATTCTGATGTTATTCGGAATTTACGACGGGCACCTCGGGCTGATAACCAAGATGAGGCTCACAATGCAGTCCGTGTGGATGATGACGCGGTGGGTGAGGACGAAGACCTTGCAGCTATTGAATGGGACCCTTTGAACCCTCATATGGAAGAAGGTATAGTTTTTGCATCCATGAATGAGTGTAGAAATGCACTTGTGACATACTGCATCAAGGTAGAACGTACTTTCAAAGTTGACAAGAGCGACCAAGTACGTTACAGAGTGCACTGTCCGACTGAGGGTTGTCCATGGAGGCTGCTCGCATCTAAAATGCGACATAGCACTAATGTTCAGGTCAAAGTGAACCCTTTTAAGAATACATGCCAGGAATCAACCCTTAGGAAGGATACAATTAGTAGAGCCAAGTCAAGATGGGTGGCAGAAGAAGTAAAGAAGTGGGTGAAAGAAAACCAGCAAGTGGGTCCAAAGGAATTGCAGAAGAACATCAAGGATAAGTTCAAGATAGATTTACCATACATGAGGTTTTTCAATGGTAAACAACATACTATGGATTCTATTTATGGTAACTGGCAGGAAAGTTTTCAATTGTTGTATTCATTCAAAGGTGAAGTGGAGAGAACAAGCCCAGGTAGTATTGTAGATATTGATCACCACACCGTGGAGTACACATTCAGGGGAGTGACAAAGACCAAGGAATTCTTTAGGAGGGTTTTTGTCTTCTTTGAGGCTTGTCGCCGGGGTTTTTTGGTAGGTTGCAGGCTTTTATTTGGCTATTGATGCCACTTTTCTCACAGGGAGGTTTAACGGACAGTTAGTAGCAGCTTGTGCAGTTGATGCACACAGTTTTGTATTTCCAGTTCCCTACGGTGTGCTGGAGACAGAGTCTGAGGAGAGTTGGACTTGGTTTTTCCATAATCTGCGCCGGGCTATTGCACATCCAAATGGGTTGGTCATTCATACAGATGCCTGCAAAGCTTTAGAAGTGGTCGTGGATAATGTGTTCCCTGGAGTAGAGCATAGGGAATGCATGCGTCACCTTGCTGCAAATTTCGTGAAGAAATTCAAAGGAAAGGTGTATACCGACAATTTATGGCCAGCGTCTTTGACTTGCAGTGTGAAGAAGCACAACTACCACTTGAGGTAGTTATACATGAATCCCAAAGTGAAAGAATACTTGGAAACACACCACTCCAAGTTATGGGCCAGAAGCCAATTCAGTGAACTGAGCAAAGTTGACTATGTGCACAATAATCTAGCAGAGTCTTTCAACTCAACGATCCGGAAACTAAAGGGTCATTATGTGGTGGATTTGCTGGACATGATAAGGATAGAATACATGCATAAATTTCATTATCGTGCAGGAATAGCCGAGGCAAAATTCATGGGCCACATTATCATCACTGCCATGATGAATGAACTGAAGTAGAAAACAACAGGCTTGGAAATGAACATGACTCTTTGCTCGGGTACCACAGCAGAGATATCATATTTGGATAAAGATAAGAGGGAATGGAGATATCCAGTGGATTTAGAAGCTAGAACTTGCAGTTGTAGGCAATGGCAGATAACTGGGCTGCCATGCATTCATGCCTTGTTTTTCATCACTTCTCTCCCAGGTCCAGCAGGGAACATACAGCAGTATGTGCATGATTACTACTCTGTTGCAAGGTTCAAAGCCACATATGCTTATGCCTTGCCTGCTATGGAGGGAAAACAACAATGGGACATGGTGGACCCTGGATTCAAGCTTTGCGCTCCAGTTCTGAAGAGAGCAGCAGGTAGACAAAGGAAGAGTCGAATCAGACCTCGCAGTTCTGAAGAGAGCAGCAGGTCATTTCGGTAAGTATTGTGATAACACAGTAGATCCAGCATTCGGAGAGAGTTTCGATGAAGGCTTCGATGAAAATGTTGTTCAGCAGCCGGTTGCCTCAACAGATGATGAGAATGATGGTCAACAACCTGTTGCATCAGATGAGGATTTTGACGAGGTTCGAAATGATGATGGTCAACAACTACATGATTTTGACGATGATCCAAAATATCCTCCAAATAATGATTCAAGTGAGGCTCCAAATGATGATCATGGTGATCCAAGTGAGGCTACAAATGATGATCCAAGTGAGGATCCAAATGGTGACAAACCTTCTGTTGTTGTGAGTTCTGCTAGGTATGTAAATATTGCAAGGGTCAAATACTACTGTACATTTATCACTTGACATGATCTCATTACCCTTTATGTTTTGCACAGCTCTATGATAGGTTTTAAGAAGGAGCACAAGGTACGGACAAGCAAGAGGAGAAGAGAAGAAGCAATGAGCACAAGGTGCACAAGGAGCAAAGTGATGGCAAGAAGCTCAAGGAACAGACAGAAGCCCGAACGCTATATATGAATAATTATGAAGATTATGAATAATGTTGTATTTCTGTTGGATGATGTTGGACCTATGTTAGAACTATGTTTGACATGATGTAATCAGTTGGATGATGTTTGAATGAGCACATGGTTTTTCCTTTTTTTGAATTTTGTTTTGCTCATTTGAATTCTGGTCAAACCTAACTTTGACCAAGATTTAAACAAGTCTAAAACATCAAAATGAAGAACTAAGCCTGGATCCTTCTTAGTCAATCCAAAATGAAGCTGTGGTGAGGTTTTTGAAATTTTCATAATAAATGTGCTAAAATGAGGGGTCCAAAGGTAGGGTAAACGGCCTCATTTCTAAGCAAGGTTTTTTTCGACCTTGTCTAAATCAGCCAAATAACTTTCCTAAACATATATTCTATATATTCTATATATACGGGCTATGTGCGCTGGTTTTTCCAATTTTTTTTTTAAAATTTGTTTTGCTCATTTGAATTCTGGTCAAACTTAACTTTGACCAAGATTTAAACAAGTGTAAAACATAAAAATGAAAACTAAGCCTGGATCCTTCTTAGTCACTCTAAAATGAAGCTGTGGTTAGTTTTTTTGAAATTTTCATGTTTATTTCCCCAAAACACTTCTCTTCACTTCATACAAGAGAGTTTGAGATACTCGAGATATCACACAATACACATGAACTTATCGTTTAAATGTATGTAAACCTTGTTTATCAACTTAAATCGTTAGTATATGACACAAGAAGACTATATGCGCAGGTTTTTTTATTTTTCTGATTTTTATTTTATTTATTATGCTCATTTGAAATTTGGTCAAACATAGCTTTGACTGCTCCAAACCCCTCCCAAACCCCGCTAACCCTAGCGCTGAACCAGGACCGTTCATCTAACCCTAGCGCTGAACAAGGGTCGTCGATCTAACCCTTCTAGAAGGAATCTGCCGGGAGGAGGGGGGCGATCCGCGAGATGCCATCTGATTGGCTGGGAGATTCTTTTTTTAAACAAATACCGGGCGCACTGGATGGACCGTTGGGCCGTCTCGTTGTCTGGGCCTGACCGCAGTAAATAGCCCGTCTCAGCCTTTCCAGGCCTTGAATGCATGGGAGGCGGCGACATGGGTTTGCATGCGCGGGAGGCTGCGACGTGCATGCATGCGAGTGAGGCGAGCGAAGCGCGTTAGGCGTGCTAGGCTAGCGAGGCTAGCTAGGTGGTTCAGGGCAGCGAGTCAGATGCACCGTCCGGTCAAAGAGCTATGCAGTGATTCAAATGCACGCACGCGCCCCATGCATTGTTTTTGATTTAAGAGTGCAAAACGTAACAGATACACACACGCGTCCGGATACACACACACGTTCGGATTCACACACGCACCATTCTCATCCTTTCTCTCTTCCTCTCCCACGCACAGGACTATAAATGGGGTGCCTATCTTCCTCTCCCACCCATAAGCCAGATCCGATCCATTCTCTCCAACTTCAAACACCCAATCGACCGAGCCCTCTCCAAGCGAGACCATGCAGTTCAACGGGCCGACCTTCAGCCGTCCGCCTGTCGTGCCAGAGCTGTGATACCCACCGGGTGTGCTCGTGGAGAGGGAGCTCCGTGTGTGGGCTATTTCAAGGTGGAGGGGTTCCGTCGAACTCACCCGCGCCTTCCTCAGAGTCGGCTATGCCCACCTCCCATGGGGCTCGCCGAGGATGTTCACCCTCAACGAGGTTTTTGACCGCGGCGGCATCCTCCTAGTGCTCAGGGTCACCTTCACCAACCCGTTTGACGCGCGCGAGCTCCTCGGCCATGTCTTTTGGTGCGGCAGCGAGCCCATCTTCTTCACCGTCTACAACATCTACACCAACTACGAGAGCATCTTCCCCACTCCATCCGGGATGCACTCCCTTCCCTACGACGAGGAGGAGGAGGTGTGAAGATGAAGACAGTGTTGAAGGGGCGCGCGCGGCCAAAGGGGAAGGAGGAGGTCAAGATGAAGACTGTTTCGTTTTTTATTTGTTGCTTTTCTATGTCATGTCGTGTCATGTCATGTTTCGTCATGTGTCCGTGAATTGTCCGTGAACTTATTATTGTAAGGGTTGCATCTTATCTAAGTTATTTATTAGGGTTTATTATGTGTGTAAAAAAATGTCCGTGCCCAAACATATAATTTCTTCCCTAAACCAAGTCATGAAGTTCGAGAACTTGTGGTTTTCATTAATGAAAATTGGAGGGGGTGAGAAGCCCTCCGTTTCATTCAAAAAAAATAAGTCATGAACTAACATGCAAATTTATTCCCTTTAAATCCTAAACCAAGTGCCACTCTAACCAAAACCACGTGGTAGTGCAAACATACGTTTTCAACCTTCCAACCCTCCAAAATTTCAGTGCAAAATAAAGGAAAACCACTCTCATGCGTGTGCAAACATTCACGGTCTCACTATTTTTTTTGAAAAATTTCACAGTCTCACTATGTATACCTTCCTTCCCTACCCATGTCAAACTCATGACATATGTCCTAGCGGTTACCAGTGTAGCCCTAAACACCACAAACCCACGCGGTCTTGGGTTCGAGTCCCTAGCCGCACCAATTTTTCGTGCATTTTCCATCCTTCATTTTTTAGACAAATTAGTTTTTACTCAATGTAATGCCCTTAAAAAATGTTCATTTATTTTGGCACTAGGTGTAAACCTCTACCAGAGCTGAGGCACATTTTCCATGACATTTTGGTCTTTGATTTAAATCACGGCGTATTTGAACTGGATTACTTAACTTGCTATTAAATATTTAATAGCTCCAAAAAATTTCTAACCTTAATTTTTTGGCTCTGGAATAATTCATTAGCTGCATTTCATTGATCAAAAGTTTCTGAATTCCTCATTTCTTCTCTTCTTTTCAACATATTTAAATGTTGGTCACTTCTTCTCTTTTTTTCAACATTTAAACAACTGTGACCAACATTTAAACTAGGTGAATTTCTCATACAATTTCAAGATTACAAATTCCTCCATAATTCATGCCTTTCCATACATTTTCAACATTACAACCTGTGTGATTACCATACCTACAAATGCCCAAAAGTATTTGCAAATGGGTATTGGTAGTGCTTGATCTTCAAGCTTCCTAACCTTCTTCTTCAACATCCTAAGCTCAACAGCTAGCTCTCTGTCAGTGCGTGCTTCGCCCTCCATCTCTTCTTCCGGAGCTTGTGCTGCGGCCACTGCGGTTCGGGGCAGCATGCGCAACCATTCTTCATGCTCTTCTTGCAGTTCATTTATCAGAGTCTTGGCCAGAGCATCGACCCAATGAAAGAAGCATGTCACCTGCATGAACACGGAACAGATCAACCCATTGCTCAAAGATCCCGACCACGAAAATGGTGCAATTGCCCCCGATTCTTACCCCATTCTCGCTGCACACGTAGAACGGACGATTCTGGTTCCTCGGTGTGTGAGAAACCCTCCGATCAACGCTCGCCCGACATCGCGGACAGACGAAGACAGGCATCTCCACACGCGCCCGGCTCTGCATGCGCGAGGTGGCGCGGGAGCTTGCCGAAGACATGGAGCTCAGAGCCGAACGGGATCTCAACGCTGCCGCGCCCTCCACAGCTAGCTTCCCACCGCCGCGCCCTCCACAACTAGCTTCCCACCGCCGTGCTCTCGATCTCTCGCCGTGGTCAGCGCCGTGCTCTCTGTCGCCGTGGTCACCGTTTCTATCGCCCGCTTATATAGCACACCCGCAACGGCTCTATGCTCAACGGCTCTATGCTCAACGGCTCTTTGCTGGGTCCCGCAAGCCACACGTGCAACGGTCTGAATAAAGTTGGCCGTCTCTGCCGCCTGGTCCCACCTGTAAGGGCCGAGTCAAAACGTTGACCTGACGGAGGTGCCAGAGTTCACAGAACGAGTCGGTGCGCACGGACTAGGGGCAAAATTGAGCACAATTTGCATCTGAGGGCAAAACTGAGCAGATGGACATCACTGAGGGCAAAAGGATAATTAACCCTAAATTTGTTGTCTTTGCAGCTATTTACTAAAATGAAAAGATGTAGCGGTAAAAGGAATGTAAATTAGTCGTGTCAAATGATGCTAATTTACCATGGCAAAAAAGGTACATAGATGTAGTACAACTTAAGTTTTGACATGGCAAAAAAAAAATAACTTTGCCATGGCATGTACGTAGTACAACTTAAGCTGCCATGTAAAAAACATCTCAGGCTTTGACATGGCAAAGAAAATCTTAACTTTGCCATGACATTAACTTAAGCTGCCATGTAAAAAACATCAAAGGCTTTGACATCAACCCCCGAGGAGAAGCCCCGGATCTGGCCTGCCAATCCCGTAGGGAAATTTTTTTTGGCGACCGGAAAAGATGCGGGACCAGCATCCACCAGAGCAGAGGTAGCATCGGCCGACCCGTTGGACTCGGCGGGGGAGGTATCCACAACACCATCTCGATGGACGGGTTATGGGGGTGGGAGTTGGAGGACGCCAAGCCCATGTCCGCCGGCAGCATGCGTGGCCGGAGCCGCCGCTAGTGTAATGGAGGTTGGAGTACAACGAACGGTTGGAACATGTGACGTGGCACTGCAACCGTGTCAAGATTCATGAATACGATCCATGGTGCATGCTGCGTTCGGGACGAGTTGCCATGACACTGTTATCTTAGAAAAAGGACAAACACGTACAACGTGTACGTCGTATGACCAGCTGTCTGTCCGACCGACCGGCTGGCCACCCATCGATCCATGCATCCATCGGCCCAGTTACTCACGTACGTGACGGAGGCGGTCGGTCTAATAGAATCACCAACAAGTCCCATACACGAACTAACTTAGATGGTTAAGGGCATCTTCAATGCACACCTATAAATTTACTTCGGCTTCGTCTGTGGATAGGTATCAGTTCGTGGAAGAGACCGCGGTCCAATGCTATCCGCATACATTTCAAGCCGGGTTTAAATAAACCGGACGAAATTCGTCAAACTCAATAGAATTAATCAAAGTTTGGATGAGTAATGACTAATGAGTGGAAGATCGTGAAATCATTTGTTTAATATGTTTCCGCAGGAAAAGGGCCAAAACATGGAAGGATACCATCATAAACAAGGAAATACAAAGTTTGGCCGAAGAGGCAAATCAACAAGAGGCGCAGCATGCTTAACAAAGCACAAGACGATGCATGGCACGAGCACGGCCGCTTGTACCGGATCCGGCTTGCCTGCTCCCTTTCCATGCTCCCATCCGTGCTCCCACCTCATCCAACGGCTGTCTTTTTTCCCTTTTTCTTTCTAATCTAATCGTCCCCCCCCCCCCTGATTTTAAGAGGGTGGGGTCGGGCCTTATTTTGTTCCAATCAAATCAAGCCACGTGTGCGGGAGCACGTATGGGCACACAGAAGGGGAGCAGGCAAGTCTCATCCGCTTGTACCACACGTCGCTGGCTCCAGATGGTCCTCATGACCACCTTCTATAAGGGGACTGATGCCAAAATGTCAACAGGGATTGCACGATTCAATAAATGGAGAATCAGAACCCATCTTCCAGTCCTGCAACCGTCAATCCCCATCTCGTCTCCACAATCATTCCCTCCAAGTTAGTCATAATTGTAATCGGTGAATTGCATTCAGCAACTATTACAAGACATATTATCAATCAATCATTCATCTCTATGTTGTCTTCAATGAGTTCATCTTGCGATCCGATCATCATGTGTGAGTAATTCGGTAAGGCAATTGGTTTACGCAAGGCCTTGCAACCCTATGCATTTGTTCGCGGAATGATTGGGATGGCACTACGTATTTAACATTATTTCTATGTATTCGATTGCAATGGAGTTATCTCTTGTCTTCTTCTTGTTCTAAAGCTCTGCGGGTACCCAAGATCACTTAGATCGATCAAGGAGAAGGTAAAGAGTAAGGAGGAAGTGGGATGCTATCCAGAACAGTAGTGAGAGAAAGGGTCAGTATGGTAGAGAAAGCAATTCCTTAGAAATGAATGACGTATACTCATTAAATGACAAATGATTTTGTCTTAATATTTATTCTTAATAACCGAGCTAACCCTGCACAACAGTAAGGGCCATCGCTTGGATAACACCCCCCCTTTCCCTTCTACGTGTTACAAGCACATCATAGCGGGTGACACTGGCAAAAGAAGGTTGTGCCAATGAAATTCACCAAATTGGGTTTCATGTCCCTCCGGACTATATTGTGCACATTATATCATCAGAGATTCCTTATGAATTTTTTGAATAAATAAGACATTATGTTATCCTAAAAAGAAGACGTGGTAGTGTACATGCACGTCGTCATATGACTGGCTGTGTGTTCGACCGACTGGCTGGCCACCGATCGAGCCGGCCATGATGCGCAGTTACTCACATGCGTGATGGACACGGTCGGTCTAATAGTATCACCAACAAATCTTAGAAACGAGAACTATCTGTGAACCAATAATTGGTTGGATGGTTAGAGGGGCACTGGTATTCTCAGCCCATCAGGGTTCAAGTCCTGGTGCTCGCATTATGTCTGGATTTATTTCAAGATTTTCGGTGACGCGTTTTCATTGGAAGGAGACGTTCCCGTCGGCATCCGTCCATGAATAGGGGAATAGTATGTAGAAACAGGTGTGGGAAGCGGCCGTCCAACACTATGCGTATACATTTCAAGCCGTGTTTAAATAAGATGGACGAAATTCATCAAACCCGATGAAATTCACCAAACTTCAGATAAAAAATAGCACAAATTATCCATACATAGCACGCAAATAGGTCTAGTACAACAATAGTTTCAATTCAACAAGAAATAGTTCAAATTCAAATTGAACAGACCTTGTCGTCTCACACATACTGCCCCTTGAACTTCATCCAACAGTGTATGTGCATAAATGGTCGTCCCTCTATCCTGTGGTAAATCATGGCAGCGTGTACGGGCTACAGAAGTTATAGAACACCATTGAGTGAATGAATGATCAAATCAACAACTTGAACAAGAAGAAGCAAAACTTACGATCTCCTGCGCTGCCACATTACGATCATGGATGATGTGTATGCCATAGGGCGCAGCGCGCTTTCACATGTGAAACAAATAATGCACGCTCTGCCAGAAACTCCCCCTTCTGCTCCTTCCTACGAAATCCGCGGATACGTCCAACCACGTATCACACAACTCATCTTACATGGTCAAGTACCCCCGCCATCCTTATACCATTAAAAAATGGCATGACGCTCGAAAATAAGCTCAATGGCATTTGACCGAACACCTGCCGGGCATGGTGTCCGCCATGGATGTTGTCGACAGGGGGCGGAGTGTACCTGGCTGCGGACGGGTCCTAGGTGGACGGCACCGTCGTAAAAGGCAGGCGGGCGCATCAGTGTTGGTTGTGAAAGTCCGGCAATGCGTGTGCGGTAGCCGGAGTGGTACAGCGACAGCGGCAGAGCAGGAGGGTGGGGATGCAAAGGATGGGGGAGAAGAGTGTTTTCCTTACTTATGTTTTTTTCACTTATATTTTCTGATGGAAGTGGAAGGCGCTGCCAAGTACACAACCCCCCCCCTTGGTCTCCTCCCTCTGCGGACTCATCATTACCTACTGCTGCAGGCTGCAGGCTGCTTACCATCTCCCCTTGATCAAGCGACCACTCTGCTCGCCTCTCCGTCGCTCGCTCACCTCTCGCCGCTGTTCCATTGACGTTTCCCTTCTCCCCTCGATCGAGCCACCCCACTCTGCTCGGCTCTTCCTCACTCACTCGCCTCTCACCGTAGTTCCGCCACCTCTCGTCTCGGCGATGGGCGGTAAGCTCTGGCTTGCAGCGGTCGTTGTTGCGTTGCTCATGGGCGAGGGCGGGCAGGCGCAGGTGCAGTACTGCAACTCGCCCTACCCGGCCTGTGGCTCGTGCATGCAGGCTCAGTGCCCTGCCATCCCTACGTGCCCGGCGCTGGCGCCGTGCACGGTGATCGCCAACGCCAACTCCAACTCCAACGCCAACTCCAACTCGAACAGCGATGGCAGCCAGTCCGGCGGGATCGGCGTCGGCCTCAGCTTCGGCAAGGAGCAGGCCCCAACAGCACCAACGGCACGGCGGCCGGTGGTGGCGGTGGCACGACGCATACATGTTGCTCCTGCTCCTGCGACGCGCCGGTGTGCCCCAATGTCACCTGCATCGTCGGGCCCTGCAAGGCGAACGAGACAGCCAGTCTGACGAGCTCGGCGGCATCCACAGACGGCGGCCAGCACAAGGGCCTCTCCAGTGGCCAGATTGGCGGCATAGTTGGAGGCGTTCTAGGTGGCATTGCCATCTTCCTCATGGTCTGGAGGTACGCCAGGTTCATCCTGCGCCGCCAGGAGCCCCAGGTTCGCCGTCGTCGCCGAGATCATCGTCATCGGCGTGGCGGCACCAGCGGCGGCGAGGCGGTCAACATCGAGATGGACATGGACATCAGGCCGCACTCGCCGGCGCCGGCATCCGCGTCTTGTTCCGTGCAGGGCCTACCGGACGCACGCAACGCCAGGTATTCTTCCGCGCAGGGCTCACCCAGAGCCAGTCCAAATCATTTTGGGGCCCGGGACGATGTAAATAACTATTTTTGTACTGAACTTTTATACATATTCTAAACTAAGTGACCATATTATAATTTTAATTAATACAATTTTATTACTCAGTCACATAAGAATGTTTTCAAATAATATATTCATTATCACACAATTGTAATTTATAGTAATGAAAGTTTTTGGTTCTACAAAATTTAAATTGCATGATTTTCCAAATCTATTTCTTGTTAAAAATTCCTTCAAATTAATTTTCTCATATTGCATAAACTATATAGTGTATGATATATATATATATATATATATATATATGTGTGTGTGTGTGTGTGTGTGTGTGTGTGTGTGTGTGTGTGTGTGTGTGTGTGTGTGTGTGTGTGTGTGTGTGTGTGTTTCTTCATATATCTTTTAATATTATTGAAAAACATGGTAGATATTTCTAAATCATACATACGATCAAATATTTTAATAGTGAATTCTAGTATGTATTAGGCAACCATATTCATAAAACTTTTAGGGTATAACAAATGGGACTTACAAGTTGGGTTCACTAATAGAATCATCGAAGAACCAAACATGTTGATTGCACAATTGCGCAAGATTTGATTATCTGACATGCTCACATAAGATCACTTGGCTTGATTTGGTGCAAATGCAATTTTCTACCAGTTTCTCAAATGAAAAATTATGCACTGGTTTAAACATTCAAATCTTGGTATCATGAATTCCATTATGATACTAAGACATTCATCATAAAAGGAAACTAATATAATTAAACTCAATTTCGCCAACCAGATCGGTTTGCCTCTTAATAGTATAAACTATTAATTAGTATGTGTTGTGTATTTGTGCTCCTTCAAATTAAGGCTCTATTTTATGCATTTAATAATCTTTCAAATGTGATGTATGACCATATAGTGTTACTAGTTTAATTAGTAGCAAGGCCCTTCCCTCTTCGGGCTCGGGGCGGTTGCCCCTATGGGCCACCCCTAGGCTGACCGGCCTCAGGCAACGCGGGGTCTTCTCCGGCTGCCTCACCAGGATCGTCTCCGGTTGGCTCACCAGGATTCCGCATCGAGCAGGCAAGGCACGCTGCCGAGATGTTGTACATTGACGACGAGGGTGATGGCTACTGCACCATTATGTAGATGTACGTCGACAACGAGGGTGATGGCTACTGCACCATTATGTAGATGTACGTCGACGACGAGGGTGATGGCCACCATCATGTTCTCTGCATTTTCAAGTTTCAACAAGCGTGAACGTCAGTAGCATTTGGACCTAGTATGCTTGTGTATCGGAGGATTATCTAGAAATTTGGACCTAATTAATGTGTGCCGTGTGCCCGATGGATCGCACCATCCAAGTATGTTAAGCTTATCATGCTCTTGTTAATATGGATAATATGAAGATCATGGTTGTCTCTAGTTCTACATATACTAGTAAGCGTGCACGTGCAAAGCACGTCCTGGCAATTCAATCCATTTTTCAAATTCCACCTCTATTTAATTTGTTCCTTCTTCTATATTTTTTGTTCGTCTACACCTTTTTAAATTCAAACAACTAAAGAACATAAAAATGGAAATACGATATGTGCTATTCCCACAAGAAAAAAATGGAAATGTGATACATATATATGTAATGAATAGGGATTATCTAGGATGATAAGTACAACATTTGGCCAAATATTGCCGAGACAATAACTGAATTGTTTGAAGTGCATTGTTTGACCAGACTCGCAAAAATGAAGAGCTTATTTGAACAGTGTACGAAAAGGGCTCTTCGGATGTATTGTATCAGACAAGGAGTCCGAGTCAGCCAAAACAAAAATTCAGAGCGGTTTGGAAGCATTCTCATCAGTTCTCCCCTTTCTCCTCCTCGGAAGCATTCTTCATCCGGGCTCCCAAACGCTCCATCGCACGATATAGAGCTTTGTCTGTATAAATAGTCAAGGTACTAAACATGCATGGCAAATATGTCTAGTTAGTAATGAAATTAGTTTCTAGCATAGTCTTGGAGGATTTAAAGATAGGACATTACCGTCTTAAGCAAACCTCGTGGAGACCTTTGTATGTTTAATGCATTCTTCCTTTCATTCTTAGACTGATCAAGTGAAAGTTGTGAGATAAAATATTCCAAATCTTATGTAGCCACTTTAGCAACGATAACCTTCAAGGTGGACAACCAACATCTTTGCTTCTCAGAAGAGGCACATAGTTGATTTGCTGCTGTACAAGGATGGTAATCTGAAACAATTATGCAACACATGGTAAATTTATAAGTCGACCATTGGTAGTGAATCTACCATACTCGGAAGGATCAAATTATGTGATTTTACATGTGCATCTTAGCCATCAAAGGAAAATAAAAATCACGCAATGGAACCAAAATTTCAAAAAAGCTCAGGTCAAGTTTTCCTATATTGTATATCCTCCCCTGAAACAAAGCAAATGAGTATAAACTATGCAAACAACAACAAGGGTAGCAGATAAATGAAACAAAAAAATGCATCCCACGAACAACACTATGTTATGCAGTATTCACTATAAAAGGCCCTCCGCTCTAAATTCTATGAGATATGGAGTGTGGTGGAAACATGCTGAACCAACATGAATAGACTCCAAAATTAGATGCATATATCTTGAAGCAGACACTGGAATTTTCAAATTGCCATCCAACCTCCGGGAACTCTTTATGTCAAGAGAATTATACAACAAGATATGAAAATGAATTATAGGTTCAGGCGAAATAATTACTAACCTTGAACTGTAGGTTCACACCAAATAACTGGCACACAGATATCGATGAAATTAACTACAGTATACTCAACTATATAAGAGATTTCAGATGCAGAACAACTACATAGTATCCAAATTTGGTATATTATGAATTGGTCCAAGTTTTCCATGTGGCAGCGCATCTCATTTTTATTCTCTCATTGCAACATCAAAACAGAAGAATGTAATTTAGTACCCAGTCACAAAGTGTAAGATTGAGCTACAAGAATACAAAAAAAGAGGAAGGACAATTACTGCATTTTTTACACTTCAAAGTACCACAAATACACCTCATACTCGGCTTGGTAGAACAATAAGATGAAACTATTGCTCTGTAATATATTTTTTGTGAAGAGACTTGAAATATCCTAGATTTGATGCTTGTACAAGTTCAGTTAAAAGTGGTTTAACAAGTGTACAGTGTACAAACTGAACTTATTTTTACTTCCTAGATTAACCAAAAATTGGGGGATTTCACACCAACTGAACGTACTAATATAGAACCAAAATAGAAGAAAACAATGCAAGGACAGAAAAAGTACACGAACTGTACGTAGCAGACATACATAGAAAGGCATGAGCAAGGACAGAAAAAGTAAAACCAGAGGCAAAGTTTTCCTCTAAACCATAAAACCCCTTGCGGCGACTAGGGTTTGGATGTTACTTCGACGGCGGCCGCTGAGTCCATCGGCGGGCCGCAACGCAAGCTCAGGGTCAATGGCGACACCGACCGCCGGCAAAGGATGGAAAAGGAGTGGTGCCCTCTCCCCTCATTCCGCGCGGGCGCAGATGGAGGAGGCACTCGGGAAGCTGGACATCACCGAGGAGGAGGCGACGCCTCTGGTGATCGACGACGCCAACGATGATTCTCTGGCAAAGTGGCTACTGGCAGGGAAGGTGTTGCATCGTAATCTCCTCCACATCCAAACGATCTGCAACGCCCTCTGTCCGGCATGGGGAAACCCTAGGGGGATGGAATTCCGGCCTCTTGGAGAGAACATGTTCGCTGCTGAGTTCGACTCCAAGCGGGATCACGATCGCGTCTAGGAGGGCGCACCTTGGCATATCAGCAAAAACCACGGTGATCCTGGAGTATTTTGAAGAGCACATGCAGTCGTCGGAGCTCAAGTTCGATCGGCTGCCGGTCTGGGTTAGGGTAGTTAACCTACCTTACAACCTGAGGAACAACACAAGGGGCTTGGCGATAGCGCGGCAGATCAACAAACATGCCACCATCACCCAGATTGATCCAGTAGGGGGTTTCCTGAGAGCAAGAGTCACTATTGATGTGCTTAAACCTCTCCGCAGATGGATTGTTATTGAATCTACCAAGAGAGATCAAGTGGACTGCTATGATATCCAGTATGAACAGATACCCCACTTTTGCTTCTCTTGTGGTCGACTAGGCCATGCCGATCTCTTCTGTCCCACCCCAGGGACGAGAGATGCGAATGGCGATCTCCCCTTCAAGGCAAGCCTTCGGGCGCCTGAGGACCGGAAGAAAGGTTTTTCTGGTGAGAACTCGACGAAGGAGAAGTCAGAGACGCAACGCAGCACACGAGAGTCACGTTCGCCAAGTTCCAAGTAGAAAGAGGGAGTTGAGGTGACTTCTCCTGTCAAGAATCCATCTCTGAACAAAAGAAAAGGAGCGCCGCCGACCGAAGTCTATCGGAAAGTGGTGACAACTCCCCTTGCTATCAAGGAGAAAGGAGAAGGACATGAACATGAGGATGATCTTCGGGGAGTGGCTCCAGAGGGAGAGACGGAGGACTTGGGAACTGTTTTTGTTGAGAGAGATCCAAAGAAGAAGAAGCTGACACCATCGTCATCGGAAACCCTCAGACAGTTGGAACCGCCGAGGGCTTGGGAACCCTCAGACAGTTCGAGAGCTTCGCAAGATTGTGAAGCAAGAAGGTCCCTCCCTTCTGTTCGTAATGGAAACCAAGATAAAGGGAAAAAGAGTGGAAGACCTGAAATTCAGTTTAGGCTTCTTTGGTTGTTTTGTCATCGATAGCAACGGGCTTAGTAGTGGCATCGGACTGTTTTGGTCTAGAGATGTCGATGTTACTCTATTCAGTCAATCTCATATTGATGTATCTATCAAACAGGATAATAAAACTTGGCGTTTCGTCGGTTTCTATGGAGCGCCCCGAGTGGAGAATAGGCATTACAGTTGGCGATTTCTCCGCACGCTTTTTGCTGTACCGCATGAGGCATTGATCTGCATGGGTGATTTTAATGAAACATTGCAACACTAGTAGAAAAGGGGGTATTGGTCCAGGCCGGGTCAGCCCATTAGTCCCGGTTCAATCCAGAACCGGGACCAATGGCGGCATTGGACCCCGTTCGTGAGCCCCGGGGGCCGGCCGGGCCACGTGGGCCATTGGTCCCGGTTCGTCTGGACCTTTTGGTCCCGGTTGGTGGGACGAACCGGGGCAATGTGCCTTGCTCCTGGCCCACCACCATTGGTCCCGGTTGGTGCCACGAACCGGGACCAAAGGGTTCCCTTTAGTCCCGGTTCATACCACCAACCGGGACTAAAGTGTTGGTCCTCGTTGCAGCCAGAGTTTAGTCCCACCTCGCCAACCGAAGGGGCTCAATCCGGTTTATAAGCCCCTCCCTCTCTGCCTTGTTGATCTCCTCTCAAAATGAAAATAGATGCCCTTATACAGGAAATTTGACCTAAATTCATACTGAATTTCTCTGAAGTTAGTAGAAATTTATTATGAATTTAGGTTGAATTTTCTCTATAAGCGCATCTATTCTCATTTCTGAGTAGTTTTTATATAGTTTTTTTTCTTTTCTGCTATATTTATTTTTTTCTATTTATTTCTGAGTTGTAATAAGTCATTAAAAATAAAAAAGATTTTAGTAAAGTTAATCACAACTATTTTTTCTTCCATTTATTTCTGAGTAGTTTTTTATATAGTTTTTTTCTTTTCTGCTATATTTATTTTTTCTATTTATTTCTGTGTGGTAATAAGTCATTAAAAATAAAAAAGAGGCGCAATGCTAGTTAATTCGCTTCAAGCCTTTCGGAATAGTGTAAACTGCACTGCACATAGCTCCGTGCAGTCTACCCTATTCCTCAAGGCTTGAAGCGAACCAACGCGCAGGTGAGCATTGAGCCTCTTCTTCATCGTCTCTGCACACAGGGCTTATAAACAGCTGCCAGTGCCTCTCGCTTGGCGAGGTGGGACTAAAAAAACCCCACTAATGAAACCACTGTAGATAAGTAATTAGACGGGTCCATTAGTACCGGTTGGTGGCTCCAAACGGGACAAATGCCCCTCTTTAGTCTTATGGTTCGGCCCTCGTGATACCATGCCAACTTTCAACTTTCAACTTTTTCAGAGCTCATTTGAAATGCTCTAATGCAGAAAAAAAAGAAAATAAATAATACAGAAAACAAAACAAAAAAACTGGAAATAAAATAAAATAAATAAAGCAAAAAGAAAACAAAAAAAGTGTATTCAAATTTGAAAACTAATGGCACTAACAGAAAGTTTATAATTTTTCTAAAACTAAAAGCAACAAGAATTAAAAAGAAAGCAAAAAAGCAAAAGAAAATAAATAATGCAGAAAACAAAACAAAAAATCTAGGAAAAAAATAAAAATAGCAACAATAAGTATTTTGTTGTAAGTAGAAACAAAATAAAATAAATAAAGCACGAAACAAAACTAAAAAACAAAAAAAGTGTTTTCAAATTTGAGAACTAATGGCACTAATAGAAAGTTTATAATTTTTTAAAAACTAAAAGCAAAAGGAATTAAAAAATAAAGCAAAAAACAAAAGAAAATAAATAATGCAGAAAACAAAACAAAAAATCTGGGAAAAAAATAAAAATAGCAACAATAAGTATTTTGTTGTAAGTAGAAACAAAATAAAATAAATAAAGCACGAAACAAAACAAAAAAACAAAAAAAAGTGTTTACAAATTTGAGAACTAATGGCACTAATAGAAAGTTTAAAATTGTTCTAAAACTAAAAGCAAAAAGAATTAAAAATTAAAGCAAAAAAACAAAATAAAATAAATAATGCAGAAAACAAAACAAAAAATCTGGGAAAAAATAAAAATAGCAACAATAAGTAAAAAGAAAAAAAGTGCCACCTACTGGGCCCCCACGGCCTGAATACGACTAGAAACCCACCATGGGCCAGGATTCAGGCCCGCAGGTGGCCCAGTAGGCCCATCAGGCAACGCGGTAGTAAGTAGGCCCGTAAGCCTGCAGTGGAGAGGAGCTCGAGAGGGGTGCGGCAGTGGGGCTTATAAACCACTGCGCGCCCCTCTCAGCTAGCGAGGTGGGACTAAACTTTCGTGCCGCACCGTGCCAGCACACGACCATTGGTCCCGGTTCGTGGCTCCAACCGGGACCAATGCCCACCCTTTAGTCCCGGGACCAAAGCCCTCTGCTTCCCGCCCTTTGGGCTGCTGAAAAGTGACCTTTGGTCCCGGTTGGTGGTACCAATCGGGACTAAAGGGGTTCATTGGTCCTGGTTGGTGCCACCAACCGGGACTAAAGGCTTTGCTATATAAGGAAAATTTCAGAACTGCATCCCCACTTCGATCTTTCCTCCTCCTCTCGATCTCCCGACGACGTCGCCTGTCGCCACCTCGCCGTCACCGCCCCGCCCCGACGCCCTTGCCGCCCCGCCCCGACACCGTCGCCGCCCCGCCCTGACGCCCGCCCTAACGTCGTCGCTGCCCCGCCCCGCCCCGCCGCCCCGACGTCGCCGCCCCGACGCCGTCGTCGCCCCGCGCCGCACCTCGTCGTCGCCGTCGACCTCGCCGTGAGCAACGTTTTATGATTTTTGTTAGATTTTTTTAGATTTTTTTGTTAGATTAGATGTGTAGTAATTTAGATATGTAGTTCATAGTATGTTAATTTAGATTGTGTAATTAATTTGTTCATATTGTGTTAGATTTTTTATCTGTTAATAGATTTTTTTGGTGTAATTAATTTGTTCATATTCTGTTAGATTTTTTTCTGTTAATAGATTTTTTTGGTGTAATTAATTTGTTCATATTGCGTTAGATTTTTTTTCTTTTAATATATATTTTTGGTGTAATTAATTTGATCATATTGTGTTAGATTTTTTTTCTGTTAATAGATTTTTTTTCTATCAATTTGTTCATAGTATGTTTGGTAATATTATTGTTAATTGATTTTCTTTGGTGATATTTAGATTGTGTTAGTAAGTACTATAATTGAACTAGCTAGTTGGAAAAATATAATTACTATTTTATTTAGATTTTTTTGGTAATATAATTAGTTAGAAAAATATTAGTTAGTTAGAAAAATACTAGTTTATTTTTAGTAAGTACAATCTAGTAAGTGCTACTTTGTTTTTAGTAAGTACTACTTTATTTATTTATAGTAAGTGCTTAGTAGTTGAACTAGATAGTTGATTTAATTAATAAAACTACTTTATTTAACTATATATAGAAGTACGTAGTTCCCGCATCGACGTCGGCGATGCCTATCCCGCATCCTCGTTGTCGACTCGGCGGTGGAGGCCTGCTTGATCAGGGCCATGTTCGGGACTGGGCTCCGCCGAGCTGGTATTGGGAGGTGCTACCTTCTGGGGGACGTAGGTTGGTGAGGAGGCAGCCCGTTGTTGACACGATCCTTGTTTGGTGGCGGTCGCGTGGGCCAGTGACGGTGCCGAGGCTTCCGGACACCGCGGAGGTGGTACGTCGCCGTGTCAGCGTGGAGGACGAGCACGTCCGTCGCTACATGGTTGCGTTGGATTGCAGGTTCGACAATACCTGGCAGGTTCTTCAGGGATCTCACTGGAGCTATGATCCTGTGATCGTTCCTTATCTTTGGGTGTCCACCGTCCGCGACGATACCCGTCGGGCGCTACGGTTCTAGCTGTATTAATTAGCGATGCTATATGTATGATAGTATTCGAGGAGTATTCGACGATGTACGAACACAAGAGATGATGTACTTTTGGTTATAATTGAATGCATGCTAATTTGAATACTACTTTATTGTACAATTTGGTTTTGCTTATTGAATGCTTATATTGGAAAAGTACTTCTACTTTGAATGCTAAAATTGAAGAGCACTCCATGCAGAAATCTAGGAGCCCCCTCCATCATCCACGCCGTCGTGGGGGTAGCTTCTCCTTCATTCCCGTGTGCTAGACAATTGGTTGTAATAATGCACTCGGGAATGAAAGGAGGAGCTACATACCATCACCGATAGTCAACCCGTGATTAATAATAATGATCTAATTTAGGTTTTTTAGTACATATATTTAATATTTGAATTATGAACATAGGCCGGAAATGTCGTACTTATCGGATGACGAAAACCACCCTGGGGAGTGCGACTGGTGCCACGACGACCGAGGTATCTGCGATAGGTTCATTGAGCTGGACGAAGATCGGCGCTTCAGCATTAAGCTCGAGGAGACCTACGATGTTCATACGGTATGCAACGACGACAATAGTTTTTTTCGTAATTGAGCACGAATTCAACTATTTTAACGTGTATTTTTCATCTTTTCCAATTCGACTAGCTTATCCCATGCTTTGCAAGACACTATGTCTTGGAGAGGATGGGTTTTGAAGACCATGAAAGTATGGAAACCAAAAAAAATATCCTAAGTATCCATCATGGTGTGGATTTTCAAGTAAAGTTGTACAATACTCAGAGTGTAACCCATTTTGGTTGCAAAAATTGGGAAGCACTTTGCAAGATGTATGGTTTTGATGAGGGTATGCTTGTCACCATGGATCTTGGTGATCCTACAATCGCGCAAGATAGACCTACGATTTTCGTCCTTGTGGATACACCTCCAATTCTTCCCCCATGTGAGCTTAACATAGTTATTAAGTAATTTATATTGTTTATTTCAAAATTGTTGACAACTTATTTCCATTGACAGCTTATTTTCATTCTTTAAAGAATGTGCGGAAGATGTTAGACAGAACCTACTACACTGAAGGCTCCGAACTAACTTATCAGGAGAAAAATCATCTGGTCGGATTTTGTACTGATCTTGAGAATTACAATTTCTACAATCGAACTCCTCAACATTATGGTCAATACGTGCCACTAGTGCACGTGTTGAACTACGGTAACTACCATGGAGATACCCTGGTAAGATTTTTTACTATTACGACATCCGTGCATCTTTTTGCACACTTCTAAAACTAGTACATCATTGCTAACTACGAAGTTATTACTATGTTTTTCAACAGATAATCCCAAATGATTGTGTGCCTCATCTGATGTATACACACGGTAACCTTCATGTTTTGAACATACAACCAGGTCTTCCTACGAATCTGAACTGTCCATACCGGGTTTCTAAAAGAAGTGGAGACATGACAATCAAAGAATGGAAAAAAATGTATGGACAGTCGTAAGGAGCTTCTTGGAAGCAACAATCAGCGAAGGGAAAAAATTGCAGACAGGATGATCACCATTCTTCATAATGGAGAGTCACAGTCTATATTGTTTTATGCTAATTTACCTTAAGGGTGTTTAGGTCATGTCCTACCTGATACTGATGATCATGTGCTAAGAACAATTATGTGGGGTTGAGTTCGATGACTATGAGGATGATGATCGTATGACTTATTATTAATAACGAGTAGAAGTTGTATGATGATGCATGATTAGTATGACTTGTTATTATATATGATGATGTATGATGAGAGCATGCATGAGTTATTATATCAGCTGGTGAAATGAACATATATAGCAGCAGTGTTGGTAAACTAAGGACGAAGATATAAGAGAGGACACTTCTCTCTATTAGCTAGCTAATATATAAGAACCTAAAAATCCCCAAAACCCCTAAAGAAGTCACTTTTCTAAAAAAAACATGGACTTTTGGTCCCGGTTGGTGCCGCCAACCTGGACCAAAGGCTCCCTGACTGGGCTCGGCGCAGGGCCACATGGAGGCACATTGGTCCCGGTTCGTGTTTGAACCGGGACTAATGGGTGGAGGTATTAGTAACGACCCATTAGTCCCGGCTCATGAACCGGGACTAAAGGCCCTTACGAACCGGGACTATTAGGTGTTTTTCTACTAGTGCAAGGGGACGAGCACATCAGTGTTAATGTGCGGCCGGAATACCAGATGAGGGCGTTTCGTGACGCGGTTGACGACTGTTCTTTACAAGATTTGGGATGGAGAGGTATTCCCTATACATGGGATAACAGACAGCCGGGGCTTGCGAACGTGAAAGCCCGGCTGGACCGGGCCCTTGCCAATGAGGGGTTTCTGAATTTATTTCAGTCCACCTTCGTCAAGCATGTGAGTAGTGTGGAGTCAGATCATTGCTTCATAGTAGCCGAGCTCAGAACTAGTATGAACAACAGTTGGCCTCGAGCAAAAAGAAACTTCAGATACGAAGAAGTGTGGCAATCTCATAGCCAGTACGACAAGCTTGTGCGTGACTTGTGGCAACTTGGCGCTGGTCAGAGAGGGTTACAAGGTGTGGTGGAGGCACTAGGCACAGTGCAGAAAGATCTGGGAGCCTGGGGAGAGCGAGAATTCGGAAATCTCCAAAAGAAAGTCCGCTGCCTCCAGAAACGCCTAGACCGTTTAAGGAGTGTCTCGAAGGGCCGAGGGCATACAGAGGAGGAGAACGTTGTAGCATCGCAACTGCGAGAAGCCATGAGAGAAGAGGAGATTTGGCTTAAGCAAAGGTCGTGAGTGCTTTGGCTACGGGTGGGAGATCGTAACACCGGCTACTTCCAAGCTCAAGCCGCCCACCACAAGAGGATTAACCGTATTACTTCTTTGGAAAACTCACAAGCTCAAATGTTGCAAGATCCAGAGGAGGTTAAGGAGGAAATCAACAGTTTTTATCACGCCTTGTACTAGACACAAGGCTTTCATCCCACGGATGACTTATTGAATTGTGTGCAGCCCAGCGTTACCGACCAAATGAATGTTCATCCCAACAGGCCATATGTGGCGGCAGAAGTGAAAAAGGCTTTGTTTGACATGGCGACATCTAAGGCCCCGGGGGTCGATGGGTTCACAGCGGGGTTTTACCAACGGCATTGGGAGGTTCTTGGTGAGGACATCACAGTAGCCGTGCTACAGTTCCTGAATGGAGGAGAGCTACCTTTGGGTCTGAACGATACTTCCATCACATTGATTCCCAAGTTACGACACCCACAAAAAATTTCTCAATTCAGGCCGATTGCTCTTTTCCCTATTCTTTATAATATTGCAGTCAAAGCAATTGCAAATAGAGTTCGAGGGATTTTGGACGAGGTAATTGGCGAGGAACAAAGCGCCTTTGTCCCTTGCCGATTGATCACACATAACATACTTGTGGCGTACGAAAGTATTCATGCTATCAAGAGGCGAAAGAAGGGTAAAAATGCATGTTGCGCAGTGAAGCTCGACATGCTCAAAGCATATGATAGAGTGGAATGGCACTATCTCGAGGCAATGCTAGTCAAGTTGGGCTTCGGGGATAACTTTGTTCGATTGATTATGAAGTGCGTGACTTCGGTCTGGTTCACCATCAAGGTAAATGGAGATCTTCTCCCTTACTTTACTCCTTCAAGGGGGCTTAGACAGGGCTGCCCTATGTCACCATATCTGTTTCTTATATGTACTCAGGGCCTTACTTCACTCCTGAATAATTCTGGCGGTGCATATGTAGATAGATGCATTAGGGTGAGCATCCATGCACCGTGGGTTAATCACCTTTTATTTGCTGACGACAGTTTGATTTTCCTCAGTGCAAAAACTCAAAGCACAGAGAGGCTCAATGAGATTCTCCGAATTTACGCTGAATGCTCTGGTCAGGCAGTGAACCGGGAGAAAAGTTCGATTTATTTCAGTGCCAATACGGGACAGCCCCTCCAATAGAGTCTGAAACAATCTCTTGGTATCTTCGTGAAAGTTTTCTCTGAACATTACCTAGGCCTCTCGACGGCCATTGGGAAAATTACCAGTGGGACTTTCGAACACATGGTGGACAGGTGTCGTGATAAAATGCGGGGCTGGTCAGAGCGAAACATGGCCTGTGCAGCCAGGGAGGTTCTTCTCAAGACAGTTGTCCAGTCGATCCCCACCTTGAGCATCAGTTGTTTCCTCTTGACGAAGAAAGTTTGCAAATCGATCACTTCGTGCATGGCTAAGTACTGGTGGGGCAGTTCGATCGACAAGCGCTCGCTACACTGGCTCTCGTGGGACAAGCTCGAGGTGCCTAAAGTAAAAGGTGGCATGGGTTTTCGCAACATGCAGTCCTTCAACCTCGCTATGCTTGGGAAACACGGTTGGCGTCTTCTTACAAGACCGGATTCTTTGTGTGCTAGGTACTGAAAGGAAAATACTACCCTCACACAGATTTTCTTAATGCAACAGTTCCGGCCAAGTGTCGGCAACCTGGAAGGCAATAGTGGTAGGACGAGATGCACTACAGGTTGGTCTCATTCGTCGAGTTGGCGATGGCTCAACCATCTCAACTTGGACGGACAGTTGGATTCCGAACACGACCACACTGAAACCTAGGGGGCGCATTGGCACTATGCCGCTCAACAGGGTTTCGGATCTCATTGATGAATATTCAGGGAATTGGAATGAACATATTGTCCGTCAAAATTTCTTGCACCCGGATGCGGTAGCCATTCTTAATATACCACTGAATCCGGCGGGTGGCGAAGATACTCTAGCCTGGTCTTTGGAGAAGTCAGGCATCTACACTGTAAAATCAGCGTATCGTTCTCTTATGACTCGCAACAAGCTTGGCTCTCGAGTGGAAGGGGCGACTACAGAAACTTCATCAGCTAACAAACAATTGTGGACTGCTCTTTGGCGACTACGAGTCGTTCCCAAGGTACGGGTATTCTGGTGGAGAGTTCTCCAAGGGATATTACCTAACTCGACTACTTTGCGCTATCACCATATCAAGCAGTTGGGTCTATGTGATGTTTGCAAAGCGAAGGACGAAAACATGTTACATGCACTAATCCATTGCTCCCATGCAAAGGCGTTTTGGGTGGCTGTGAGGGATAGATTTCAGCTCTCTCTCCCACGGTTGCACCATGATACGTGGGCGCGTGATATCCTGCTCGACCCCATGTTCTTGGATGATGACAGATGCAAGATAATTACTATCATGCATAGCATATGGACGTCACGGAACAACTGGACCCATGATCGCGAAGGTTACAACCCTGTACAAGCGTTGAAATGGGTTCATGAGACTTTGGTGATCCTGGAGCTTCCTCTTTTGGGAAGGAAAACGAGGGTGGGTCAGTGTTGGAGACCACCTGAGGCGGGTTGGGTTACTATCAACACTGACGGCGCACTTAATGCTGACGATATGAGGGGGGGAGCGGGAGGTGTAGCCAGATCACACATCGCGTTCCTTGGTGCCTGGTGCAAACCTCTGTTTGGCGTATCGGACCCCTTCATAGCGGAGTTGGTTGCTCTTCGGGGCGGCATGATCTTTGCGCAACGTCGTGGTTTTTCACATGTGATCATGGAGATTGACTGCTTGGAGCTAGTTGATCTATGGAGTTCGCGCGGCAACACCAGATCAGTTGCAGCGCCTATCTTGAATGAACTGGAGGAAATTGGTGCTACCTTTGCTTCTTTATTTATCACGCATGTCAGCAGGGAAGCTAATGTGTCGGCACATCAGTGTGCCCGTTTAGCTAGCACACTGGATGGCATTGAGAGTTGGCTTGATGTAAGCCCTGATTTTTTGGTCTCTTGCCTGCGGGCGGATTGTAATACTATGATTCTAAGTTAAAAAAGTTCCTGAGTTCGATGCAAAAAAAAGGACAGAAAAAGTACATGAACTGTACGTAGCAGACATACATAGAAAGGCATGAGAGGAAAAAAACGATTATTTTCATTACAATACATTGCGTCAGTGTTAAATTGTCTGTCTACAGCGGCGCGACCATTGCTTGAGCTTCCCTCTCCCATTCGTCGGGTCATGGGGAGTGGAGGATTTGGGGACTGCATGTCTCAAAACAAAATTGATCATAGTACTAATGGGATCAAACACCGACAACCAATTGCATAGGTTCATATCAGTGAACTTGGCAGAGAAGAAGAATACAATCATAAAGAGTTTTGAGCTTGCAAATGAAGCAACCTTGCCTCTCCTGGATGGTTCAAAACAAAATGAAGCAACCTTCATAAAATTCAACGTCGTCTGTACAGACTCGTTCTCCTGCAGCTTCAGAGACCTTTGCTCCACCTTTCCACCAGTGACCACGAGTCCTACAACTGCGCAGTCCATGGTGAGAGCATTGTCCCTGAATTGTGCCACCAGTCAAAGCAGCTCGAAGTATAAAAGGACACTTTCTGCCTGGCAACCTCAGCGACAAACCAGCTCTCACGCGCATGAAGGCGACAACAACAGCCACCTAGGCATCCGTGCCAGATAGAAGCCTATATATAATTGAAGTTAAAATATATAAATGTACAACTTGACATCAACAATCTACACTGTATACTATAAGTTGAAGCATGGAAAAGCTAAAATCTATTAATAGCATGCGTGTGCCTGAGACATGAAAAATTTGAATGAAGATATACCAAACCTGCATTTAACCAAAGATACACCAAAGAATGAAACTGGTAGGTCCTTAATATACACGAATCATGCGTACATATGTTCTACTGGCTCTTCCCATACTAAAACACAAAATTTAGATTCTCGACCATGAGTACAGGCTGTAGAAGTCATGCCATAAATTCACTACAACAGCGTGTTGATCCCAGCAATGAATGGCACTGTGTGCCCTACCCGCGCCTTTTTCCGACCTGAGCAGCAAGGCATCGGAACTGTACCTCGACACCAACCAAAGAGTAGACGACACCAATGTGGGAGAGGGCAACATCAACTCATTCGTGTGTTTGAGCTGTAGTTGCAGATATCAGGCTGTACCTGAAAAATGTGCGATTGGTACACATAATTTATGTCTGTGCTTAAATGTCCATATTCCGAATTGATTTTTGTTTGTGCTTACTGGTCCAAATAGTGAATTTATGAAATGAAGATGGAATACTTACAGGTGATATTTACAGATAATACCTTGATGAATGTATTTTCAGAAACATGCCTCTTTTCGCCAACTAAAGCAATGGAATGTCAATTGTGGGTCTACCTTTTAGTTACTGAACTTCTAGTAACAGCTAATAGCTAGGCCACATATGATGCATTGTTGTTGTACAATTTTGACAATTTTATTATGTGTAGACTGTACTCACACGTGAATGCCCTGCGGTCTCTGTAGTCTATATAATCATGAATTCATGATAGCATATGGCATAACTTAAACACGCAAAGTAGGGTTGTCACACACGTGAATGCCCTGCGGTCTCTATAGTCTATACAATCATGAATTCATGATTGCATATGGCACAACTTAAACACGCAAAATAGGCTTGTCACACAAAAGTCTAATCTAATTAACAAAAGAGAGCAAAAACATATTCGGGATTGGATAAGAACACAAGCAGACTCGAGTCAGACAACAAGTCAAGAGCTAATAGCTAGGCCACAAGTTGGATGCAAAACTTACTGAACCTACTGCGTGGGGCGGGAGATGAAACACCTAGCCCATCGTATTCATATTGTAGGTATCTAGAAACTTATTCTCCCAGTGGAAAACCTGCAGGCATTGAAATATAGGACACCATGGTGAACAATTTGAATAATATTCTTATTGTGGTATAGTGAGAGCAGAACGGACACACACCATAAGTAGGTGACATCAATATTTCACCCGAAGGAGCATTCAACTTGTAATGGTCAAGATAAATGAACAGGGCTGCATTTCACTGAAGATGCTCTAGCGATTGTGTGAAATTCATTTGAAAAATCTGAAAACACATGGTTATTATACCATTGCCTTCGGAGCTGAACACATATAACCACAACAACTGAAATGTGTTTCCATAATTCTTCATGGTACACAACCAAATTGTGTAGTATTAATAGGGTGTGTCTAAGGCACGTCTAGATGTGCCCAAATTATTGCACATCACTCAACCAAACATAAAAGGAAAGGAAAAAAGAGATAAGAAATACCCGTACGAATGTCCACCTAAAATTATCAATGACATAGGACTTAGATGTGCAATACTTATAGCACATCTAGATGTGCTTTAGTAAAACTGTTTTTTTGTTTGATATAAATAGCCAGCTCAACAATCGATCATTTTTACGTATACATGAATAATCATGGTTTGGTTTTCTATTTATGTTCTATTCAGATTAAAATTCATTGAATAAATTTGAATAATTAAATCATTGTTGCAGTCCTCCATTTCATTATGAGATACATGTTACATTGACACACCCCTCACCTCAATCCATGGTGCGTGTGGGCACTCCTTCAAGAAAACACCGTGAGGTCGGTGGTCATGTGCATCCCGGCCTCTACTTGGCATATGAATCCACCGTCTACCGTGTTGCGCTTCCCAATGTTCCATTTCCTCCCATCAGCCGATGTTTGTCGATCCTGGCAAGGTGCTAGATCAAGTTTTTTTTTTTTGAAACTATGATGATTTTTATAGCAAATTCGGAAACTATACACCTTAATGCAGAAAAATCAAAAGTATCACCCTGTCGGCCTCATGTTTTAGAAAAGTGTCACCTTATAGCAAATTCGGAAACTATGATGATTTTTTCGGCCAACTGTTGGCCAAAAAGGACTTTTCGGCCAACAGTTGGCCAAAGAGTCCCTCTTCGGCCAACACCAGCTCTACTATTTTAGAAAATTCATATCAATTAGGATTTTTAGTATTTTAATTTGATTCTTTTTGCATTAGATTAGAAATTTTATGAAGTTTCTGTAGATATCAAGGTTGACTAGATTTGAAAGTTTGAATTTGAATTTTCATGAATTTGCTCAAATCACTAGATTGCCTATAATTTGAGCTGGGCATATTCTTTTCAGATGCTTCTTTTCGCTACTGCTTCTTTGTGACTTTGTTTATCAGTAGTAATTAATTGGTGAATTTTAGGATTATTTAAAATCAGGTTTTTACGAAAACAGTTTTGTTTTAGTGTTTTATAGGTTTTGTGCTATTTCTTTTAATTTTAATTGCTTTAAATTTTTTTCTTTCTTTTTTTGACATATTCTTTTAGTTTCTGTTAAGTTATTACTAGATATTTCATTTGTAGTATTCTTTTTGTATTTTTTTTCTTTTATCCTCCATTTTCTTTCCCTCCATTTTCTCCCGCTATTTTCTTTGCCGCCATTTTCTCCCGCCATTCTTTGCCGACATTTTCTCCTGCCATTCTTTGCCGCCATTTTCTCCTGCTATTTTCTTTCCCGTCATTTTATTTGCCGCCATTCTCTCCCTCCATTTTCTCCCGCCATTTTATTTCCTGCCATTATCTCCCGCCATTTTCTTTCCCGCCATTCTCTCCCGCCATTTTCTTTCCCGCCATTCTCTCCCGCCATCTTCTTTCCCGCCATCTTCTTTCTCGCCATCTTCACTTCTCAACTTATAAAACAAGCCTCATGGTGTCCACGGCCGTAGATAACATCGTCTGACACGATCTGTTTCTCCTGCGTCGGTGCTGCTGGTAGAGTGTGAAACACTATCTGAGAGAAGTCATAAGTGTTTGCAGCTTCGTCATCATCATCGAAGAGTGTTTCACACTTATGACTTCTCTCACACAGTGTTTCACACTCCACATGAAGGCATCATAGTCATCCCCCGTCGATGCAGCACTCCTTAGTTTGGCGGGAGAGAATGGCGGGAAAGAAAATGGAGGGAAACAGATTGCGGAAAAGTATTTTTTTTCATGTATGAAACGGCAATGGTTGTACAGGATTTATAAGGCACTTTTAAATATAAACTCCTATGAAGCTCAAAAAAACTCTAGTACTGTGCTCGTACCCCCTCGGGTCGCCCCCGTGGGTGACCAGGGGGAAACCCTAGCCGCCGGCGCCCGTACTCCCCCACATCCCCTTCATCCTCGCCACCGCCAGCAGCGCCGCCGGGCGAAGCCTAGATGGAAGGGGTGGCGGCGAGGCTCCCTCCCCCTTCGCGCGAATAGGCTGGCACGGGACGGCCATTCGAGAGGAGGCACCGGACTTTTGTGGGGTGCGGCGGCGCTGCAGATGGATCCAGGCCGCGACCTGCGCAGCGCGTCGGCGGTTGGGCTTCGCGCTCGCAGCGTGGTGCGGCCTCTGGATCTGGTGGTCGCGTGCGCCATCGGTCTCGGGTCAGATCCTTCTTGATCCGGCGCCTAAACACCGTCGGCCAGCGTAGGATGGTAGCTTTCGTCGTTGACTAGGTCGGATTTTTATTGATCCGGCGCCTGGATGGATCTACGCCGGAGGTGTTGAGCCTTATGGTGCTTCCCTCTCTGGGGTTTTGGGTCTTGGCTGCTGCCAGATCCCAAGGAAATGGTGATTGGTGCTACAGGAAGAGGACCGGAGGAAACTTTGGTTGGCTAGCTCGGCCCGGCATCGACGACGGCTTTGACGTCATTACCCATCTTGAAGGCGAATTCAAGGTCCCTCCTATCCACCTCCGTCCCCTTCCCGGACGAAACTCCAAAATCCTTCTTGGATTGGACGGCGGCGGCGCCCTTCGTGTCGTAACCTCCATGGAGGCGCCGTCTTGGGAGGCTTGGGCGTTTAGGGGAGAGTTGCTATGGGTGAAGGGCTTCGCGTGTCAGCTCCAGCAGCGGCAATGGTGTGGAGGTTGGCAGGGGGAGCGGGGTTCTAACCGCGTCAGATGCGTCTGGTAAGAGATGTCAAGTCATGCCTGGCCGATAGGTGCTACGCTGAGTCATGCCTAGTCGGCAGGTGCTACACACGACAGATCTTTCAGAGTGTCCACGTCGGGATGGACGAGCGCAGAGCGGTGGAGTCGTTGGGCGCCGTGGTGACGTTGACGGATGGACGGACTGGCAAGATAGATGCGGATCTCTCTCCTGAAGATGGGACAGCGGTTCGATGATGATGGCGGCCTCTAAAACGTGTGCAAGGGGTGTATGCTTTAGGTTTGCTGCACCGGTTATTTGTTCCGATACGTTAGATGGATGGATCGGCGACGACATCAGCTTTAGATATGGGGAGTGAGAGCCCTCCACATTATCAAGTTCGTAGGTGTGAGTGGTGGCTTCGAGTGGCTTGATGTATGTTTCTGGTCAGATCCTCGTGAAATAATTAATAAAGATGGCTGCATGCATCGATTGATGCAAAGGCCGGGGGTTTAACCTCCATTTCAAAAAAAAATAAAGCTCAAAACAAGTTTTCTAGTAGGATAAAAAAAATAAAATACAAAAAAATACTACTAATAAGATAGCTACTAATAACTAAACAGAAACAAAAAGAATATGTCAAAAAAACTAAAGAAAACAATTTAAAGCAATTAAAATTAAAAGAAATAGCATAAAACCTACAAAACACTAAAACAAAACTGTTTTCATAAAATCCTAATTTTAAATAATTATAAAATTTGTCAATCAATTACTACTGATAAACAAAGTCACAAAGAACCATTAGCAAAAAGAATCATCTGAAAAAATACTCCTAGCTCAAATTATAGGCAATCTAGTGATTTGAGCAAATTCATGAAAATTCAAATTCAAACTTTCAAATCTAGTCAAACTTGATATCTACAGAAACTTCATAAAATTTCTAATCGAATGCAAAAAGAATCAAATTAAAATACTAAAAATCCTAATTGATATGAATTTCCTAAAACAGTAGAGAGGGACTCTAGTCCTTTTTGGCCAATGGTTGGCCGAAAAGTCCCTCTTCGGCCTACAGTAGGCCGAAAAGTCACTCTTCGGCCAACAGGAGGCCGACGGGGTGATACTTTTGATTTTTCTGCATTAGGGTGTATAGTTTCCGAATTTGCTACAAAAATCATCATAGTTTAAAAAAAAAATCCTAGATCGATGGCTGCCATGAAAGTTGCAGTCAATTGAAATGAGATTTGTCCTGCCATTTTAACTGTGCGGTCTGGTTTGCTGCTCTTATTTTGTTATTTGAAGGCTCTCAAGGCCAGTTTTCCGCTCCGTGACAAAAGCAGTTTGTCATGCACTCAGGTATTGACCAGATCGACGTGGACATGATCTCAACAAGAAGTAGCAAGCAAGGTCCCAGTGTATGTACCATTGTACTCGCCACCCCACAACTCGTACTACCACAGAGCTGAGGAGGACCCCCAACTCCTGTGCCAGTTCCGCTATTTTTTTGAGCTTATTCAGCGGTCAGTACTATGTGTTACTCCTTAGGCTCAAAATTGGTGGTTAATTGTGAGCCTTAAATGTGGTACCAATCGTTAAAGTAGCCACGAATTTGGTTGTTCATTGTGAATTTACTCACTGGAAGGAGAGGGGGGGGGGGAGTTTTTAAGGACAGTAAAACTGCACCTAATCCCTGCCTCGCATGAATCAGACATTCATGACCATTCGATTTCGTCTGGTGGACATTTCTGACCGTTGAGATCTTCCTTTGAAGCCGTGTTTAGCACTAAACGGGCCACACGCCGTATGGGCAGCTACTCCCATAGCTTTCTTGGGCCCCTGCGGTTAATTGGGCCTCTAGAGACAGCCCATTTAGCCAAGAAGATCCAATGTGTGTGGCTATGGGAAGTCCGGCCCCAAAAAGCCCGACCCGGCCTGGCCCGACGCTGCCCCGGGCCGGGCTCGGGCCTAGATTTGAGCCCGAAGGCCGGGCCGGGGCCCGTCGTTTTTGCATTTCTCTGAAGGTCGGGCCGGGCTGGCCCGGAGCCCGACGGATTTTTATGTGTTCGGGCCGGGCTCGGGCCCAGAAAAAAGGCCTGATGGTCGGGCCAGGCCGGACTCGGGCCTGGGTTTTTTCGTCGGGCTTGGCTAGGCCCGGCCCGAATCCGGCCAGGCCCAAAGTATGGCCAGATATTATCCCATACTTTTTTGTGTGGGTTAATTTCTATTGAAGAAATGTTGCTGCTCTGGTGGAACATGACCCCCTATAACAGAATTTGGAGAAAATAGATGCCCTTTTGGAGAGCGGGTCTGGAATATATAGAAGGTCCCCAATCTAATAGTCAGGAAGCAAGAGATGGGTAGAACCGATTCAGAATCAGACTCAAGTAGCAATAAGCATGCCTTTTCAAACAATGTCACAAGCTAGAAATATTCATGAGGCTGAAACCACTTTTGCGGAGGAGGGAAGAATTGAAACCGAGGATAACAATGGAGCCTTCAAACAAGTTAGAGGACAAGAATGTGCAGCGGTGATAATAAATCCTATACAACTTTTACAGTAGTTGGCATTTTTTGGAGCCGTTCATTTGTCTCGATCTAACGGCGCATACATACGTAGTACTCGAAAGTATGCGGATGAAAGTACTCGAAAGTGCTAATGACAAGGTGGGGACACCTTTTAATCTAGGGGCATTTTGGTCCTAGGAAAAATATGACAAGGTGGGGACACCTTTTAATCAAGGGGCATTTCAGTCCTAGGAAAAATGTGCACACCCCTCTCGTCCAATGCAAAACCGCCGCCCCTCTCGTCCAATGCAAAGCCGCCTCCGTGGTCCTTCCCCTCTTCCATCACCATTACAACCGCGGCCATCATCTCCTAGCCTTCTCCTCCTTCTCGCGACCACAACTTTGCTCTTCTCATCTTCCACATCCACCCCCCTCTTCCATCCATGCAAGAACCTCGATGGAGAAGCAGATCGAGCAGATCAGCGACATCGAGAACGCCGACTTCGTGGAGATCGCCGGCGGTGAGAACACCGACTTCGTGGAGATCACCGGCGGCGACCAGGTCAAGATGGCCAGGTTGACGGAGATCCGTTCTTGGTTTCGCAACATAATGCAGATGAACTAGATGACTCTGAAGCGCAAGAGGGGGAGGACAGTGGTCGCGACATCGCTTCCACACCATTCTCCACGCTTCCCTCGCTGCTCTCCTCGTCTGAACGGTGGCCGTAGCTATGTTTAGGGTAAGATTGCTGAGTTTCATTCATCATTACTTGCCACTTGCTTAATTTGATTCTCTACAAAATGTTCTTGCTACCTATGTACTTGAATCCGTAGCCTCTGATGGCAGCTTAGTTTGATCGACGAGGCTGGAATGAGTCTAGGCATATAGCATTGCTATGTTTACTTGCTATGTTTTGATGTGCTGGAGTGGTATCCATGATAGGAAATTTTGTCTGTCACCTCTTGAGTTGTGTTCTAATTACGTGATGCAATCTGTGTAAATTGAACTTACAATATTTTTGCTGCAAGAAGTGCCTCCAGACAAGTTCAGTACAAAGTTTTAGAGTGATATACTCTGGGTTGACACTGCAATATTTCAATACTGCAAGTTCAGTAGATAGTTGTAGGCATTGAAATATTTCAGTACTGATCGGTTCACACTGAAATATTTGAGTAGTGCAATTGCAGTACACACGGGTACACTCTGAAATATTTCAGTAGTGCAATGCGATTTCAGTACACACGGGTAGACACTGAAATATTTCAGAACTGCAGTTTTGGTACACACACGCAATCCTTGAAATAATTCAGTACTTCAGTTTCGGTACACGCACGCAACCCTGTAGCAGTTTCAGGACACACGTGTAGACACTGAAATATTTCTGGGGTGCTGTTTCAGTAGAAGCAAGTAGCCGCTGAAATATTACGGTGGTGCACTTTCAGTACACGCACGTACCCACTGAAATATTTCAGTGGTTCACTTTCAGTACACGCACGTACCAACTGAAATATTTCAGTGGTGTTGTTTCAGTACACACATGTAGCAACTGAAATATTTCAGTGGTGCTGTTTCAGTACACACACATAGCCACTGAAATATTTCAATAATACACTTTCAGTAGAGAGACGTAGACACTGAAATATTTCAGTAGTGCCCTGTCGGTGATCTTGCATCAAAATACTTAGGGTTTCCTAATGATTCAACAAAAAAACTAGACATAAGCAGTGAAATAATTTTAGTAGGGATGTTGGCTTACTCATGTTGCCGTGCTGTACAACCTTTTGCTTCACTTCCTGTAAGTGCTTCTTGCATGTGCTATGGCCTACATGCTGTTTACTCTCATCACACCAGTGATTTTGCATCTTGCAAAGGTCTTATTAATTCAACATTGACTTCTATAAACTTTGTATTCAAATTCGTATCCTCCTACAGTTGTTGTGACAGATTTCCTTGGCATCTTCAAATTACCGTACTGTCATTTTTCCAATGCCAACTATATTCAATCTAAAATTTTCAGTTACTTATATGCTACAGGTGGAATCATGGATAGGTAGATGAAGATGCTGCGCCTCACAATAAAAGTCCCTTGCTCAACCTCAACATCAGAAGCCGTTTTGCATTTCTAGTTGTCTCAGTATTTCATGTGATGTATTTGAATACCAGAAGTTGTTATGCATTAGAAGTTCACTCAGGTAATCATTGTACCTGCATTCTGTGATTTGTGTTATCTGTTTTGTATGTGTGGTATCAAAATCTAATACGGTTCTGATTCCTGCTTTCATAGCCTTGATGCTAAGTTAAGTACATGCTGATCAGAGTGATCAAAGGGAAGGGTGGCACTGGTGGGAAATATTTTATGGTTTTATCGTCGTGATAAACCTAGAAAATTAATAAAAACGTCGAAAATCAATGGAACTAGTCATGGATGCTTCTCATGTTGGTACAAGGGTGTAGAAAGAATATAGGTCCATTTGAAGCATGTCGACAAAACCCCGTCCTTCCACACGGACCCTTACCTCCTACCTTAATGGCCGCCAGTGAAGGAGGTGAATTTTTGCCCATGTTAACAATGACACCAAATTTTTCCTTGCTGTGGGCATGGCCACCCCAGTGGATCGACAATTTGCGCTTGGCGCATCACCTCCGAGAAGTATCTTAAGCATTTCATCGTATTAGAAAATCCATACAAATGCCAAAAACCTTACCAAACTAGTCATGCTTCCTTCTCATGTTGACACAAAGAAGTAGAAATTTTTTGGGTCCATTTACATCATGTCCGGCAAGTTTGTTTGTACGTGTTCTCCGTGTGTGTGAATGACATGTGGGATCCACATGTAAAAAACACATAGGCAAAAAAAGAGGGAACCAAACTGCCCGACGGAGTTTCGAACCAAGGGCATTAGTATGTAATAGGGAAGGTGTTACCGCTAAGCTAATGATGCATTTTGATACAAATTACGTGCCCTCGGATTTAATAAATTCATTTACCATATCTATCATGTGTAACCACTGCTGGTGTCCACGTGTCAGCAGTTTGAAGGGCGGCGCGGGGCAAACCGCATGCGAGGTGCACGGCGCGGGGCAAACCCCACGTGTCATCACTGTGGAAGGCCCTGGTAGGTGAGACAAATTTGAAGGAAATATGCCCTAGAGGAAATAATAAATTTTTTATTTATATTTCCTTATATCATGATAAATGTTTATTATTCATGCTAGAATTGTATTAACCGAAAACTTAGTACATGTGTGAATACATAGACAAACAAAGTGTCACTAGTATGCCTCTACTTGCCTAGCTCGTTGAATCAAAGATGGTTAAGTTTCCTAGGCATAGACACGAGTTTTCATTTGATTAACGGGATCACATCATTAGAGAATGATGTGATTGACTTGACCCATTCTGTTAGCTTAGCATTTGATCATTTAGTATATTGCTATTGCTTTCTTCATGACTTATGTATGTTCCTATGACTATGAGATCATGCAACTCCCGAATACTGGAGGAACACTTTGTGTGCTACCAAACATCACAACGTAACTGGGTGATCATAAAGGTGCTCTACAGGTGTCTCCAATGGTACTTGTTGAGTTGGCATAGATCGAGATTAGGATTTGTCTCTCCGATTGTCGAAGAGGTATCTCTGGGCCCTCTCGGTAATGCACATCATTATAAGCCTTGCAAGCAATGCAACTAATGAGTTAGTTGCCGGATGATGTATTATGTAACGAGTAAAGAGACTTGTCGGTAACGAGATTGAACTAGGTATAGAGATACCGACGATCGAATCTCGGGCAAGTAACATACCGATGACAAAGGGAACAACGTATGTTGTTATGCAGTTTGACCGATAATATTATTCGTAGAATATGTAGGAACCAATATAAGCATCCAGGTTCCGCTATTGGTTATTGACCGGAGATTAGTCTTGGACATGTCTACATAGTTCTCGAACCCGTAGTGTCCGCACACTTAACGTTCGGTGACGATCGGTATTATGAGTTTATGTGTTATGATATACCGAAGGTAGTTGGGAGTCCCGGATATGATCACGGACATGATGAGGAGTCTCGAAATGGTCGAGACATAAAGATCGACATAGTGGAAGCCTATATTTGGACATCAGAATAGTTCCGATTGAATTCGGGAATTTACTGGAGTACCGGGAGGTTACCGGAACCCCCCGGTAAGTGTATGGGCCTTATTGGGCCATAGTGGAGAGAGAGAGGAGGCCAGGGCAGGCCGCGCTCCCCCACTCCCTATGGTTCGAATTGGATTAGGAGGGGGGACGCCCCCATCTTCTTCCTCCCTCTCCCCCCTTCCTTCTCTCCTAGTCCAACTAGGCAAGGGGGGAATCCTACCCCCGGTAGGAGTAGGACTCCTCCAGGGCGTGCCATAGGAGGGCCGTCCCTCCCCCCTCCCCCACTCCTTTATATACGGGGGAGGGGGCACCCCATGAAGACACACAAGTTGATCATTGATCTTTTAGCCGCGTGTGGTGCCCCCCTCCACCATAATCCACCTCGGTCATATCGTAGCGGTGCTTAGGTGAAGCCCTGCGTCGGTACCTTCATCATCACAGTCATCACGCCGTCGTGCTGACGGAACTCTCCCTCGAAGCTCTACTGGATCGTGAGTTCATGGGACGTCACCGAGTTGAACGTGTGCAGATCGTGGAGGTGTCGTACGTTCGGTACTAGGATCGGTCGATCGTGAAGACGTACGACCACATCAACCACTTTTTCATAACGCTTTTGCTTACGGTCTACGAGGGTACATGGATGACACTCTTCCCTCTCGTTGCTATGCATCACCATGATCTTGTGTGCGCGTAGGATTTTTTTTTAAATTACTACGTTCCCCAACAGTGGCATCCGAGCCAGGTTTATGCGTAGATGTTATATGCACGAGTAGAACACAAGTGAGTTGTGGGTGATACAAGTCATACTTCTTACCAGCATGTCATACTTTGATTAGGCGGTATTTTTGGATGAAGCGGGCCGGACCGACATTACGCGTACGCTTACGCGAGACTGGTTCGACCAACGTTCTTCGCACACAGGTGGCTGGCAGGTGTCAGTTTCTCCAACTTTAGTTGAATCGAGTATGGCTACGCCCGGTCCTTGTGAAGGTTAAAACAACACATACTTGACGAAATATCATTGTGGTTTTGATGCGTAGGTAAGAACGGTTCTTGCTCAGCCCCTAGCAGCCACGTAAAACTTGCAAAAACAAAGTAGAGGACGTCTAACTTGTTTTTGCAGGGCATGTTGTGATGTGATATGGTCAAGACATGATGCTAAATTTTATTGCATGAGATGATCATGTTTTGTAACAGAGTTATCGGCAATTGGCAGGAGCCATATGCTTGTCATTAATTTATTGTATGAAATGCAATCGCCATGTAATTGCTTTACTTTATCACTAAGCGGTAGCGATAGTCGTGGAAGCAATAGTTGGCGAGACGACAATGATGCTACAATGGAGATCAAGGTGTCGCGCCGGTGACGATGGTGCTCATGACGGTGCTTTGGATATGGAGATCAGAAGCACAAGATGATGATGGCCATATCATATCAATATATTGATTGCATGGGATGTTTATCTTTTATGCATCTTATTTTGCTTAGATCGTTGATAGCATTATAAGATGATCTCTCACTAAATTTCAAGGTATAAGTGTTCTCCTTGAGTATGCACCGTTGCGAAAGTTCGTCGTGCCGAGACACCACATGAAGATCGGGTGTGATAAGCTCTACATTCACATACAACGGGTGCAAGCCAGCTTTGCACACGCAGAACGGTCGGGTTAAACTTGAAGAGCCTAGCATATGCATATATGGCCTCGGAACACTGAGACCGAAAGGTCGAGCGTGAATCATATAGTAGATATGATCAACATAGCGATGTTCACCATTGAAAAATACTCCATCTGCCGCCAAGGATGAGGAGTTGCTTATATTTACGGCTGCGTGCCACCGCCAAGAAAATGGTTCAGCCATCCACATGCGATTCGGTAGCCTCCTCACCTAGAAAAAAATTTCTCTCCTGAATCGCTACACACCCATCTCCTTCGATTGGTTTTCCTCTCGTAACCCTACCGCGGTTCACCTCCGCCGCAACGCCCTTCCCCCTCCCCCTGCCCGCCTCCCCCGGTCGCTAGCCAACGATCTCTTTGCCGACAGATCGGGCCACTATAGTTTAGCACCGCCGCCGGTTCGCCGCCACGCTCGACCCCCCACCCTCTCGGTTGCTAGCCAACAATTTCTTCGCCAGCAGATCGGGCCACTATAGTTTAGCACCGCCGCCGGTTCGCCGCCACGCTGGACCCCCCTGGTTGCTAGCCAACAATTTCTTCGCCTGCAGATCGAGCCATCCCAGCCTCTTCCCGCCAAATCTCATTCATTCGGTGTAGTTCCCTCGTCACCTGCCAGGAGCAGCGAGCTCGCCCAACCTGACGCGGCGACACCATTGACGCCCGAGCCAGGATCAGCATCCTGAATTGGGCTAGTTCTAACGGGCCGAAAGTGGCGCTAAATAGGCCAACGGTTGCACAGCTGGACTGCTAGCCAAATCTGAGTAGAAGAAGCTGCGCTTGATGCAGAATGGATGGGATTCGACTGGTAGAGCCAGAAGCTACTTTGAGAAGTTGGATATGTGAAGTTTTGTGAGGTTGGAGGGGTTTAGAACAAGCCCTAAAAGCTTCTTCACGTCTGTTGGATTTCCCAGAGCTATCATGTGTAAGTAAGCATCATGTGTAAGTAAGCATCAAAGAGAAAAACAAAACAAGGAGAAATGATGTTCCGAGAAAAACAACGAGAAACAAGCCAGCCCGTGACAAGAGCAACGATGGAGCGAGACAACGACTTGCGCGCGGGCTGGGGCGTCAAATCAAAACTGCAGGAAAATTACAGCCGGATTCCTAGATCCGATCGTTTTATGTTTGCCGTTTGTTTATCCCTTCACATCGTGGCAATGGCCAAGGATTGAAGGTTATGTTTAATACCTACTACTTTTATTATTAAGTTGTGCATGCATGTGTTAATTTATGTCGTACGTAGTAGCAACATTGCGTGAAGACCATCTTCTTCTTTTTTGCATGGTAAAAAAGCTTGGAGTAGATTGGACAGCGCGTCTACTAGTCCTGCAGTACAAATACGTAGGCACGTTTGCCTGTGTTGGGTTAGCACGAACGCAGTTTAATCATTGCACGCACTGACGCACGCAGATGCAGCAGTACCGGCCGCCGTCATCATCGATTGGGTCGTCAAGCGAGGGTCGTTGTCGAACCTAGTGATGCATCGACTGTAGCACGTTACAAACTCACGCGGTGCAATTTTAGTCTCCTGAGAAGAAACCGAGTGGCTTGGCTTGCGGGAGGTTGGGTCGGCCGAAACGAAAGATGCTGCTGCCAACGATGGCTTTTCGTCAGAGAATCCCTTCCCTTTTGTGGTAAGCTAGGGAGGGAGGGAGGGCGGTGTCTCGATCGTGACTGGTGACCAGCCCTGTGCGGTGCGGTTGCCGTGCCATGCGCGAGATTAGAGCCGATCCATTGTATTTTGGCAATGTAAAACAATTGTTTTTCATATTAAACTTTTATACTTAATTTAAATTAAGTTTATCATATTACTGTTGTAATTAATATATTTTTATTATATAGCCACATAAAATGTTTTCAAATAATAGTTATATTATTCATTGGTATGCAGCTGTAATGTATATAATTGAAAATTTTAATTCTACAAACTGAAAAGTTTATGATGTACCAAAAAATTTCTTTATTGCTAAGACAATCTTTCATATTTATGTTTCTAATATTGCATAAATGATGTAGTGTATGCACATTTGCATATAAATGCGTGTGTTCATATGTCTTTTAGTATTATATTGAATATTATGATAGAGATTTATAAAGTATAGACACACTAACAAATATTTTGATAGTGATTTCTAGTGTATATTAGGCAGTCATATTCATGGAAATTCTAGGGCATAGAAAATCTGGCTTGCATGTAGGGTTCAGTAATTCGAATAACCAAAAATGTTTTTTATTATACTTTTACGCATGATTGGATTACCTAACATGCTCATCCAGATTCACTTGGTTTGATTTGGTGCAAATGACATGTCTACTCGTTTATCGAATTAAAAATTGTGCATTGGTTTAAACATTAAAATCCAGATGTTATAATTTTCATTATGATACTAAGACATGCATCGTAAAGAGAAATTAATGTGTTTGAACTCAACTTCGCCAGTCGGATTGGTTTGCCTATGCGTGGTACAACTTATCAGTATGTGGTGTGAACTTATGCTTCTGCAAATTGAGGCTCTATTTATACATTAAATAATCTTTTAGATGTAATGTATACTTGGGTAGTTCTTACTAGTGTATGTTTTAGTTGGGCCCCTCCCCTCTCGGGGCCCGGGGCGGCCGCCCCTTTTGCCCAGCCTATGGGCCGGCCCTGCACGAGAGCTCCAGTGAGACGGACCGGAATTCCACTGCTCCAAGTCCAAGGGCCATGGAGGCGCGTACGTACGGGATGGATGGACCTGGCGCCGTTGCTCACGCGCGCTGATGGTGATGGCTTCACATCATCCCCTCCCCTCCCTGCGCAGTCATGTCGCACGCCACCACCTCGAGGAGAACCGACCCGCACCCATGCCCGCCACGCTTGGAACCAGCACCTCGCACTCCATGATGGGAACCAGCTCCACAGCCTGCACTCGGCGTTGGACCCCTTTGCCCAGCAAGTAGCATCGTCCTGAACCCCTTTCTCTTCATTTTTTAGCTATTCATTATTTGCAAATTGACATGCCGTGACCTAGCAGAGGTACACAAGAATTTTGTGTTTAGAGTCTCGCCCCATTTTCGTGTCATGACCAAATACACTAGTACACATGACATGCCATCACCCAGTACATTGGCAGAGATGTCATGGCAATATCACCCTCTTTTTTTACGACTAAAACGCACATAGAACCATCATTTTCGTGCCACAGCTCGCAGAAAACCACCACTTCACAAAATGTGAAACTTTGCACCGGACCGAAAACATGACAGTGGCAAAATACACTAAACCCTTTTCTGCATCGTCCTCTATCCCTCCCCTCTCTCGTGTGGGCATGGCGGCGGTGGCGGCTCCGGATCCATCAGCGACGGAGTGGTGGGGGGCAAGGTGTGGTGAACAGAGCCAGTCACCTTGGCTAGCCGGCGTGGCAGGGGGCACCCACAGCGAGGAGGAAGATTGTGCGGCCACATCATATTCATCCATCACAGAGTATTTCATCATTGCCACATTTGGAGCAAAATTCATTGAGCTCCTATCAAATGGTGCTGGTCAAGCCCTAGGTGAGCTGCCTCCCTCTCTCTAGTAGCAAATTTTGTTGGTGGAATTCTGGGGTTTCCAAATTTGGAAACAAGGGTTTGCTGGTATTCTAGCAAATTTTGTTGTTAACTGAATCTTGTTGTGAACTTATGCACCTAACTGAATCTTGTTGTTTCTGGCTGAATAAAGTTGTTAACTGAACCTAGTCAACTAAATATTTGCTGTTACTATACCTAGTTGTTAACTGATCTTTGATGCTTGTCACTGTACCTAGGTGTTAATTGAACCTAGGTAACTAAATCTTGTTGTTTGTGAGTGAACCTGGTTGTTAACTGAATCATTGATGTCTGTCACTGAACCTAGTTCTTAGCTAAATCATTGATGTGTGTCGTCGAACCTAGTTGTTAACCGAATCAATGATGTCTGTCACAGAACCTAGTTGTTAACTAAATCATTGTTGTTTGTCACTGAACCTAGTTGTTAACTGAATGCATTCAATTAGCCGAGTCAGTTCACAACAAGATACTATTAAGTGAATGAATGCAGTAAACTGAATAAGTTCACCACATGATTTAGTTAACTGAATAATTTCACAACAGGATTCGGTAACTAAATGAATGCAGTTAACTAAATTAGTTAACTGCATTCATAGTAAACTGCATTCATTCAGTTAACTGAATCTTGTTGTGAACTTATTAATTTCACAACAATATTCAGTTAAATGAATGAATGCAGTTAACTGAATAACTTCACAACCAGATTCAGTTAACTAAATCATTCAGTTAACTAAATCTTTACTATTGTCACTAAATTTTCATGTCCTATTTGACTAAATTTTAGGGTTTGCAAATGGTTACTTATTCTAGGGTTAGTTACTCACCGATTGATAGATGTAGTTGAATTATCCTTGTGGACTTAATGAAACCAACACTAAATGCAACTACTGAATTTGCACGGTGTTGTGTAGTGGGTACATGAGTTCATTTTGGGTTGAGTGACGTAGTGGACAAGTTGACCACAGAAGGAGTGAGCCAGTGTACATGGGTTTTAGTGGTTTGACAAATGTGAAGTGTTAGTAGGTGTGCTTAATTTAATGCTCAAACTGTGTTGGTTAAAGGCAACAAGTGTGTTGATGGTATAATTTGGCTACTTAGTATGTGATGAGCCAAATTAAATCAATGATTTATCAAGCTGATCGGTTAATGCATTGTTGAAGTATTGCCACAGGAAATTTCATGGAAAGTGAAGATACAAGTCTTAAGAAGAAGCATATGCTATACTGGACCATGGGCGTGATGCATGCAAGTGATATATATCTACGTATATGAAGACGTATGCTTAGTCCTGATGGCCATTATCCAGTTTGATTTGCGACGTTGCCGGAATATTTAATATTTTCTTAGTGGGCTCAAGGTATTTGCTTAGCCACTATATTTAGTGTGATGGCGACGTGGCCGGAATACTTTATTCATATATGCAAGACTGCATGTACGTGGATATGGCCTAGATTTGTTATGTACTGAGATTGGCAAGTATATTTTTTGTAGAAGTGTGCTACATGGTAACCGAATCAAGAAAGGCTAGTCCTGATCGGTTTTAACTTCAGAGTTGTAATCTTATACGCCAAGTCCAGCGTGCCGTATATATGTAAGGCCATTGCCGATTGGAAAACCCCAAGCAATCGATCTATCAATACAAACATTTTTTTACGTACGTCTATTTTCTGTCGCTACTTCCTGTCGAGCCCTAGCAACCCTAGGGTTTGGTTGATCTTTGCCGTTTTGCGCTGGAAAACGGTCGTCTCTCCTCCACGAAAGCGAGGAAGTCTTTGTTGCTTTGCTTGTAAAGCAATCGTTCGTCGTCACGAAAGCACGGCAAATATCCTGGTGTTGCGCGGCGATTTCGCGTGCCAACAAAGTGTCCCTACCTAGGAGAGAACTTGGAATATTCAGACTTGCAATGTTCAGACTTTATTCAATCCAACTATACTAACATTTTATCTTTGCATTGACACCTAGAGCACACCTATAGTTCCGTAGTAAGCTAACTGGAAAAAGTCTGAGACTTAGATTTTATAACACTTTATCTTTGCATTGACACCTACATCACAACTATAGTTCTTTGCACTGAAACCTAGAGTACCGTAGTTTGACATTTATAATGGATAATATTAGCACAAAGATTCAGATACTATCAACACAAATATTCAGATAATATGAGCAATAACATTCAGATACCGCCAGCACAAAGATTCAGATAATATGAGCACAAACATTCAGATACTATGACCACAAACATTCAGATACATAGATAGATGAGTTCAAATAGAAAGCACACACAGTTCTAGTTCTTCAGACACAGTCCATACTACTAAGTTCAGAAACTCACTGAAGCCATATATTGGTTCAAATCTTGCTGCAAAAATTAACTAAACATAATGGTTGCATCCGACTCACTCTTGCCACAGCTTCAGAAGATGGACTGGTCGGCGAACTGGCCTCATGATGGGGAGCTGCTTCTTCTGCCTCCTGATGCTTCTTCCTGCCTCCACCTCCATCTGTTGCTGCTGCTCCATCTATGGCGCCTCCACCTGCTGCTCCATCTATGGTGCCTCCATCTCCATCAGAGGGATGGGAAGTAGTGGCACCACCCCGTCGAACTCGTAGTCTAGGCAGAGTTGGTCAGGATTCTGGTACATGTACCAGCGTGCCCGCTGGAATCGATCCGGGGAATCCCTGGTCTCCCCCATCGCCTAGATCAAATTCTCAGTGAGTGGGTGGTGGAGCTGAGGCAGTCTTTCCCTCCCCTCATGTGTGTGATGAGGACATGACTACCTTGGATACAACCGAAAATATTGCATACATGTATATTTGTGAGGTGATTTCTAATGCAAACTATGAATAATTTATTTATGTCATCCAGGACAAAAATACTTCACAAACTTTTGTGCCATGTCTAATTGCAGGTGTATGGGACTTTTGTACAATCCTTATATGAAGATAAGGGATAAAGAGATGTTTACCTACTGTTCAAAAAGTTCTCTCATGTCACTTTTGGCCCAAGAGAAGATAGAGTCCAAGTCTCTCACGTTCTGGACTCAGATTCGGACTGCACAGACATACCTGACTCAAAACGTCAATAACTTTTTCATACATACTCCAAATTGGTTGATTCTTTTTTTGTTGGAAAATATATTTCGTGCACTTTCCAACCCAATTGGATTCACCTTCAAATTCATCCGGAGCGTTGAGTTATGGACGAAACAATCTGATGCTACAGCAGAATCCGAGTCAAATTACAAGTCCAAAGGTGTTACGTCACCTCCACTTGGTCCCATTGGCTTTGTACGACCTAGGATTAGTTTTAGGCTGCCTTGGGACGTCCTCCCAGCCGCCACCCCTTGCTCCTATATAAGTAGATCCATCTAGTAGCTTTTCCCTTGAGATTTGTTTAGTTAAAAGTTAGCCATTGCAACTTCGTGTACTTCGTTTGTGTCCAACGACCAGACCAAGACCGCTTACGGATCCCCACCATTATCAATACTTCATATATATTCGCAATATTCAGATTGCTTTATCATATTCTTGCTTGTTCTTCGATTGCTTGCCGGAATAGACCTTCGTGGTCAGGTTGATCGTGCTTCGGCATTGTCAGTAACCTCAGGAGATTGGTTTCGCGATTGCTAAGGCGCTACGTCGTGCATGTTTGTAGTCGGATCGTCAAAGTCGTCTCCACCAAATAGATAGTGATCATCTCATCGAAAGATCGGGACACCTTTGCCTCTATCAAGTGGCATCAGTTTTCAGGTTGCTCGGTCAGGATTTCCAGCTTTCCCTAGATTAGATTTATTTTCTTACCTACTGTCCAAGAAAAAGCCACAAAAAAGTTAGATCTATTCATCCTTTGTCCAAACCAGTCTGAGTCTTTGCAATTTTCTTTTCATTGTTTGCATTATTGAATTATCGGTTGCATCGTCGTGTCGAGTTGCTGGTCTTAGTGTCTAGTTCGTTTAGAGTTTCGAGTTCTGTTCAGATTAGCCACACCGCCGCTGCATCGTTGTCCCTTCCGTTATCCACCACCCATCCATCAATTTTCACCACGTGCTACCTACCGTTCATTGTCATAATCATAGTTGAGATCGTTCACATCTTCGCTTGATCCAATCTGCATCTTATCTAGTTTGTTTGGAAATAGCGAAAGAGAAAAAAAAGAGAAAAAAAATAAAAAAGAGAGAAAGAAAAAGAGAAAAAAGTGTGAGGAAAAAAAGAGAAGAAAAAAACAAAACTCGGATCTATCTAGACTCAATCTCATAGTTGAATTCGGATTGGAATCTGTTTTGTGCACTGTACAGTAAAATAGGCATAACTTCCTCATACGAAGTCAGATTTGGCTCCACGAGTACTCAAATGAAAGCTAGAGACGAGTCGCATCTAAATAGTTGCAGAGGCTAGCTCACTATTTGGCTCCTCAAAACCAGCTTCTAAATAGGTCTTTTTGCCCTCTAAAGTTCGTGAACACAGCTTATTCCAGTTTTTCAAGCCAGTTTTAGAATTTTTTTTGACTCCTCATATCAACTCGGAATTGAGTGATTCTTTTTGCATTGGAAAGCTAGAGTTAGTAGAGTTGGAGAGAGAGTTGTTGTATATCTTACTTGGCAGTTCTTTTTCATCATTATCTTTACTGCCGTTGTGATATTCACTTATATCTTGCTGTCCAGAGCTATTCCATATCCTTTATTGATGCTAGTTATGCTATGCCGTGACCTCATTAGTGTTCTAGGCTCGCGTCTCTAGTTCCGGTCTAGCCTAGGACCAGCACAGTACCATCATTGAGCGTTTATTCAACATTGCATGTCTAAATTGATTATTGTTAATATTTTGCTACCATATATAGCCAACCCAGCTCCACATGTTTATACACCGTGTATGCGTACATTCCCCTGGCAGTTGCTTTACACAATCTTCGAAGTTATTTGACACCGCTGGTTGCCTGTCACCACCTGCCGCATAGTAAGAACTTGTAAGATATTGATATTTGCTTTATTGTGAGCACTTTACAACCACATCCTAGTAGTTCATATGAACATTATTCCCGAATTTTGTTTCTTGTTTCTACTAATCATGACAGGTTCCGGAGATAGAAGTTCTTGGACGACAGACACATCTTCACCATCACGAGAGTTGTGACAACACACCCAAGCACATGGTCAGGTTATCTCTTTACCATCATTTGAGGGTAGATTTAATCCTGCTATTTATCTAGCTTGGGAGCTTGAAGTAGAACAAGTTTTTAATCACCATGACTTTTCTGAACTTGAGCGAGTACGAGCTGCCACTAGAGCATTTACTGGTTTTGCTTCTGTTTGGTGGAGTGTGCATTGTAACAAAACATTGATAACCAACCCACAACTTGGAAAGATTTGAAAGATGTAATGAGACAACAAATTTTCCCTCCTTACTATCGTCGTGAATTGCTTCACAAGTTTGAACAATCTAAACAAGGTAACAACACTATTCATGCTTACTACCAAGAGTTCAAATCTTATATGCATCATTGTGACATAGAAGAATCTGAGGATGATACAATGAATAGATTTTTTGGTGGTTTGAACCATGATATCCATGCAAGATTTCACTATATACCTCGTTGCATTTTTTTATGTATGTTCGTGCTTGTACCTTTGAGAGACAGCTACAGGAGGATGCATTTGATGACTACAACAACTACTATTCCAATTCATGCTCACTACCATCAGTTGATTCCTCCACCATTGCACCTACTAGAGCAGCCACACTTCAGATCGTGAGCGCGACATCATCTCAAGTGTATAATACATTGTCATTGTCATCAGCTACGTCTTTGCGACAGGGTAACAGTAAAGGTATTGATGATATAACTTCACATGTGAATGATGCATGCCTAATTAACTTAAATACATCATGTGTTGAGTTACCTGTTGATTCGAGCACGCCACCTATTTTAGAGAATCGAATGCATCATGTGATCAAACAACTGAAATACCAACAATTTTGAGTGCGCCCATTGAATTAACTGTTGATGCAAAAGAATCAATGTTTAATCATTTTGATATGACCTCTAATCTTGATGATGATTCTGTGTCGAATGGCTTATTGCATGTTTTCTTATTTAATTTGATGCAAGTAAGGTTTATTCACCAATGTTGGGATGGTTTAATGATGAATATTGTCAATCCTTTGAAATGAATAAGAGCTTCACTTATATGTGCAAACTGAGTTGCAATATTTTCATGCCTTCTACTTCTTGTGATAATGTTTTGGCTTTAGATTTTATGAACTATGCAAGTTACTCATCTATTCATGTGTCATATGTACAAAAATCAAGGGAAGTAAAAATGGATGACATATACATATACAACATGTACACCTTGTCTCTTTTGTTAGCCACATTTCAGATTAAGCAACGCCGAGGACGGCCTTGTTTTCAAGAAGGGTAGGATGATGAGGACATGACTACCTTGGATACAATCGAAAATATTACATACATGTATATTTGTGAGGTGATTTCTAATGCAAACTATGCAATAATGTATTTATGTCATCCAGGACAAAAATACTTCACAAACTTTTGTGCCATGTCTAATTGCAGGTGTATGGGACATTTGTGCAATCCTTATATGAAGATAAGGGAGAAAGAGATGTTTACCCACTGTTCAAAAAGTTCTCTCATGTCACTTTTGGCCCAAGAGAAGATAGAGTCCAAGTCTCTCACGTTCTGGACTCAGATTCGGACTGCACAGACATACCTGACTGAAAACGTCAATAACTTTTTCATACGGACTCCAAATTGGTTGATTCTTTTTTGTTGGAAAATATATTTTGTGAACTTTCTAAACCAATTGGATTCACCTTCAAATTCATCCGGAACATTGACTTATGGACGAAACAATCTGATGCTGCAGCAGAATCCGAGTCAAATTACAAGTCCAAAGGTGTTACTTCACCTCCACTTGGACCCATTGGCTTTGTATGACCTAGGATAAGTTTAAGCTGCCTTGGGACGTCCTCCCACCTCCTTGGCCGCCACCCCTTGCTCCTATATAAGTAGATCCGTCTAGTAGCTTTTCCCTTGGGATTTGTTTAGTTAAAAGTTAGCCATTATAACTTCGTGTACTTCGTTTGTGTCCAACGACCGAACCAAGACCGCTTACGGATCCACACCATTATCAATACTTCATATATATTCACAATATTCAGATTGCTTTATCATATTCTTGCTTGTTCTTCGATTGCTTGCAGGAATAGACTTTCGTGGTCAGGTTGATCGTGCTTCGGCATCGTTAGTAACCTCAGGAGATTGGTTTAGCGATTGCTAAGGCGCAACGTCGTGCACGTTTGTAGTCGGATCGTCAAAGTCATATCCACCAAACCGATAGTGATCATCTCATCGAAAGATCGGGACACCTTTGCCTCTATAAGTGTGGCTGATACTTGTGAACCGCGTCAGTAAATTCCCCGAAGAGGAGGGGATGATGCAGCACAGTGGTGGTAAGTATTTCCCTTAGTTATGAAACCAAGGTTATCAATCCAGTAGGAGAACCAAGCAAGTTATGTAAGCGGCACCTGCACACAAACAACTAATCATCACAATCCGACGCGTACATGGGTTGTCAATCCCTCTTGGTAAGGTAGTATGATAAAAAGCAAGTAAAGAATGGAAAACGCAAATAGCAATATAGACCTGCAAGTATATGATGAGAAATAGACACTAGCAGTCGGTTTCACTAGTGGCTTCTCTCGAGAAAATAGCATACGGTGGGTAAACAAATTACTGTTGGGCTATTGATAGAAAAGCGAATAGGTATGACGATATCCAAGACAATTATCATGTATATAGGCATCATGTCCAAGATTAGTAGACCGACTTCTGTCTGCATCTACTACTATTACTCCACACTTGACTGCTATTCAGCATGTATCTAGTGTATTAAGTTCCATAAAGAAACAGATCAATGCCTTAAGAACGATGACATGATGTAGACAAGATCTATTCATGTAGGAGTAAACACTACTAGGGAAAAGGCTAGCAGCAGCACGGGTTTTAGATGTATCAGTAGCGCGGGGACCGGCGCTACTAATAAGGCGCTATAACTAACAGATAGCAGTAGCACGTGCTCACCGGCGCTACTGCTACACAAGTGTAGCAGCAGCGCTGTTAGCGGAAGCTCACTACTGCTAGTAGCTCTAGCGCGCTTTGCCTTGACGCGCTACTGCTATCGCAGCGCTGCTGTTAACTTTTATACACTCGCTACTGCTAATTTAAGTAGGGTTTTTTTGGCATATTTGTTTTGTATTTGAACAGGCTTTATAGAAGAATCTTTAGCACATAGGAATGTCATCATCATGATACACATACAAATGCCTGCGAGACCACAAATGTAATCATAGCATGTACATGCAAATAGTCTCATCATAATCATCATCCAACACAAAGTGATATCTTGTCATCATCTCGAAAATAGGGATACATGCAAGTCTCGAATACTTGCAACTACAACAACGTCATCCGTCTAAACAAGATACGCAAGAAGTGCTATCACTATGAATGAGAGCGGAACTATCCAGTACATGAGGTGGCGGTTACGAGTCCTCTCTCGCGCTAGCGTGAACCTCAAGTAACTAGCTTCTCCTTCTTGTCTTCTTTTGAAGCCTTTATGGCTGGCGCCCATGAACCCATTCACTTGCGTCTGACACTCATGCCACTCGTTGTACACCCCCGGAACCTTCCCTTTGTACACGACATAGCAATTCCATCTCGCCATCAAGAAACTAGGTACCTGTTAGAGATGCATGTTCATGAAGAGGATGTACAATCATATATATGCAACAAAATATACTAGAGCAACACCGAAAAAGAAAGGGTTAGCAACTAGATGCAACATACAGTACGCAAATTAATTAACTAGAGGTACACAGGTCATCGTACGCAAACTAACAAAGTAGCGCTATGCAAGTTCGGCAGGGGCCGTGGACATCACAAAGTTTCATCGCTACAAAAAGTATACAAGTTCAACCAACACATATCATCATCATCGACATCATAAATCACTAGAAGTTCCATCCTTCCATATCATCGAGGACGAACCCTAGCTTCTTGAACGGCGTGAGGTCTAGACGTTGCATGCCTATGCGAGTTTGGACGTCAACTCGCGATCTAGGGCCGTGGTGGAACATCCCCTTCTCATCGACGACTTCTTTCATGATGATCGTCGCAATGTCGCTTTGGATGCGAAAGAAGTCATCTCTAAGTTTATAATCCACTTCTCCATGAGATTCTAGCCACTTGTGGATACGATCATCATTTCTGCTGTTAATGCGAAGCTTTTGGTGATCCGCGTTGAACTGAATCATGAGATGGACGATGTAGAATCCATCCTTCTTGCTTGGTTTTGGGACATGGATGCAGGAGAAGTTAGTTTTATGCGTGAAACCCATCTTCTTGTTCCTTTGTTTCTTGATCTGCACGTGGCCACCTCTAAAGCTGAAGCCTTGGAGAGCATCATCTAGAATATTCATTATGTGGGTGTAGTCTTTTTTCTCGTAGTCTCTAGAAGGGTCAAAATACACGACATGGGAGACTTGCGGGTAAAGAACGATAAGGAGGGTGCGCCCGTTGCTGCGGGGAAAAGACACCTCAAATTATTCCCCATATGAGAGAGAAGGAATGATTGAAATGTACGAAAGGGTTGTCTGAAACTGACTTACTTTGGATGATAAGGCACGAGGACAATTTCCCGGTCCTTATTCTGTACCATGATGTTTTGGAGGTACTCCCTAGCAGTTTCACGCTCAAAGTCGCCGAGACTCAAGAAAGACTCGTGCATGTAGTACGGATCCGCCACACAGATTTGCGAGACTTCTTCACTCTTCATGACGGAGCTCATATGTAGCGCAAAAAGGCGGACGATAGTAAAATCAAGCCGCCTTGTTAGAAACATCTCAAAGATATGGTCAAACCGCAGGAAGAACACCTCCGCGGGTCGTGTGTTGACGTAGCACTTCCCCTCAGGCACACGAGCCGCGTATGTCGGATATCCTGGATCCTTTGAGGCTAGTAGGCTTTTCTCAGTCGACAGCACATGGTCGTGCAGTCTCTTGAGATCCCCTGATAGTGCCTCCAGCGGTTTCGGCGGTAGCATCGGCTCGCCCGTGAGATGGAACATGACCGCACTTTTCACGGGTACATGCTCTTCAGAATGCATCGTCTGGCTACTATGTGCTCTGGCTTGTTTGGAGGCAGTTACCTTCCCCGATCTCTTCCTCTCCTTTTTCTTGGGCACACCTTCCAGACCCTTCCTTAACCCCTGCCCCAGTGTTCCCGGGCTAAGTATTGTACGACCCTCGCGCCCGGCTAGTTGAGCCTGTGTTGGGGCGGCATCTTCAGGCATGTCATGTGAGGATTTCATGAAGAGAGACTTTTTGCAATCCATGGTACGACCCTACCCGGGCATATCATCCATATCCTCATTAGCAAGCTGGTAGCCCGATTCGTCATATGGTTGAGTCATCATATCTATGTCACAGTCATACGCGTTTGTATTGAGGTAATCCATAGGGTCGACCTCCGTCTCATCATCCATTCTCTGTTCTACAGGAGAAATTACATCAGCCAGTACTATTGCACCCCCTTCATCATGTCGTCCGCCGCTCTCACCCGGCACTACAGGAGCTGGTAATTGCGTAGGCAGGGTGGTGGTCTTTGCACATGCTTGTTGATGTGTGGTAGTTATTGGTGTGCTCTCGGTCGGCTCCAGACGAATAAGATTCTTCGTCCATAGAAGCACCCAATTCTTGCAGCTTCCAATCCGCGGCGGGGTCTCGTCGTTCGCTCCCACATGCTGTACTGGAGGAGGCAAATCCTCGTGCCCCGATTTCACACTGGTCAAGCTAACCCTGAAGTACCCAGCGGGGATCGGCTGGTTGTGGAACGTGCGTTGAGAGGGGTCCATTATCATCCCCTTTCCCACGTCCACCTTCTGGCCTTTGATCAAGTAGAGTATGGTGCATGGGGTTTCTTTCGCCTGCAAACACATATGTCTCTGGCGTAAAACAACCGAAAGGCAACAAAAATGGAATATTATATATATATATATATATATATGTTGGTGCGACATGTAATTACCGTGACGGCGTCGAGCTCAGCCAAAGACAAAGGCCCACCTAGCGCGCCCGAGACTGAGGACGGGCTGCTATAAGCGGGAGCGGCTGCGAGAGGAGGCCCAGTTGCGTGAGCAAGTGATGGTGCGATGGTGTTGTTGTTCATGGAGTTGCTCCCGACGAAACTGGGCATCGGGAAATCATGTACCGTCTTGTCTGGATTTTCCTTCGCCCAGTTGATGATAACTGGAACAAAGTTAGTAGCGAAATCATTTCTGCAGGCAGTTACAGCTGCATTGACTGCCTGCTGTAGCAACTCATATTTGTCCTCAGCTGCTTTTTTCGCGTCCTCAGCTACTTTCTTCTCGACCGCAAGCTTCACCTTCGTGTCGATGTCCGCCTGACTAAACTTCTTTTTCAGCTTCTTGGCCTCCGGGCCCTCGTTGTAAAACACCTTCCACGTGGCGCCGTCTCCAGCGCCGTGCACACAACCATATTGCGGCCGCTGATCCAAAGGGAGTCCCTTAAGTTCGTTCAAGGCCCGGTTGAGAGGGGTGTCCCACTTGGGCCTCATCGGAGAAGTAGGGCTTTCGGCTGCAAGCTGGTGTTGCTTCTCCAGTAGTCTAATCAATTTCCTCGTGATCTTGTCCGTGTAAAAAACCTTTTTCTCCTTGTCCCACTTGTAGCGGGCCCTGATGAAGTCATGCTCCAAGGGGTTGGTGAACTTCGCGAAGGGGTCTGGGAGACCCGCGGCTTCACGTTCCGCGTCCTCCTTATCCCATATGGGCCTTTTACCGAGGTAGCCACGGCTTCCGAGGCGATGCTTCCCCGTGTTCCTTTGCTGAAGGCTCTTGAATTTCGTAGCCTTAGCCTTGGCTGCCTCGGTAGCGCAAGTGTCCTTGAACTTTTCGAACTCCTCTTCCGTAAGTGTCGGATTTTCCTCCAGAATCTTGGACAGGGGTTCATCAGCCTCAATAGCTCGTTTCACCCTCCTTTCCAGGAGGCCAAATCATTGCTGAACATGCCCATGGCGTGATTGTTAATCTTTTTCATCTTCGGATCATCCCACGGTTGTTCTATGTTATCATCCCGGTCGGGGAACTTGAATCTCTTGTGCAACTTCGTTAGGAGCAACTGCGTCAAATGTTCTTTACTCCTTAAGTCATCGTCGTTGATGCTCGCGCATTCCCGTAGGATGCATCCTACTTGGTTCCCATAGCACTTGCGAGGTTCTTCCGGCTCTAACGGCTCAAACTTGCCAGGTGCCATCTTTGTGATCACAAGTCGTCCAATCCCTAGTTTGTTAGGTTTTCGTATCCTCTGCTTCTTATGCTTCCTCTTTTCGGTAGCGGCATCGGGGCCGGTACCTTCCCCGCCGGTACCTTCCCCACCGGTCTCGGTGCCGCCATCGGTGCCGGCGCTGTCGGTGTCGATGTCGGCGTCAATACCATCATCGAGGCCGACCTGCAAACCTTGCTTAGCAGTCAAATAGTCAAGGTACTCTTGTTCACCCTCATAATCCATCTCGTCTGCATCTTGGTCAGAAGGCCCAGTTTCTTCGTTGTTCGACATGTTTCCTATGATTAAGTGTCCTCATTTATTTCTAAAAGAATGAATAAATGAGAAATGACATAAAAAGAAATCTATGTGCCAGCACTCAATATGCCAACTATGTAGCAAAAAATCATGCCTTTATTCACGGGAAATTTCGGCATGACCTTTGCTAAAAAATGGACATATCGAGCGCCTGAAATTCACCGGAACGGAAATGAATCAACATTCCGGCGTAACATAGGACACTCGGATCATTTTCCAAACATGACATGTCCAAAACATGACATATGCACATATCACATGTCCAATTCAAATTTGCACATATCACATGTCCAGTTCAAATTTTGAAACCTAGCTAAATTCATAACTAAATAGATAACCTAATTAACATACTGCCCTAACTAAAACCTAAGTAAATTAACCGAAGAACCCTAGCAGAGAGAGGGGGGGTTACAGAGGGAGCAGGGGCGAGGAGGCAGGCTCGACGACGGCCGGGAGGGGAGAGGAGGGAGGCGAGGGCCGACGGGTCGGGGGCGAGCGCGTTGGTGTCAGGGGCGAGCGCGCCGGCGCCGGGGTCGGGGGCGAGGGCCGGGTCGGGAGCGAGCGCCGGGGTCGGGGGCTAGCTCCAGCGTCGGAGTCGGGGGCGAGCGCCGGGGCCGGGTCGGGCGCGGCGGTGCGACGGGGGAGAGTGGGGATTTGGGGGGGGAGGCGGGATGAAGCAGGGCGGGTGAGAATTTTGGGTTAAGTGGACGTAGCAGTAGTGCATTTGTACAAAACGCGATGCTACTACGTTCAGTAGCTGTAGCGCTTTATACGAAATTCGCTTCTACTAACTTCACTATCTGTAGCGGTTTAGGCAAAACGCGCTGCTACTACCTTTGCTACTGCCAGTTTTCCTTTTTCTTTTCCTTTATTTTATCTCACTTTTATTTCCCGAGGGCAGTGAACGAAGGGAGGGCGATATATATTGCATCATTTGACGTTTAAATATGTATGCAAAATAGGAACATATATATTACACATCATTGGACCCATGCATAATAATGGCTAAGTGTGTATACAAAATAGGAACATATATATATTACATCATTTGACCGATAACATAAGTTTCCTCAGTGCTGACGTTTTCGTTTTTGAGTCAGCTTCTTTCCCTTCTTGTTCGTCGAAGGATAATTGAGCCCCTCATTATGACTTTGCCTTTTCCATGGAGTACGATTTTTCTTAGGTAATGTAGTATTGATTCTTCTTTTGACGTATACTTCATCATCATCGTCATCTTCCCTCATTGGGTTGCCGTACTGATCAGAGTCTTCCTCGTTGGCGACTCCGTCCATTCCAATGATGTTCCTTTTGCCTCTCCTCATGACAACACGGCTAGGATTGCGCGGGTCAGTTATGAAGAAGCATTGTGTCACGTGCTTAGCGTGTACCCATGGCTCCTTTTTTGCGATAGCGTTCACTGTAGCGCTCTTGGTGTCGGGTATAGTCATGGTAGTGAAAACCCGGCTTTCTCTTTCGACATTCTTAGCCCATCTGACACGAAACATCGTCGTGTTGTGCAGTCCAGAGTAGTCAAGCTCCCAGATCTCCTCGACCCTTCCATAAAATCGTTCAGTTGCGCCGTTGTCGCTGCCGGTCATGCATTCCATCGTCACCCCTGAGTTCTGATCATCACTGTCCATATCTTTGGCCTCCGTGTAGAACGTGTATCCGTTGATATCATATGCCTGATAGGTTACGAGGTTGGGCGAGGGGCCATGTGCTAAGGCGTATATGAGCAATCCGTCCTTAGAGCCCTCCTCCGGGGGATTAGCAATAATATGCTCTTTGAACCAATGCAGGAAAGTGGAGTTGTGCTCTCTAGTAACTTCGGCGTCCGTCCTGCATACTCCCCGGTCACGATACTTCTTTGCGATATTTTCTTTGTGCAGTGCCACGAAAGGATCTACCTCGTCTAGGTGTTGTAGCACTACCAAGTTTGCTCTGTCAAAGTCGCTGCGTCGATCTGAGTATGCCACGTGCAGTTCCCTGCGACCGTTGCAGTGACCATCTCCTTCGAGCCTCCCATCGTGCTTGTTAACGGGCAAACCAACACTAACACCAGGCGGCTGGTCTGTGCCATATAGAAAATTCTCATAGAAAGAGATGCACTCTTGTGCCAAATAGCCCTGGACGATGCTTCCATCCGGACGGGACATGTTACGAACGAATCCTTTGATGATCCCATTCATCCTCTCAAACGGCATCATGTTGTGCAGGAATGACGGCCCCAGGTCTATTATGTCATCCACAATATGGACACACAGATGCACCATCACGTCAAAGAACGCGGGCGGGAAGTACATCTCAAGCTCATTCAGTATCACAACGATCTCTTCCTGTAGCCTTTGGAGCTGCTTCACACTGATCGACTTTCGAGAGATGACGTCGAAAAAGTTGCACAGACCAATAAGCGTGGCACGGACGTGCTTGTCCATTATCCCTCTAAGGGCAACAGGTAGTATCTGCATCATCATCACATGATAGTCATGAGACTTCATCCCGCTAAACCTTTTCCTGTCCGTGTCTGGATATCTGCTTATCTTGCCACAATAACCGGAACTAACTTTGACTCCGGTAAGGCACTTAAAGAAGGCATTGATCTCAGCCTGACTTAAGGTGAAGCAAGAAGGGGGGCAATAATTCTCTTTCTTTATTTTCTTGCCCTTCTTCTCCCGTGCCTCTGTCTCCTTCTCTGTCTCGTCTGACATTTTACGGGGCGGCATGTGTAGATCTTCCCTGATTTTCAAATCTTGCAAGTCTTTTCTTGACTTCGGCCCATCTTTGGTCTTATCCGGCATGTTCATCAGTGTTGCGATCAAGCTCTCAAGGACATTCTTACATATATGCATTTGATCAAGGCAATGAGGTGTATCAAGTTTGTGCCAGTACTCCAAGTCCCAGAACACAGACCTCGTCTTCCATACCTTCAGCAGCGGCTCCGGCGCCTTTCTAATTATCTTTCCCGGCGCGGGGCACTCCTTCTAGTTTTTCAACAGCTCATCGATTTCGGCACCGCTCCGCTTACGTGGAGGTCCTCGATGCTCAGCGTGACCATTGAATAGTCTCCACGGTTTCTCCACGGGTCGTCCTGTTCAAGCCATCTTCGATGCCCCATGTATGCGATTTTCCCAGACCCGCCATCTTTCCTTGACGTTAGCTACTGAGACGTCGTATCATCCATGCACCGCGTGCATCCGCAATATCCATGGCACACCTGGCCTGCCACGTATCCGTAACCGAGATAGTCCTGCACTGTCGTGACCAGCGCGGCTCTCATGTTGAAATACTCACCTTTGCTGGCGTCCCATGTCTTGGCCAGTGTTTTCCATAACGTGTCTAACTCCTCTTGAAGTAGCCCCAGATACAAATTAATATTATTTCCTGGTTGTTTTGGCCCTTGAATAAGCATGCTCATGTGAATGTACTTCGATTTCATGCACAACCAGGGGGGAGGTTGTACATCCATACAAACACGGGCCATGTGCTATGGTTGGTGTTCTGGTTGCCAAACGGATTCATGCCATCGGTACACGCGCCAAGCACGATGTTCCTAGCATCACATTCAAAATACCAATAGAAGCTGTTCAACGCTCTCCACTGGCTTCCATCCTTCACGTGTCTCAGCTTCGGATCATCTCCATCGTCGGGCTTCTTCCTCTCCGCGTGCCAGCGCATTAGCTTTGCTTCCTTGGGATCTACAAAATACCTCTGGAGACGGGGAGTGATCGGTAAGTACCATACAACTTTCTGGGGACATTTCTTCCCGGCCTTCTTGTATCGAGAAGCATTGCACACCGGACAGCTTGTTTTTTCCGCGTGCTCCTTCCGATAAATTATGCAATCGTTGATGCATGCATGGTATCTAACGTGTGGCAGATCAAGAGGGCACACGATCTTCTTGGCCTCATCAACACTAGTAGGACATAGATTACCCGCGGGAAGAACATCCTTTAGGTACTTGAGATGCTCATCGAGGCTAGTGTCGGTCCATTTGTTTTTAGCCTTCGTCTTCAGGAGTTGGAGCGTGAAACTCAAGCGGGTCACCTCAGGATTGCAACCATCATACAATGGAGTGTTCGAGTCTACCACCAGTTGCTCCAGCTTAGCCTCCTCTCTAGAAGCAGCTCTCTCAGTACTCGTCTCCTTGCGAAGCAATGCTTGAACATGAGGGTCCCGCACGATTGAACTTAGTACCGACGAACTCTGCTGCATGGAGTCCATGTCGTTCTCTCCGCCGCCATGTCCGGCCCCTTCTCCTCCGCCATGTCCGGCCCCTTCTCCGCCGCCATGTCCGGCCTCTTCCCCGCCGCCATTATCGATCATCTCTTCGTCTTGCCCCGTGTCATCATTGCCTGCCCCGTCGGCATCCTCAACATCGTCATCCTCATCTTCAATTATCCACCGCGTATAGCCATCCATGAAACCAGTCATGAGCAGGTGCGCTTCGACACGACCATCGTCATGGGGGTCGAGCCAAACTATTCCTTTGCATTTTCGACACGGACATAAAACCTCTGTCCGGTTATTTTCTTTCATGTCCTGCACCGCCGACCGCAACCACCTGTCCACCATCGTTCCACTGACCATCGTCAACCTGCACGGTAATAATAAACAAATTGATTATAAAAATGCATGCATGCATCAAAGTCATACAAAAATTTGGCATGACCTTCCCTAAAAATAGGACATATATGGATCTAGAGTTTGCCCGGAATTCGCCGAAACGGAAATAAATCGACATTTCGGCAAAACATAGGCAACTGAAAAGCACAATTTGGCGTGCCACACACACAATTTCCACAAACATATCACAGACACATAAACATATTTCCATTTTGCAAAAGCATGAAATTTTCATCACCTCTATCTCGATCGAGATCGAGCACACGGTGGAGATGATGTTGTAGGGAGATCAAAAGTGCACAAAGCTCTTCTTGACAAAGATAGATCTAGTTAGGGGGCAAATAGGTCACTTAACTATATCCTACATCTACCTAGCTACCTAATTTGGAAGGAGACAACTTCAACTAGTGGAGGGGAAAGGAAAAAGAGAAAGGAGTTGCATTAATGGAGGTGGTGTAGTTAGGTAGGATTAATGAAGAGAGAGAAAGGTGGATAGAAGAGAAAGAGTAATGGGGGAGAAGTATTGAGGAAGAAGAAGAGTGAGAGTGGGAGCATGTGGGGGAGGTAGGGGGAAGGGAAGAGAGGAGGGGGAGGGGAGGCACCGGTGGGGAAAAGGTGGTGGGTTGGTGTGTGTTAGCAGTAGCGCGGGTGCCGAAACGCGCTATTGATAAGGAATTAGCAGCAGCGCGCTTTGGGCCACGACGCTACTGCTAACAGTGACAAAAAAGTGTGTCAATTTGAAATTTAGTAGCAGCGATCTCAGTAAAAGCGCGCTACTACTACATCCGTAGCAGAAGCGCGGTTCGGGCCACGGCGTTCCTGCTAAATGGAGCTAGGTGAACACCGCCTGTCGATATTTGTAGCAGCGCGGTTTACACAGAGCGCGCTACTGCTAAAAACTTATCAGCAGCGAGTTTCCCGCACACGCGCTACTAGTAATTAGCAGCAACGCTCCTTTTTGAGCCGCGCTACTGCTAAGATTCTGTGTATAGGCTTTTCCCTAGTAGTGAAACCCCCATCATTTTATCCTTAATAGCAACGATACATGCGTGTCATGTCTCCTTCTGTCACCGAGGTTGAGTACCACGAGATCAAACCCATTACAAAGCACCTCTTCCCATTGCAAGATAAATCAATCAAGTTGGCCAAACAAAACCGAAATATCGAAGAAGAAATACGAGGCTATAATAATCAAGTATGGATATGAATGCAAATAGATCTGATCATAAATATTCAAGGGATCCCAACAAACACACTGCAAAAGAGTTACATCAAATAGATCTCTGAAGAGAACATTGTATTGAAGATCAAAACGAGAGAAGAAGCCATTAAGATACTACCTACGGACCCGTAGGTCTGTGGTAAACTACTCATGCATCATCGGAGAGGCACCAATGAGGATGGTGAACCCCTCCATGACCGTGTTCCTCTCCGACTGAGTGCCGGAAAAGGGTTGTAGATTGGATCTCATGGTTCTGGAGCTTGCGGCAAATGGAATGATTTTTCTCCTACCCCCCTAGGTTTTCTGGAATATTTGAGTATTTATAGAGCTGAGAGGCGGTGGCACTACTAGGGAAAACCTTATACACAGAACTTTAGTTGTAGCGCCTGTCAAAAAAGCGCGCTGGTGCTATGTAGCAGCAGCACGCTGCTGTAAACCACGCTACAGATACAATTGTAGCAGTACCGCACCTGAAGATAAAAGCGCTGCTAGTAAAATTCCCACGGCTTAGCCGATAGGCGACACATAGTAGCAGCACTCTATGTAGAACCGCGCTACCACTACTTGCTTTGTAGCAGCGCGTGTACGATGCAATGCGCTACTGCTAAAGGAAATAAAATTAAATGGAAAGCAAATAGAAAAGTAAATGAAAATGAAAGAAATATAAAAAGGTGAAAGGAAAAAAATAAAATGTGAAGAAAAATAAATGAAAAGGGGAAAAAGAGAAAGGCATAGCAGTAGCGCGTATCGAGGAAAATGCTGTAGCTATCTTAGCAGTAGCGCGTTTCCTGGAACGTGCTACTGCTACTTCTGACTTAACCGCGTGGGCGTTCTTCCCCACGGCCACTTGCCCCAAATAAAACTCCTCCCGCTGTCGCCGCCGCCGTCGCCCATCGGTCGCCACGCGCTCTCCCGTTGCTCTCCGCACACACTCGACGCCGCCCCTGACCCCGGATTCGACGCCGCCGCCGACCCCGACCTCGACGCCGCCCTCGACCCCGGCCCGACTCTTACCTCGACGCCTCCCTCCGCCGCGCGCCCGAGCCCCGACCCCGACCTTGATGCCGCCTGCCCCTCTCTCGCCGCAGGCACCCGAGGTGAGCACGCCTGCTCCTCCCCCTCCCCTACCTCTGCCTCGATAGGATTGTTCAAATTTTAGTTGCATCAAATTAGTTAGGTTTCATCTATGGGTGGAAACGAATTGGATACAGATGCGGCTGGGATGTTTTCTTAGATGATGAATAAACACTAGTGTAATGCTTAATAAAACGAGTCAAATTGGACCACTTATTTCACTCTTAAGTTGGATAATTGGAATATCTGCTACCACTTTCCACCCCTAGGTTCATCAAATTAGATGATAATTAGGGCAGTAGATCCTAGGTACTAATTAGTTAGTAAGAACTAGGTACTAATTAGCTACTAGTTTATTTTTATTTATAGTAAGTTTATTTTTAGTAAGAACAAGTTGAATTAATAGAACTAGTTAATAAGAACTTATGGTTATTTTTTAAGTTAAAGCAATTTTCCCGCATCGACGTCGACAATGCCTATCCCACATCCTCGTCGTCGAGTCAGCGGAGGACACCTGCGTCACCAGATGGGCCATGTCCGGGACTGGGCTCCGCCGGGGTGGTACTGGGAGGCGCTACCTACCGGGGGGCGCAGGTTGGTGAGGAGCCAGCCTGTCATTGACCCGAACCTTCTTTGGTGGTGGTCGTGTGGGCCAGTGACGGTCCAGAGGCTCGAGGACCCCGCGGAGGTGCTGTGTCACCGTGTCAGTGAGGAGGACGCGCACGACCGCCGCTACTTGTTTGCGTTGGAGCACAGGTTCTCAAATACCTGGCAGGTTCTCCAGGGGTCTCACTAGAGCTATGATCCTGTGATGGTTCCTTCTCTGTGGGTGTCCACCGCCCGCGCCGATACCCGTCGTGCGCTAGGGTTTTAGTTGTATTAGTGATGTTATATGTATGATACTATTCAGGATTTATTAGTGATAATATTCGACGATGTATGGATGCATGAGATGATTTACTTTTGCTTATTGAATGCATGCTAATTTGAGTCCTATAAGATATTTTGAAATGTATATCTTGTGTTGCACAAATAGGATATGTGCTTGCCCAAGTGGCCGATCATGTTTGCAGGTTACACCTCCGAGTGGCCTATGTTTTGCCGGAGTGTTGATTCATTTTCGTTCTGGCAAATTTCAGGCACTCGATGTGTCCTATTTTAGCAAAGGTCATGCCGGATTTTTCCATGAATTTTGGCATGACTTGTGCCAGAATATGTAGGAAATATTGAGTGCCCTGGATTTGTGTGTTGAGTTAGTTGTCTTCGATCAATTTTCAATTAGTGTTTCAACTATGAACATAGGAAATGTCTAACGATGAGAAGGATTTCAGTATTTGCAAAGACTGCGAAGATGAGCGTGGCCTGTGCGATGGAATCTTCCTAGATGATGATAGGCGCTTCAGTATCAAGCTGGACGAGAACTTTGAAGTGGATACAGTAAGTCACAACGACAAGTCTTTTTTCGTAATTAAGCATGACATCTGCTTCATTAGCTTCAACTTATAATTTAATATTTTACTATTCTACTAGTGTATCCCCTGCCATGAAAGAGTTTTTGTATTGGATAAGATAGGTTTTAGTCGTACTATGGAGGTAAAGAAAGTTTACTTGAAGAATGAGCATGGTTATATTTTCCGCGCAAAATTATACAACGTAGACGACTACACCTATTTTGGATGCAAAACATGGCGAGCACTATGCAAGACTTATGCATTTGAGCCTAATATGGTTATCACCTATGATATTCGTCCGGAAGATGATATTGAAGGTAATACCAACATCTGGGTCGATGTGCAGACGCCTCCAGTTATACCATCATGTGAGTATCTCAACCATATTTATGTCTTTGATATTGTCTATTCAAAAATAGTTCACAACTAATTTCTATTGTCAGCTTATTTTCGTTCAAGCAAACATGTCCGGCGCTTGGTAGACAGGACCTACTACTATCCCGGGGCTGAATTAAACTGCGAGGAGCTAAGTCATTATGTTTCATGTCTTGAGGATCTTGATACTGTCAAGATAAATTTTCTTCCTGCACTTAGAAATGTTAGTACTGAAAACGTGCGACCAATAGTGTTCGTAATGAACTACGGTCACATCTATTTAGGAAAGCTGGTAAGATTTTTACTATTTGTCATCAGTGCATCTTTTCCATACATTATTTTTTAAGCTAAACTTCATTGCTAAGTATGTTACCATACGATGTTCTTCAACAGGGACTCCCGATGAATGTTGTGCCTCATTGGATGGAGACTAAAGGTACCATGAATATTGTTAGCTTACGACCAAGATATCCTACAATGCACTTTAGTGCATTCATGATGTCTAATAGCGAGGACTGCTTAATAGTGAAAGACTGGAGCAAAATTTGAACGATCGCAGAGAAGTACTAGGGGGCAGCAATCAGAAGCGCAGCCCACGATTAGGATACAGGTTCATCTGCATGCTCCAACTTGATGAAGGGGGAGTGCTACACATGTTTTATGTTATTTTACCTGAGAGAGAATAGCAGGAGTGATTAGCTAGCTAGAAATGAGTTTGAAGATGATGATTTGCTACACTATGACTATGATGATTAAATAGCTAGTGTTTGTGGTAATGACTATGATGATTATTATTAGCTAGTGTTGGTGGTGATTAGATAGGTACACTATGACTATGATGATTAAATAGTGTTGGTGGTAATGATTATGATGATTATTAGCTAGTATTGTTGGTGATGATATGATGCAAGAGTTTTTATATTAATATGATGATGATGTTCATCATGATTATCATGATGATTTTTTATTATGATCATGATTAGTTATTATATCATAGGTGGAAGGAATGCGGATTAGATTCATGTGGATGGATCAAAAGTGACAAAAGTTGAATTAGTATGATCGTCGTCCTAATTCAACTTTTGATTCATCCAAATGAATCTAATCATTGTTTCTTCCTCACAATGGTATATTAATTCATCATGGACATAATGATATAGGAAGCTCTTAATTGGTATTGTATCAAAATTTGTATAACGGCGTATAAATACACTAAAAAAAATGGAAAACAAAATAGTGGTAGCGCGGGGCAGGAAAAATGCCACTACTAGTTAGATTGGCAGTAGCGCTTGTATGGAAAGAGCTACTGCTAAGGAGCTATAACAGTAGCGCGGGTAGGGACGCGCTACTGCTATGGGTTAGCTGTAGCGCCGTATCAGTAGCGCGGTACCCCGCCCTACTGATAGCCCTCAGACCCGTGCTACTGCTAGGCTTTTGCCTAGTAGTGTGAAGAGGACCCCCATGGGCCCCACAAGACATCAGGGCGTGCCCTGGTGTCTCGTGGGCTCCATGGACCTCCCCTCTTACACTTCTTTGGCCCTCTGGATGTCTCCTGGTCCAAAAACGTTCTCCAAAAAGTTTTATTGCATTTGGACTCCGTTTGATATTAATATTCTGCAAATTAAAAAATAAGGAAAAAAATAGCAACTGACACTAGGCACTATGTCAATAGATTAGTCCTAAAAAATGATATAAAATTGCTAGAAAATGATTATAAAACATCCAAGAAGGATAATATAACAACATGAAACAATATAAAACTATAGATATGTTGGAGACGTATCAGCAATTCCAAGCTTAATTCTTGCTCGTCCTCGAGTAGGTAAATGATAAAAACAAATTTTTGGATGTGGAATGTTGCCTAACATGTTCATCACATTATTTCTTTGTAGCACGGAAACATCGACATTTAGATGATTCAAAGCTATAGTCTATAATTTGACATGAAGACTTTAATACTCAAGAAATATCAATAAGTAGCCATGTCTTTCCAAACATCAATGCTAATGAAAGTTATACCCAGCCCATTATGCTCAATCATTGATCCATTCATGCAACACATTCAAATATTAGCTACATCCAATGCTCAAGTGTGATAATAGTGTTCTGTAGTCGGTGCTTTATAAGAGAAGCTGAGACTCAACAAAAATAAAAATTGCATAAGAGTAAATAGATAGGCCCTTCGCAGAGGGAAGTAGGGATTTGTAGAGGTGCCAGAGCTCAAAGCTTAAATTGAGAGATAAAATTATTTTGGATGGCATGCTTTTCTCGTCAATGGAAACGACAAAGAGTTACCAATATCTTTCATGCTAAATAAATCGTAGGCGGTTCCCCAAACAAAAAAATAAAGTTTATTTCCTTTCCACCATTCTTTCACAATCCATGGCTAGCCGTATCCACGGGTGACTTTCGTACCAACACATACCGGGGAATTTATTTGTAGTATTTTTTTGCATTTCGGGACTAGGCATCCCAATTACCCACACTCTTGTGCAATGGCAAGTGAATGGACACTCATCTTGAGAATAACCTACTTGGCATGGAAAATATCAGCCACCCCTCGCTACTTCATGAGCGGCAGGGGCACACAAAAAGAAGTGTATTTTGAAAATTAGAGTTGGCACGCACAAATTTGCTTAGGACGGCATGGAAATGCCGCATATAGGTAGGTATGGTGGACTCATTTTGGCACAACTTAGTTTTTAGGATTTGAATGCACAAGCAGCATTCCCACTTAATACAAATGGAGGCTCCAAATAGATTGAGAAGCGACCAACCAAGGAACAAAACCCATCATAAAAGAACATTAAACATAACTAACACCGAATAATGCAACACAAGTAGGATGTAATATCATTTCATAACTATTGATTTGACGTTCTTGCATAGGGAATCACAACCTTTAATATCAATATTCTCACTAAAGCATAAGTACTCACCAACATAACTCACATATCACTATCATCATATCGCAAAACTATTGCAAGGAATCAAGTTTAATGTCCAATGATCTTTATGAACGTTTTTATTATATCTTCCTTGGATATCCACTTTGGGACCAAATTCTTTTAAAGCATATTGCCATTGCAAATAACAAACTCTCAAAAAAAATAAGTGAAGAATGAGAGCACAAGTTTCTTTAAAGTTTCATCTCTCAAAATAATATAAGTGAAGAATGAGAAGATTTCTACAAAATTCTACTAACTCTCAAAATAATCTAAGTGAAGCATGAGAGCATATTTCTTCAAAATAATAACACCACCGTTATCAAAAAGATATAAGTGAAGCACTAGAGCAATTCCATAGCTCTAAAAAGTTTAAGTGAAGCATAAAGAGCGATTCTAATAAATCATATCATAATTTTGGCTTCCTCATATAGGTGTGTCCAGCAAGGATGATTGTGACAAACTAAAAAGCAAAACAAGCAAAGACACATATAATACAAGACGCTCCAAACAAAACTCATGATATGTGATGAATAAAAATACCGATGGTCGTTAGAAGAAAGAGGGGATGCCTATCGGGGCATCCCCGAGCTTAGTTGCCTGATACTTCTTGAATATTACATTGGGGTGCCATGGTCATCCCCAATCTTAGGCTCTTTTCACTCCTTATTCCTTCATCCATCGTGATCTCACCCAAAACTTGAAAACTTCAACCACACAAAACTTAACAAAACCTCGTGAAATTCGTTAGTATAATAAAAATCGTCTTTACTATAAGTATTGTAGAAAACCCATTCAAAATTTGTTATTACATTATACCTACTGTATTCCAACTTTACAATGGCTTATACCCTCTTATACAAACCATAGATTCATCAAAATAAGCACATAATGCAACGAAAATAGAATCTATCAAAAACAAAACAGTCTGCAGAGACGTATTTTTAGTCATACTTCTGTAACTCTAAGAATTCTAAAAAATAGGACAGCATGGGAAATTTGTATGTCAATTATGTGTAAACATTTGAGCAATTGTTCACACCCCAGCAATTGACAATAATTCAGCTACTGGGGCGAAAATTTCCGTTGATGCACCGAATCAAATCAACTCTCTGCAAATCAATCCCAAAGGATTTGCTTGGCACAAACACTAATTAAAACCCAAAAACACAATCATTACAGAAGTAATAATGTGTATTTATTAAAAAAGGAATAAAAATCAAAAAGCAAAAATATAACTATTGGGTTGCCTCCCAACAAGCGCTATTGTTTAATGCCCCTAGCTAGGCATAATGCAAAGATCTCAAGTATTGTCATCTTTGGTTGTAATTTCCCTAGATGTGTTTTTGCGAGTAGGTTTTTCAAATACAACTTGAAACACATTATTCATAGAAATTTTAGCATTATCTACAAATCCTTTTAGATTACCGGCTACGATCCAAGAATATTGTTGATTTACATCATTGAAAACTTGTTGGATCATATCTAAAATGGTAACTTGCTTTTTTAGATTCTCATCAAAGATGTGATTATTGCCAAGCAAATGCCTTAATATACAGTCACTATGGTAAATGATCTCACCTTGGACATTGATACATACGCACATACACTTACCATATGAACACACACACACACACTCTACCCATATGAGCACCACTAAAACACTTAGCCGACACATCATCTTGAGATTGACAAACTCAATGACAACGTCTCCTCCCAAAGAACGAACATCGCCAAAAGCTTAAAATAAATCAAGGAAAATACGAGCATCAGTGTCAAGCGTAGGACTTGGATCTGGTGGTCTGGTTCCACTGCAAAGAACCTAAGGGCAACTCCAAAACAGGGATGCATTTCGTCCGCTCACGTAGGTTTGGGTTTGCGTGGACAGAAACTATGGCCCAACGTGACAACGCATTTAGCTATTCTATATGTGTTTCATGTTCGTGGGGATGCAAATTCTCCCTCAAATTTGGGCCAGGTTTGCACACCCACCTGGACATGACACGAACGTGTCGCACATCCACTTGTTGTCTGCCCCGGGCCCACGCGGCAGCCACCCAACAACCAGGAGTTGGTCCTCGTAAACGCCACACATGCGGTGGCGCACATTTGCGCCCACTCTGCTCCCCCGTCAGCAATCAAAATCGTAGGCCACTGCCACCACTGGCGCAGTGTCGTGGAAGTGGAAGTGGACCCCTGGGAAGCATGTCCAGGAGGTCGGTTCCTCCTCGGGGCGGCGTCGTGCGGCCCCATTCACCTTCATGTTGCCAGGGGATGTGCTGATGTGGCACGATCACAGGTACGTCCCCATCGAGACGTGCCAAAGGTACTGGGAGCCGGCCATTTGAAAGTGCATGTGGCATTTAATAATATTTTGATGTGAAGTTGCTTCTTCTTCTTCCTCCTCCTCCTGTTGCTTGTACCAGTCTCCACCTCTTGCTGCCCCATCTGCTACTGTAACTCCATCCATTGTTGTTGTTGCTCCATCTACGGGGCAGCCATCTCCATTAGAGGGAGGGGCGGCACTGGCACCACCCTATCGAGCTCATAGTCCAGGCGGAGTTGGTCGCGGTCTTGATACATGTACCAACGTGACCGCTGGAATGGATCAGGGGAATCTCTGACCTCCTCCATCGCCCACACCAAGTTCTCGATGAGTGGGCGGTGAAGGTCTGGCAATCTCGACCTCTCCTCATGTGTGGCGCAAGCCCTCAATGCACGCGCATAATTCTTCAGGATTGCAACGCTGCTGTACCAGGTGCTGACCTCGTGCGCGTAGGAGAACAACTTGTTGTCGCCGTCTAAGATCTCTTGCAAAGTCATGTGCTTTCCGAGGCCAAACGCCATGGCACGATGGAGGTTTTCTTGTTGTGGTTGTGGTTTGTGTGAAAGAGGGAGGTTGGATGGAGAGCTTGGTGGTTATCTATGCGAGTGAATGAATGCAGTGTGGACACTGGGATTTTCTGAAAGAAGGAGAAACTGAATGAGGCGACAGTATATCGATCGAACGACCACTTGGTTGGGTTTGGGAATGAGCTGAGTGAACGCGCCAGCCCAGTTGACAAACAAGCCCACTACACCTAAATGATTGAAAACGCCGACCCGACCCAACAACTTCATCCCGAGAGCTGAAAAAAAGGGACAGCCGCTAACACTGCGGCGTCAGTGCTGCCTGTTGGTTCGGGGTCGGCCACATCAGAACGAGATCATTTTTCTACTTAGTGTTTTTTGCCACAATCAGTTATTTGATTCGGTGCGAATTGTCATGGTTTTTTACTAATCATGGCACAAATGTGGTGGTTATATGGATTAACTGGTGAGATTGAACTCATGCACATTTTTCTTGTTTTGCTACGTTTGTAAATATATCTGTTGGTCAGCACGTGAATGCGCTGCTTTCATGCGAGCACCGACCGCTACAAACCTGAGCACGTCATTTTAGTAAGGAATAATGAGAAGATGGGGGTCCAAGCGGAACAGAGACGCGGAGCATTTTGGCGGGATATAAGAAGAAGCCATGAGAGATGTGAGACGGCGACGTGGGGAGATGTGAGGAAGCTACGAAATGATTGCCGACCGTACGTACCCTTCACAGCATCGCATCCATCTACTAGTAGTACAAGAGTTTTCTTCTGCCCAGGCCCAAGCACAAAAGGTGAAACACTCGAGTACGTTTTGCACTGGCGAAAACCGATTCTGCAATTCTAACTTGATACGTACGTATCACATTACAGGTTAAAAATGACCAAAATTACAGGCCATGCATGCTTCCAGTTCCAGGTCATGTCGAAAACGCAAATAGGAGTACTAGAGTACATAGCTCGACTGCAGCTGCAGTGGGTCACTAGAAGCGATCGTCGTCGTAGCGTCCTCCTGCCCTGCTGTCAATAGGCTCACACTACCCACAACCATAATGATCATCTGCATGCCGCGGAACCTGTCTGTGTCAGAGCAAGCCAGGGGGTAGACCGGACCACCACGATAACCCACACTGTCACCACCACTGGCCGCCACTGCTGTACCGCGTGTAGGCTGCTTGCATCTTTGGCTCAGCTTGCAATGTCATGACACACCACAGACAAATCTGGAGTTCCACCTTCCCTTGCTTTTCATCACAAAAATTACCAACTGCTACCACGCAATTTAAAGGATGCAACGACATCCCTTTTCCCTTAAAACAAATTTTTTTGTAGCCAATAAGATCAAGTTGCACACTAAAAACATGTGTTGCACCCAACTTAAGAAAAAAGGCATGTTGAGATAGATGACTATATGATGTGTTGATATAGATGATCATGCATACAAAGATTGCAACCAGGATATGGTGATTAGAGAAAACATGGTCCAGCCTCCAGCGTACTCTAAGAAACTAGAAGCAGAAAACACAACAATTTTTTGGCCTAGGAACAGAGTACTGACACAACAAATCATGGCACTCATATCAAGATTCGTATGTCTAGAATTCTAATTGCATAGATGGCACATGATTTGGAATGAGTAACATGGTCACGTAATATTCAACATAACCAACCAGAACACACAGCAAATATTTTTATATATATTACGAGCCGATCAAATCAGGAAAATATGACAGACTGAAATATGTTTTCATGTTTCCATCAAGCAACAGACTGAGTTGGCAAACTGATCAGAACTTATATCCCGATTTATTTTAGTTATGCTGGCATTTTTTGGATCAGAACTTACACCCTCTTTTAGTTTGATTGCTGTAAAAATTCAGGTTTGTGTCGTCTTTGCTTCGGTTGATCTGCAGCAGCATGGGCATTGGCATGTCTGCTCTCTGAGAGATCAGCACTCAGCAAGCCCTGTCTGCTGCGGCTTGCAAGATTCTATTATATGTTCATGATGCATGTCTATTTTTTTAGAGGAAAAGGGCTCCCAGCCCCGGCTCCACTTTGCATTACCAAAATTAAAGCCACAGCACATCCAATTTAAGTTTTACAAGCACGCGGGGAATAAACAGCACAGGCGCTGCCCCAGCTAGAAAGAAGTCCAAGCCTTCAACAAGGCAGGACGCAAACTGCAAAACTACTTTAAGACGATAAAACTTTGATCAAAGAAACTACAAAGTCAGTGCACCGAAACAGGGCCACAGCGAAAGGATTTTGAGTTCAGAACCACCAGACCCCAGATCAGTGAGACGGTTCGTGTAGCCTCTTCAAACACTGCAGGAGGCCTAACCAGGGTCCGGCCGCATCAGGAGGGGGGGTGCTCTCGCTTCCTGCTCCAGCCTTCTCACAATTTGTAGCACCTTTCCTTTGACAGGGCCAGAGCATCGAACCACCCAACTGTCTAGCATAGTAGCAGTTTTTCTCCATAGCACCTGCAATCCCTTCCAGGGGACATGATTAAAGCACATGTCATTGCGATGCTTCCATAGTGTCCAAAGGACAGCAGAGTGCAATAAACAGTCTGCCGGGTGATTTCTGTGATTAAACCACCAGGCCAGCATGTCATCTACCGACATCCCAGCGTGTTTTTTGGTTATATCAGAAATTACTCTCCATATTTCCATCGAGACGACACAGCCAAAAAATAAATGCTCAACAGACTCAGAATCAACATAGAAAAGACAAGTAGCATCCTGCACATGTTGTCTTTTCTGGAGATTATCCCTGGTCAAAAGTTTTTTCTTAGCCATAAGCCAGAGAAAAATTTGAATCCTCGGGGGGACGTTTATATTCAAAATGTTAGTTAAGTTCCCCGGACAGATCCCCTGAAATTAATAATGCTATAGAAGGATTTGACAGTGTAGACTCCTTTGGGATCATAATTCCAGCAAATAGTGTCTGAATTCCCATCCAGAGTAATATTGCTGACCAGATTAAACATCTCACTCCAGTCAGCAAGCATTTTAGGAGTGAAACACATCCTAAATGTAATTTTTAGATTAGTGCCATCCCAAACATCACTAATAGCAACGTTGTGGTCGTTGGCAATATTGTAAAGCTCCCAGTATTGGGTAGCGAGGGTGGTATGGCCTATCCACTGATCTTCCCAGAATCTAACACTTTTGCCATTCCCAATTTTCCAGGAATATCCAATTTTAGTGGCTTTAGCGGCCCAGAGAATTCCCTTCCAAAAAGGGGAAGCACCATTGGCTGGACAAGTAAAAATGTAAGGGCTATTAGTTCTATATTTGGCATCAATAACTTGCTTCCAAATCTTGCCCTCATCCAGGAAATATCTCTTAATCCAGGAAGCTAAGAGGCAAAGGTTCATATCAGTAATGTTAGGGATGCCCAGGCCCCATGTTGCTTTTGAAGGGTCACATTACCCCGGGCAGCCAGATGATATTTATGATGACCCTCGTAATTATCCCAAAAACAATGGGCTAGTTGAGAGTTAATCAGGTTAATGGCCCATTTTGGGAATTTTATAATTCCTATAAGGTAACCAGGAATAGTAGCTAGGCAGGTTTTCACTAAAGTGAGTCTCTTGCCAAAAGACAAAAGTCTGCCTCTCCACCCCGCACCTCTTTTATGATCTTATCTATTGTGGGCTGCAGCTCACATTTTTTAAGTTTAGTGTGATGCAGAGGAGCACCTAAATATTTAATGGGGAACTCACTTAGTTTGCAACCTAGTATTTGTGCAAATATATTTGCATCCTCCCATTGATATTTATGGGAACTAGGTCACATTGATGCATGTCTATTGAAATGGGATGCATGGGACGCAAGTGCCTGCCTGCTGCCGTGTCTACGTAAATAGCTATGCATGCCCCGGCCTCTTGGCAACTGCCAAAGCGAATCCTGTGAACGTCGCTGTCTGGTGAGTGAGCCTCGAAGGAATCCGCGCTGACAAGCCAGCATGCATCCGGTGCGAGCAACCTCGGCCTCAAGTTGTACGATGAGGAGGTGTGTCTCGTGCGTGCGCGTCCGCGTCCGGGCCAGCCTTGACCCGGCCGCGCCGGTACGCTCTGCTTTGTTCAAGGGCCAACAGAAATTTTGCTTGTGCTCTTTGATGACGAGCTGTAATTTTCAATGAAGCAGCAGATTCGTAGTGGTCAGCATCAGTGAACTTGAGATTGTCCCCGACGTTCGTCTTCCCGCAGAGGAGGGCATGCCATGTCCGGAGTCATGGCGATCTTCTTCTTGTATAAAAGATACTACTCCTACATGCCATTAAAAAACGCCAAAAGTTTCTACAGTACCTGTTTTAACAACACACATCAAGAATTGTATACTTTCTCCTCCTCAAAAAAAAACATTGTACTTTTGAAAATTTGAAGTAGATCTGGCTTAAGTTGCCCGAGCCGATGGGCTCCAATTGTTGCCACAAGGACCCGAAAGCCCGGAAAAGGTGGACAACACCTAAAAAAAGGTTGCCACAAGGATCCGCGTCCGGAAGGGAACCCGTTTGCGCCCTCCATGGGCTAGACGCTCGCGACATTGCCGTCGACAGGTGCCTGACCAGCGATGTGGAAGCTTTGCGCGGCTTCTTGTGTGGCAACGATGGTGACTTCGAGAGGAGACGGGTTTGCAGCTGTGTTCTGGTAGTCGGTCTCATCCGGCCTATTCGAGGGTCGCCGTGCCTCGCTTGTCTTCTGAATTCGGAGCTGCTGAGGAGAAGCCTTGCGGTGACAATGACGCGAGACGGGCGGTCGGTTCTGGCGCTGGCTCGACGCGGGCCAAGCACTTTTTCTCCTACAATGCTCGTCGACAGAGTCGAAACTGCCTGATGGCCGGCGCTTGTGGTGGACTGTTTAGCATTGGCCGGCTCAGGCCCTGCCAAAGCGAATCATGTGAATGTTTGGTTTTGACCACTAGAGAATCCATCCTCGATCGATGCCGATCGCCGATATTAGTCGCAATTAAAAAATATGTCAGGACACCGTTCATTTGGTATCCGTCACCATGCGCCTCCTTCTCACCATACGCCTTCTTCTCGGCCGCCATGAGCTCAGCCGCCATGCGAATCTACATCATAACACATACAGCTTGCACGATTATCCTTGCATCATCACTATCAAACGATTAACCAAAGAAAAAACGACCGCACGCGTCGCCGGAGCGTACCCTAGCGCCGCCGCCGCCACCCGCCCCCGTCACCGGTGGACGTTGCTGCCAGGCAAAGCCCATGCAGCAGCCGGCGGCTGCAGGCGTCCCTCGCGCGGATGTGTTCCGGGACCGGCCCTGGATGGCGTGGCGCGCTCGGCAAGGCTGCACAACGGGGCGACGCCCTCGCAGGTTCTCTCTGCAGTGGTGGCGGTTGCGGTGGCCGCGTGAGCGGCGCCTCGGCGCATGGAGGTGGTGGGGAAGGCTCGGCCCCCTGTGGTCTTGCAGCGCGACTCCAACGGGCCGGTGGCTGGAGTACCCCAACGACCTCATCGGCGATCTTCTTCAGCGGGACGACGGCTCGTGCGGCTCTTTGGCTGCGGGCCGCTCCATTTTGGTCCTGGTGGTGGCTGCGTCGGGCAGATCTGGAGCTGGAGCCCCGTGGTAGCTTCGTGTGGATCTGGTTGTAGCAGCTCATGGTGGCATCTTGGGGCGTCTGGATCCGGAGCTTCGGGGTGGCAGCCCGTGCTCCTCGCCTGGTGGTTCGGGTCTGGTGGTGTGCGTTGTGCCTACTGCGGCTCTTCGTCGATGGCTTGACTCCGGAGGCTGTCGGAGCCGGCCGGGCTAGGTCGGTTTCGGCTCGCTTGTTCTTCTGGCCGGCGGCGAGGTTTGTGGTGGCTTCTGCTTGGTCATGGCACAATGGCTTCATGGGAGGTGTGTGGGCTAGCGGAGGTGCAGTGCGTGGGGTTGTTGTGTTGGGCGGTGCTCCGGGCAAAAGCTTGTCGGGCTCTTGCCGGCCGACACCATCGGCGTCCGTGGACGTCGTCTCACCTCCTTGGAGGCGCCGCAGAGGAATTCTCTCCCTACACACCCTTGGATCAATTTTTTTGGGTGAAATCCTAAGACCTGGTTGGGTCGAGCGACGGCGTCGGCATTGTTGCTTCTCTCTTTGGTGCGTCGTCTTGAAGAGATTTGGATTCCGTTTGCACGCTTCATGGGCTAGACGCTCGCGACATTACGGTCGGCTGGTGCCTGACCACCGATGTGGATGCTTTGTGAGGCTTCTTGTGTGGCAAGGATGGCGGTTTCGAGCGGAGTCGGGTTTGCAGCCGTGTTCTGGTAGTCGGTCTCATCCGGCGTGTTTGAGGGGTCGCCATCCTCGCTTGTCTTCTGAAGTCGGAGTTGCTGAGGAGAAGCCATGAGGTGAAGATGACGCGAGACGGGCGGTCGGTTCTGGCGCTGGCTCGGCGTGGGCCTAGCGCTTTTTTCCTACAGTGCTCGCTGACAGAGTCGAAGCTGCCTGTGGTCGCCGGCGCGTGTGACTGTTTGGCATTGGCCGGTGCAGGCCTCTGCGCTTGTCTATGGTGGGGGCTACATCGGTGGTCGTAGATGGTGGGGTCGGAATCGCCCTCGCGGAGGTGTGATGACGATGACACCGGATTGCATCCTCGACGGCGCTCTTCTCCTTGGCGGTGTGTATGTGTTCTTGTGTGAGTTGCCAGGTCGTCATGTGTGCCTTATTTTTGCGGCCGGGTTGTGACAGTTTTCGCCCGATTTTTTGTTAATTAACTGGGCAACTCTCTTCAACCTTTTTTAATAAATCGTGCCCTAAGGGACCGTGTTTAAAAAAAATCTTGCATAGTCATCTAACTCCTATATCTTCAAGGTCAACATCTTCATGTCCTTTGAAGCGTCTGCGGTCCCAACCTTCTTCTCTTCGAGCTGGAGCTTCTTCTCAGTCCCCACCATCAACATATTAAACCTCTCAGCCAATTTTTCTCTTTGATGTCGGAGCGCTTGACATATGCCTTTTCCATTGCCAAGTTGTTCTCGAACCTCTCCGTCATCTTTGCCTTCTCCTCCTCCCACTTCTTTCCCCGGAACTCTCTTCTAACTTTCTTGGGCAACTATTTTGTTGGGTCGATTGGATTACCCATTTCTTCCTTGATGCCAATGTCAGTTGTCTTGGCCGAGTTGGCAAAGAGTACATTCCACATGGATTGCCCAGCTAACTTTAACCAACAATGAATGAGGACAAAGTTCTACTTCTCCAACTTCAAGAACAAAGTGCACGCATAGGGAAGGTAAAACATTGTCAGTAATTTGCATGTTAGATCCGGCCAAAAGACCAACATATAGAGGATATGCGGGCAACAATTTGCATATCGGCCAATTGATCAACACATATAACAATTTACTTCCTCGGCGATTTGTGCACCACTTGGCCACCATCCGATGAATTGCTTCAAGTGGCCGCAATACTTGGACATGGCATATTGGATTATGTACCATCAATAATTTAGAGACTTTACCCAACAGCTGCGGGTGTAGGGCTCAAAATGTTTGTGCTCTTGGAACCAATTATGATTATTGGCCTAAAATGTTAAGCCATTTTGCTCCATGCCATGGATCGGATCAATGCTTAATTCACCCAATACTTATGAACAAAACAAAGGTTTTACTAAACATATCGTAGAAGCTATGTTGAAAGCTTTAGAAGAAAAGCTAGAATTGAAGGTTTCAATACCTAGGAAAACCTCCATGGTACGTGAAAAATCTCTGAAAAGCTAGAATTGGAGCTTTAGAAGAAAAGCTATTGAAGGTATGTGATGTATTTGCCATGGTCATTGTAATACATTTGCCATGGTGAGTTGACATGGCGAAACAATCTCTGAAAAATGAATAGCAATTTGCCATGGTCTATGAAAAAACATGGAAAATTCATATAAAAAAATTGTCTTTGCAGCTATTTACTAAAATGAAAAGATGTAGCAGTAAAAGAAATGTAAATTTGTTGTGTTAAATGATGCTAATTTACCATGGCAAAAAGGTACATAGATGTAGTACAACTTAAGTTTTGACATGGCAAAAACCTCTTAAGTTTGCCCATGGCAAAAAAATAAAATAATAACTTTGCCATGGCATGTACGTAGTACAACTTAAGCTGCCATGTAAAAAACATCTCAGGCTTTGACTTGGCAAAGAAAATCTTAACTTTGCCATGACATTAACATTAATGTAGTACAACTAGTTGAGACAAAAACATCTTGATTTTTCCATGACATGATTATAGCTAAAAGGAAAATGAAAAGTGGCCATGGCATGTATATAAGCTAAGGGCAAACACATCATAAAAGTAGTCAAGGCAAACAAACATTCATGTGTGAAGTTTGCATAAAATTTGCCATGTGCAAAAATTGCCACGTGATCGGTCCAATAATTTTCGCACAAAATTGCCGTGTGCAATAGATCATTTTGCCATACATTTCCCCTGTGGTCGTTATTGCTGCCGATGAACCCTCGGAGGAGAAGCCCCGGATCTGGCCTGCGAATCCTGCAGGGAAAATTTGTTTTGGCGACCGGAGAAGATGCGGGACCGGCGTCCGCCAGAGCAGAGGTAGAAGCGGCCGAACCGTTGGACTCGGCGGGGGAGGGATCCACCATCGGGGTCATGAGCACCATCTCGATGGACGGGTTGTGGGGGTGGGAGTTGGAGGACGCCAAGCCCATGTCCGCCGGCAGCATGCGTCGCCGGAGCCGCCGCCAGCGTAGTGGAGGTTGGAGTACAACGAACGGTTGGAACATGTCACATGGCACTGCAACCGTGTCAAGATTCATGAATACGATCCATGGTGCATGCCGGGACGAGTTGCCATGACACTGTTATCTTAGAAAAAGGACAAACATGTACGACATGTACGTCGTATGACCGGCTGGCCACCCATCGATCCATACATCCATCGGCCCAGTTACTCACGTACGTGACGGAGGCGGTCGGTCTAATAGAATCACCAACAAGTCCCATACCCGAACTAACTTAGATCGTTAAGGGCATCTTCAATGCACACCTATATATTTGCTTCGGCTTCGTCTGTGGATAGGTATCAGTTCGTGGAAGAGACCGCGGTCCAATGCTATCCGCATACATTTCAAGCCGGGTTTAAATAAATCGGACGAAATTCATCAAACTCAATAGAATTAATCAAAGTTTGGATGAGTAATGACTAATGAGTGGAAGATCGTGAAATCATTTGTTTAATATGTTTCCGCAGGAAAAGGGCCAAAACATGGAAGGATATCGTCATAAACAAGGAAATACGAAGTTTGGCGGAAGAGGCAAATCAACAAGAGGCGCAACATGCTTAACAAAGCACAAGACGATGCATGGCACGAGCGCGGCCGCTTGTACCACACGTCGCTGGCTCCAGATGGTCCACATGACCACCTTCTATAAGGGGACTGATGCCAAAATGTCAACAGGGATTGCACGATTCAATAAATGGAGAATCAGAACCCATCTTCCAGTCCTGCAACCGTCAATCCCCATCTCGTCTCCACAATCATTCCCTCCAAGTTAGTCATAACTGTAATCGGTGAATTGCATTCAGAAACTATTGCAAGACATATTATCAATCAATCATTCATCTCTATGTTGTCTTCAATGAGTTCATCTTGCGATCCGATCATCATGTGTGAGTAATTTGATAAGGCAATTGGTTTACGCAAGGCCTTGCAACCCTATGCATTTGTTCACGGAATGATTGGGATGACTCTACGTATTTAACATTATTTGTATGTATTCGATTGCAATGGAGTTATCTCTTGTCTTCTTATTGTTCTAAAGCTCTGCGGGTACCCAAGATCACTTAGATCGATCAAGGAGAAGGTAAAGAGTAAGGAGGAAGTGGGACGCTATCCAGAACAGTAGTGAGAGAAAGGGTCAGTATGGTAGAGGAAAGCAATTCCTTAGAAATGAATGACGTGTACTCATTAAATGACAAATGATTTTGTCTCAATATTTATTCTTAATAACCGAGCTAACCCTACACAACAGTAAGGGCCATCGCTTGGATAACACCCCCCCTCCCCCCCTTCCCTTCTACGTGTTACAAGCACATCATAGCGGGTGACACTGGCAAAAGAAGGTTGTGCCAATGAAATTCACAAAATTGGGTTTCATGTCCCTCCGGACTATATTGTGCACATTGTGTCATCAGAGATTCCTTATGAATTTTTTGAATAAATAAGACATTATGTTATCCTAAAAAGAAGACGTGGTAGTGTACATGCATGTCGTCGTATGACCGGCTGTCTGTTCGACCGACTAGCTGGCCACCCATCGAGCCGGCCATGATGCGCAGTTACTCACATGCGTGATGAAGTCGGTCGGTCTAATAGTATCACCAACAAGTCTTAGAAACGTGAACTATCTACGAACCAACATTTGGTTTGATGGTTAGAGGGGCACTGGTATTCTCAGCCCATCAGGGTTCAAGTCCTGGTGCTCGCATTATGTCTGGATTTATTTCAGAATTTTCGGCGATGCGTTTTCAGTGGAAGGAGACGTTCCCGTCGGCATCCGTCCATGAATGGGGAAACAATATGTAGAAACAGGTGTGGGAGGTGGCCGTCCAACACTATCCATAGGTGCTCATATTTGCATCTGTACTGTGTTAAAAAAATGAACATGAACCATCTTTGATGGTTAAGGGCATCTCTGTTGCAGATCCATAAATTTGCTTCGGCATCCGTCCATGGATGGCGGAACAGTATGTAGAAACATGTGTGGGAAGCGGCGGTCCAACACTATCCGTATACATTTCAAGCCGGGTTTAAATAAGCCGGACAAAATTCATCAAACCCGACGAAATTCACCAAAGTTCAGATAAAAAATAGCACAAATTATCCATACATAGCACACAAATAGGTCTAGTACAACAATAGTTTCAACTCAACGGGAAATAGTACAAATTCAAATTGAACGCACCGTGTCGTCTCACACATACTGCCCCTTGAGCTTCATCCAACAGTGTATGTGCATAAATGGTCGTCCCTCTATCCTGTGGTAAATCATGGCAGCGTGTACGGGCTACATAAGTTATAGAACACCATTGAGTGAATGAATGATCAAATCAACAACTTGAACGAGAAGAAGCAAAACTTACGATCTCCTGCGCTGCCGCGCGCAATGGCCGCCTTACCTCTAGCATATCAATCGTGTGACAAAACTTGGCCACTGTTGTCTGGATGACTTACCATCGATAGGATAACGACTTCACATTACGATCATGGATGATGTGTATGCAGTAGGGCGCAGCGTGCTTTCACATGTGAAACAAATAATGCATGCTCTGCCAGAAACTCCCCCTTCTGCTCCTGCCTACGAAATCCACGGATACGTCCAACCACGCATCGCACAACAACTCATCCTACATGGTCGAGTACCCCAGCCATCCTTATACCATAAAAAATGGCATGACGCTCGAAAATAAGCTCAATGGCATTTGACCGAACACCTGTCGGGCATGGTGTCCGCCATGGATGTTGTCGACAGGGGGCGGAGTGTACCTGGCTGCGGACGGGTCCTAGGTGGACGGCACCGTCGTAAAAGGCAAGCGGGCGCATCAGTGTTGGTTGCGAAAGTCCGGCAATGCGTGTGCGGTAGCCGGAGTGGTACAGCGGCAGCGGCGGAGTAGGAGGTTGGGGATGCAAAGGATGGGGGAGAAGGGTGTTTTCCTTACTTATGTTTTTTTTTCACTTATATTTTCCGATGGAAGTGGAACGCGCTGCCAAGTACACAAAAGCTCCCCCTTGGTCTCCTCCCTCTGCAGACTCATCATTACCTGTTGCTGTAGGCTGCAGGCTGCTTACCATCTCCCCTCGATTGAGCGACCACTCTGCTCGCCTCTTCGTCGCTCGCTCGCCTCTCGCCGCTGTTCCGTCGCCGTTTACCTTCTCCCCTCGATCGAGCCACCCCACTCTGCTCGCCTCTTCCTTACTCACTCGCCTCTCGCCGTTGTTCCGCCACCTCTCATCTCGGCGCGATGGGCGCTAAGCTCTGGCTTGCAGCGGTCGTCGTCGCGTATCTCATGGGCGCGGGCGGGCAGGCGCAGGTGCAATACTGCAACTCGCCCTGCCCGGCCTATGGCTCGTGCGTTCAGGCTCAGTGCCCTGCCATCCCTACGTGCCCGGCGACGGCGCCGTGCACGATGATCGCCAACGCCAACTCCAACTCGAACAACGATGGCGGCCAGTCGGGTGGGATCGGCGTCGGCCTCGGCTTTGGCAAGGGAGCAGGCCCCAACAGCACCGACGGCACGGCGGCCGGTGGTGGCGGTGGCACGACACATACATGCTGCTCCTGCTCCTGCGACGCGCCGGTGTGCCCCAATGTCACCTGCACCGTCGGGCCCTGCAACGCAAATGAGGCAGCCAGTCCGACGAGCTCGACGGCATCCGCGGACGGCGGTCAGCACAAGGGCCTCTCCAGCGGCCAGATTGGCGGCATAGTTGGAGGCGTTCTAGGTGGCATTGCCATCTTCCTCATGGCCTGGAGGTACGCCAGGTTCATCCCGCGCCGCCAGGAGCCCCAGGTTCGCTGTCGTCGCCGAGATCATCATCATCGGCTCCGCGGCCCCGGCGGCGGCGCGATGGACATCGACATCGGGCCGCACTCGCCGGCGCCGGCATCCGCGTCTTGTTCCGCACAGGGCTCATCGGACGCATGCAACGCCGGATCTTCTTCCGCACAGGGCTCACCCAGAGCCAGTCCAAATCATTTTGGGGCCGGGGACGATGTAAAATTACTATTTTTGTACTGAACTTTTATACATATTCTAAACTAAGTGACCATATTATAATTTTAATTAATACAATTTTATTACTCAGTCACATAAGAATGTTTTCAAATAATATATTCATTATCACACAATTGTAATTTATATGAATGAAAGTTTTTGGTTCTACAAAATATATATATATATATATATATATATATATATATATATGTGTGTGTGTGTGTGTGTGTGTGTGTGTGTGTGTGTGTGTGTGTGTGTGTGTGTTTCTTCATATATCTTTTAATATTATTGAATAACATGGTAGATATTTCTAAATCATACATACGATCAAATATTTTAATAGTGAATTCTAGTATGTATTAGGCAACCATATTCATAAAACTTTTAGGGTATAACAAATGGGACTTACAAGTTGGGTTCACTAATAGAATCATCGAAGAACCAAACATGTTGATTGCACAATTGCGCAAGATTTGATTATGTGACATGCTCATCTAAATTCACTTGGCTTGATTTGGTGCAAACGCAATTTTCTACCTGTTTCTCAAATGAAAAATTATGCACTGGTTTAAACATTCAAATCTTGGTATCATGAATTCCATTATGATACTAAGACATTATTCATAAAAGGAAACTAATATAATTAAACTCAACTTCGCCAATCAGATTGGTTTGCCTCTGAATGGTATACACTATTAATTAGTATGTGTTCTGTATTTGTGCTCCTTCAAATTAAGGCTCTTTTTTATGCATGTAATAATCTTTCAAATGTGATGTATGACCATATAGTGTTACTAGTTTAATTAGTAGCAAGGCACTTCCCTCTTCGGGCCCGGGGCGGTTTCCCCTATGGGCCACCCCTAGGCTCATCGGCCGCAGGCAACGCGGGGTCTTCTCCGGCTGCCTCACCAGGATTCCGCATCGAGCAGGCAAGGCGCGCCGCCGAGATGCTGTACATTGACGACGATGGTGATGGCTACTGCACCATTATGTAGATGTACGTGGACGACGAGGGTGATGGCTACTGCACCATTATGTAGATGTACGTCGACAACGAGGGTGATGGCCACCATCATGTTCTCTGCATTTTCAAGTTTCAACTAGTGTGAACGTCAGTAGCATTTGGACCTAGTATGTTTGTGTTTCGGAGGATTATCTAGAAATTTGGACCTAATAAATGTGTGCCGTGTGCCCGATGGATCCAACCATCCAAGTATGTTAAGCTTATCATGCTCTTATTAATATGGATAATATGAAGATCATGGCTGTCTCTAGTTCTACATATACTAGTAGGCGTGCACGTGCAAAGCACGTCCTGGCAATTCAATCCATTTTTCAAATTCCACCTCTATTTAATTTGTTTCTTCTTCTATATTTTTTGTTCGTCTACACCTTTTTAAATTCAAACAACTAAAGAACATAAAAATGGAAATACGATATGTGCTATTCCCGAAAGAAAAAAATGGAAATGTGATACATATATATGTAATGAATAGGGATTATCTAGGATGATAAGTACAACATTTGGCCAAATATTCCCGAGACAATAACTTAATTATTTGAAGTGCATTGTTTGACCAGACTCGCAAAAATGAAGAGCTTATTTGAACAGTGTACAAAAAGGGCTCTTCGGATGTATTGTATCAGACAAGGAGTCCGCGGTTCAGAAAAAAAGGAGTCCGAGTCAGCCAAAACAAAAATTCAGAGTGGTTTGGAAGCATTCTCATCAGTTCTCCCCTTTCTCCTCCTCGGAAGCATTCTTCATCCAGGCTCCCAAACGCTCCATCGCACGATACATTGCTTTGTCTGTATAAAGAGTCAAGGTACTAAACATGCATGACAAATATGTCTAGTCAGTAATGAAATTAGTAACTAGCATAGTCTTGGAGGATTTAAAGATAGGACATTACCGTCTTAAGCATACCTCGTGGAGACCTTTGTATGTTTAATGCATTCTTCCTTTCATTCTTAGACTGATCAAGTGAAAGTTGTGAGATAAAATATTCCAAATCTTATGTAGCCACTTTAGCAACGATAACCTACAAGGTGGACAACCAACATCTTTGCTTCTCAGAAGAGGCACGTAGTTGATTGGCTGCCGTACAAGGATGGTAATCTGAAACAATTATGCAACACATGGTAAAGTTATAAGTCGACCATTGGTAGTGAATCTACCATACTCGGAAGGATCAAATTATGTGATTTTACATGTGCATCTTAGCCATCAAAGGAAAATAAAAATCACCCAATGGAACCAAAATTTCAAAAAAGCTCAGGTCAAGTTTTCCTATATTGTATATCCTGCCCTGAAACAAAGCAAATGAGTATAAGCTATGCAAAAGAACAACAAGGGTACAAGATAAATGAAACAAAAAAATGCATCCCACGAACAACACTATGTTATGCAGTATTCACTATAATAGGCCCTCTGCTCTAAATTCTGTGAGATATGGAGTGTGGTGGAAACATGCTGAACCAACATGAATAGACTCCAAAATTAGATGCATACATCTTGAAGCAGACACTGGAATTTTCAAATTGCCATCCAACCTCCGGGAACTCTTTATGTCAAGAGAATTATACAACAAGATATGAAAATGAATTATAGGTTCAGGCGAAATAATTACTAACCTTGAACTGTAGGTTCACACCAAATAACTGGCACACAGATATCGATGAAGTTAACTACAGTATACTCAACTATATAAGAGATTTCAGATGCAGAACAACTACATAGTACAAAAATTTGGTATCTTATGAATTGGTCCAAGTTTTCCATGTGGCAGTGCATCTTACTTTTATTCTCTCATTGCAACATCAAAACAGAAGAATGTAATTTAGTACCCAGTCACAAAGTGTAAGATTGAGCTACAAGAATACAAAAAAAGAGGAAGGACAATTACTGCAATTTTTACACTTCAAAGTACCACAAATACACCTCATACTCGGCTTGGTAGAACAATAAGATGAAACTATTGCTATGTAATATATTTTTTGTGAAGAGACTTGAAATATTCTAGATTTGATGCTTGTACAAGTTCAGTTAAAAGTGGTTTAACAAGTGTACAGTGTACAAACTGAACTTATTTTTACTGCCTAGATTAACCAAAAATTGGGGGATTTCACACCAACTGAACGTACTAATATAGAATCAAAATAGAAGAAAACAATGCAAGGACAGAAAAAGTACACGAACTGTACGTAGAAGACATACATAGAAAGGCATGAGCAAGGACAGAAAAAGTACATGAACTGTATGTAGCAGGCATACATAGAAAGGCACGAGAGAAAAAAAACGATTATTTTCATTACAATACATTACAATTCATTACAATAAACTGTTTTTCTACAGCGGCGCGACCATTGCTTCAACTTCCCTCTCCCATTCGTCGGGTCATGGGGAGTGGAGGATTTGGGGACTGCATGTCTCAAAACAAAATTGATCATAGTACTAATGGGATCAAACACCGACAACCAATTGCATAGGTTCATATCAGTGAACTTGGTAGAGAAGAAGAATACAATCATAAAGAGTTTTGAGCTTGCAAATGAAGCAACCTTGCCTCTCCTGGATGGTTCAAAACAAAATGAAGCAACCTTCATAAAATTCAACGTCGTCTGTACAGACTCGTTCTCCTGCAGCTTCATAGACCTTTGCTCCACCTTTCCACCAGCGACCATGAGTCCTACAACTGCGCAGTCCATGGTGAGAGCATTGTCCCTGAATTGTGCCACCGGTCAAAGCAGCTCGAAGTATAAAAGGACACTTTCTGCCTGGCAACCTCAGTGACAAACCAGCTCTCACGCGCATGAAGGCGACAACAACAGCCACCTAGGCATCTGTGCCAGATAGAAGCCTATATATAATTGAAGTTAAAATATATAAATGTACAACTTGACATCAACAATCTACACTGTATAATATAAGTTGAAGCATGGAAAAGCTAAAATCTATTAATAGCATGCGTGTGCCTGAGACATGAAAAATTTGAATGAAGATATACTAAACCTACATTTAACCAAAGATACACCAAAGAATAAAACTGGTAGGTCCTTAATATACACGAATCATGCGTACATATGTTCCACTGGCTCTTCCCATACTAAAACACAAAATTTAGATTCTCGACCATGAGTACAGGCTGTAGAAGTCATACCATAAATTCACTACAGCAGCGTGTTGATCCCAGCAATGAATGGCAGTGTGTGCCCTACCCGCGCCTTTTTCCGACCTGAGCAGCAAGGCATCGGAACTGTACCTCGACACCAACCAAAGAGTAGACGACACCAATGTGGGAGAGGGCAACATCAACTCATTCGTGTGTTTGAGCTGTATTTTCAGATATCAGGATAGACCTGAAAAATGTGCGATTGGTACACATAATTTATGTCTATGCTTAAATTTCCATATTACGAATTGATTTTTGTTTGTGCTTAATGGTCCAAATAGTGAATTTATGAAATGAAGATGGAATACTTACAGGTGATATTTACAAATAATACAGAACTTGATGAATGTATTTTCAGAAACATGCCTCTTTTCGCCAACTAAAGCAATGGTATGTCTATTGTGGGTCTACCTTTTAGTTACTGAACTTCTAGTTACAGCTCATAGCTAGGCACATATGATGCATTGTTGTTGTACAATTTTGACAATTTTATTATGTGTAGACTGTACTCACACGTGAATCCCCTGCGGTCTCTGTAGTCTATATAATCATGAATTCATGATAGTATATAGGATAACTTAAACACGCAAAATAGGGTTGTCACACACGTGAATGCCCTGTGGTCTCTATAGTCTATACAATCATAAATTCATGATTGCATATGGCACAACTTAAACACGCAAAATAGGGTTGTCACACAAAAATCTAATCTAATTAACAAAAGAGAACAAAAACATATGCGGGATTGGATAAGAACACAAGCAGACTCGAGTCGGACAACAAGTCAAGAGCTAATAGCTAGGCCACAAGTTGGATGCAAAACTTGCTTAACCTACTGCGTGGGGCGGGTGATGAAACACCTAGCCCATCGTATTCATATTGTAGGTATCTAGAAACTTGTTCTCCCAGTGGAAAACCTGCAGGCACTGAAATATAGGAAACCGTGGTCCTAATTCTTTTGCAGAAATGTCAAGTGGGTCCTAAATCTATGAAAATGCACATCCCAGTCCCAAATCTTTCATAAGTGGTTCATTGGAGGTCCTATTGACATCTGACCTTGTTGACCGGCTGACGTGGCCCTTTGACCACCGCCATGTAGGCAATATATTTTGCACAAAACCCCCTGTGAAGATGTATCCTCTAATATCATGGACCTCCGGCCTCCTCCATCCTGCTAGGCTGCCACCGCCATCTCTCCTGCCGGCTCCTCTTCCCCCCGTGTTCAGTGACCACCTTCTCCAGCAGCTCGACGCACCTCCTCGCGCCGCCCGCTGGACAGCATCACGTCCGGCCACACCAGCGCCGGGAAGTAGTCCCCGACGCCCTCTTCCTCTCACGACAGCCTCTTAGATCAGACCACCCGACGTGCCGCCGGCCAGGTGTGTGTGTCGAGGTCTCGAGGACCCATGCCACGCCACGTGTGCCATTCCGCCAGCCATGGGCGCATGTGAGAGACCCCGAAGCCGACGCAGATCGATCACGCTAGAAGGCGTGTAAGCTGCGACGTACGTACGTGAGCTAGCTCCCTGAAAATCCATCCACCTCCCTGCCTGCTTAAATCCAGCTTGGTGACCTTGGTCACCAGGTTCATGTCGCGCCGCACCATGTAGCTAGCTAGTGATGTTATTGCCGAGGGAACTTGAGCACGCAGCCACGCACCACGCAGTCAAGCTGTAGGCGGGCTCGTGTGTCTGGTCTCGGGTGTACACCAGTACACGCACACAGCCTCGCGCTGTCGCGCACCTCCTGCCGGCCATCACTGTGACTCAGCTCACCGGCACGCGAGTCCTCAATTTGGCCGTCGCTCACCGTGGTGGCTTACCTCGCCGGAGAGGCGGAGACGATGAACGAGGAGGCCGCAGCCAAACTGCCTTGACTGGGAGGATCCTGAAGAAGGGGCAGAGCTCGAATAGGGAGGAACAGGTCTCGAGAATTGTCGGCGTGACCCAGTGACGGAGCTGTTGTGTGCTCAGCCACCGTGCACGCAGTGGCCATGGCACGGCGGGAGCGGTGCTAGCAGCTGGGCGCTCGAGCAATGGCCCCCGAGGACGACGGGCCCACTACCTCGCGGCGGCCGACACTAATTGCTCCTGCGTAAACTGGGCGAGTGCGCCATGCACGCACATCAGCTTGGAAGAGCGCGGGGATCCGGTCGAGGAGCCGGAGGGAGAGGCGCCATGCCAAGTCCCTGTCGTCTTCGCCGTTCTTCTTTCAGAGCCCGAGGTAGAGAAGGCCGGCGAAGGGAACAAGCGGGAGCAGCGTTTGCATTGATTGGTTTACTGCAGTGCCGAGTTGGATGAAGAGGGCCATGAACTTAGAAGATATGACTTCGCGGGGGGTTCTATGCAAAATAATGCTTACATGGCAGTGGTCAAAGCGCCATACCAGTCGGTCAACGGGGTCAGAGGTCAATAGGACCTCCCATGAACCACTTACAAAAGATTTAGGACTGTGATATGCATTTTCATAGATTTGAGACTTACTTGACATTTCTGCAAAAGAATTAGGACCGCGCATGCATTTTACTCTTTGAATAATATTCTTATTGTAGTATAGTGAGAGCAGAACGGACACACACCATAAGTAGGTGACATCAATATTTCACCCGAAAGAGCATTAAACTTGTAATGGTCAAGATAAATGAACAGGGCTGCATTTCATTGAAGATGCTCTAGCGATTGTGTGAAATTCATTTGAAAAATCTGAAAAGACAAGGTTATTATACCATTTCCTTCGGAGCTGAACACATATAACCAGAACAACTGAAATGTGTTTCCATAATTCTTCATGGTACACAACCAAATTGTGTATTATTAATAGGGTGTGTCTAAGGCGCATCTAGATGTGCCCAAGTTCTTGCACATCTAAATGACTCAACCAAACATAAAAGAAAAAAAAAGAGATAAGAAATACCCGTACGAATCTCCACCTAAATTTATCAATGACATAGGACTTAGATGTGCAATACTTAGAGCACATCTAGATGTGCTTTAGTAAAATTGTTTTTTTATTTGATATAAATAGCCAGCTCAACAATCGATCATTTTTACGTATATATGAATAATCATGGTTTTGTTTTCTATTTATGTTCTATTCAGATTAAAATTCGTTGAATAAATTTGAATAATTAAATCATTGTTGCAGTCCTCCATTTCATTATGAGATACATGTTACATTGACACATCCCTCACCTCAATCCATGGTGCGTGTGGGCACTCCTTGAAGAAAACACCGTGAGGTTGGTGGTCATGTGCATCCCAGCCTCTACTTGGCATATGAATCGACCGTCTACCGTGTTGCACTTCCCAACGTTCCATTTCCTCCCATCAGCCGATGTTTGTCGATCCTGGCAAGGTGCCTAGATCGAGATTTTTTTTTGAAACTATGATGATTTTTATAGAAAATTCGAAAACTATACATCTTAATGCAGAAAATCAAAAGTATCACCCTGTCGGCCTCCTGTTGGCCGAAGAGGGACTTCTCGACCTACCATTGGCCGAAGAGGGACTTTTCGGCCAGCCGTTGGCCAAAAAGGACTTTTCGGCCAACAGTTGGCCAAACAGTCCATCTTCGGCCAACACCAGCTCTACTATTTTAGAAAATTCATATCAATTAGGATTTTTGATATTTTAATTTGATTCTTTTCGCATTAGATTAGAAATTTTATGTAGTTTCTGTAGATATCAAGTTTGACTAGATTTCAAAGTTTGAATTTGAATTTTCATGAATTTGCTCAAATCACTAGATTGCCTATAATTTGAGATGGGCATATTCTTTTTAGATGGTTCTTTTCGCTACTGGTTCTTTGTGACTTTGCTTATCAGTAGTAATTAATTGGTGAATTTTCGGATTATTTAAAATTAGGTTTTTATGAAAACAGTTATGTTTTAGTGTTTTATAGGTTTTGTGCTATTTCTTTTAATTTTAATTGCTTTAAAAATTTTTTCTTTAGTTTTTTGACATATTCTTTTAGTTTCTATTAAGTTATTAGTAGATATTTTATTTGTAGTATTTATTTGTATTTTATTTCTTTTATCCTTTATTTTCTTTCCCTCCATTTTCTCCCGCTATTTTCTTTGCCGCCATTTTCTCCCGCCATTCTTTGCCGACATTTTCTCCCGCCATTCTCTCCCGCCATTCTTTGCCGCCATTTTCTCCTGCCATTTTCTTTCCCATTATTTTATTTGCCGCCATTCTCTCCCTCCATTTTCTCCCGCCATTTTATTTCCTGCCATTATCTCCCGCCATTTTCTTTCCCGCCATTCTCTCCCGCCATTTTCTTTCCCGCCATTCTCTCCCGCCATCTTCTTTCCCGCCATATTCTTTCTCGCCATCTTCACTTCTCAACTTATAAAACAAACCTCATGATGTCCACGACCGTAGATAACATCGTCTGACACGGTCTATGTATCCCGCGTCTATGCTGCTGGTAGAGTGTGAAACACTGTCTGAGAGAAGTCATAAGTATTTGCAGCTTCGTCATCATCATCGGAGATTGTTTCACACTTATGACTTCTCACACACAGTGGTTCACACTCCACATGAAGGCATCATAGTCATCCTCCGTCGATGTAGCACTCCTTAGTTTGGCAGGAGAGAATGGCGGGAAAGAAAATGGAGGGAAAAAGATTGCGGAAAAGTATTTTTTCATGTACAAAACGGCAATGGTTGTACATGATTTATAAGGTAATTTTAAATATAGACTCCTATGAAGCTCAAAACAACTCTAGTACTGTGCTCGTACCCCCTCGGGTCGCCCCCGTGGGCGACCAGGGGGAAACCCTAGCCGCCGGCGCCCGTACTCCCCCACATCTCCTTCATCCTCGCCGCCACCAGCAGTGCCTCCGGGCGAAGCCTGGCTGGCAGGGGTGGCGGTGGGGCTCCTTCCCCCTTCGCGCGAATAGGGTGGCGCGGGACGGCTGTTCGAGAGGAGGCACCGGACTTTTGCGGGGTGCGGCGGCGCTGCAGATGGATCCTGCCGCGACCTGCATAGCGCGTCGGCGGTTGGGGTTCGTGCTCGTGGCGTGGTGCGGCCTCTGGATCTGGTGGTCGCGTGCACCATCGGTCTCGGGTTAGATCCTTCTGGATCCGGTGCCTGAACGGCGTCGGCCAGCGCAGGATGGTGGCTTTCATCGCTGACCAGGTCAGATCTTCATTGATCCGGCGCCTGGATGGATCTACGTCGGAGGTGTTGAGCCTTATGGTGCTTCCCTCTGGAGTTTTTGGGTCTTGGCTGCTGCCAGATCCGAAGCAGATGGAGATTGGTGGTACAGGAAGAGGACCGGAGGAAACTTTGGTCGGCTAGCTCGGCCCGGCATCGGCGACGGCTTTGACGTCGTTATCCACCTCCGTCCCCTTGCCAGACGAAATTCCAAAATCCGTCTTGGATTGGACGGCGGCGGCGCCCTTCGCGTCGTAACCTCCATGGAGGCGCCGTCTTGGGAGGCTTGGGCGTTCAGGGGAGAGTTGCTATGGGTGAAGGGCTTCATGTGTCAGCTCCAGCAGCGGCAATGGTGTGGAGGTTGGCAGGGGGAGCGGCGTTCTAACCGCGTCAGATGCGTCTGGTAAGAGATGTCAAGTCATGCCTGGCCGACAGGTGCTATGCTGAGTCATGCCTAGTCGACAGGTGGTACGCATGACAGATCTTTCAGAGTGTCCGCGTCGGGATGGACGAGTGCAGAGCGGTGGAGTCGTTGGGCGCCGTGGTGGCGTCGACGGATGGACGGACTGGCAAGAAAGATGCGGATCTCTCTCCTGAAGATGGGACAGCGGTTCGATGATGATGGCGGCCTCTAAAACATGTGCAGGGGGTGTACGCTTTAGGTTTGTTGCACCGGTTGTTTGTTCTGATTCGTTAGATGGATGGATGGGCGCCGACATCGGCTTTAGATATGGGGAGTGAGAGCACTCCACATTATCAAGTTTGTAGGTGTGAGTGGTGGCTTCGGGTGGCTTGATGTATGTTTCTTGTCAGATCCTCGTAAAATAATTAATAAAGATGGCTGCATGCATCGATTGATGCAAAGGCCGGGGGTTTAACCTCCATTTCCAAAAAAATGAAGCTCAAAACAAGTTTTCTAGTAGGATAAAAGAAATAAAATACAAAAAAGTACTACAAATAAAATAGCTACTCATAACTAAACATAAACAAAAATAATATGTCAAAAAAACTAAAGAAAACAATTTAAAGCAATTAAAATTAAAAGAAATAGCATAACACCTACAAAACACTAAAACAGAACTGTTTTCATAAAATCCTAATTTTAAATAATTATAAAATTCATCAATCAATTACTACTGATAAACAAAGTCACAAAGAACCATTAGCAAAAAGAATCATCTGAAAAAGTACTCCTAGCTCAAATTATAGGCAATCTAGTGATTTTAGCAAATTCATGAAAATTCAAATTCATACTTTCAAATCTAGTCAAACTTTATATCTACAGAAACTTCGTAAAATTTCTAATCTAATGCAAAAAGAATCAAATTAAAATACCAAAAATTCTAATTGATATGAATTTTCTAAAACAGTAGAGCATGTGTTGGCAGAAGAGGGACTCTAGTCCTTTTTGGCCAACGGTTGGCCGAAAAGTCCCTCTTCGGCCTACAGTAGGCCGAAAAGTCTCTCTTCGGCCAACAGGAGGCTGACGGGGTGATACTTTTGATTTTTTTGCATTAGGGTGTATAGTTTCCGAATTTGCTAGAAAAATCATCATAGTTTCAAAAATAAAATCCTAGATCGATGGCTGCCATGAAAGTTGCAGTCAATTGAAATGAGATGTGTCCTGCCATTTTAACTGTGCGGTCTGGTTTGCTGCTCTTATTTTGTTATTTGAAGGCTCTCAAGGCCAGTTTTCCGCTCCATGACAAAAGCAGTTTGTCATGCACTCAGGTATTGACCAGATCGACGTGGACATCATCTCAACAAGAAGTAGCAAGCAAGGTCCACTAGTAGAAAATGAGGCATCAGTCCCGGTTTGTACGGGCCTTTAGTCCCGGTTCTTGAACCGGGACTAAAGGATCGTGACTAATGCCTCCCCCCTTTAGTCCCGGTTCAACGTGGAGCTCCACCTTTAGTCCCGGTTGGTAACACCAACCGGGACTAAAGAAAATTTTATGATTTTTTTTGAATTTTTTTTTAAAATTTTTTTAAATTTTTTTTATTTTGAAATTTCTGAATTATTTTAACCTCTAATCTCTAATCACCATCCCTCATCACTGCTCAATTTATCCTCTAATCTCTAATCACCCCTCATCATTCCTAATCATCTAACTTCCCGAAGGATCACCCATCCTCCCACTCCCCCAGCCTGAGCACGCTAAACTTCCGGGTTCTATTCTCCCTCGTTTCCAAGTCTGCACTTGTTGTTTTCCTGACAATAGTAAGATGTCAATACTATTGACCCTCAGGAATTTTGCGTGAGCATGAAGTGACACATTTCACTATTTGAGTTTGAAACTATTGTTTAAAAAAATTATTTAGTAACACTAATATTTCTTGAATAATTAGTTTGACCATTGTTTGACCACAGTTTGACCACAGTTTGACCAGATTTGACCAAAATTCAAAATAACTGATATAATTATTTAGTAACACTAATATTATAGAATAATTAGTTTGAGCATTTTTTGACCACAGTTTGAATTATTTTTTTGATTTTTTCCACTGTAGATCTTAAAAGCCCCGTAACTTTTTTTCTCTTAGGTTTTTGAGAATTTTGAAAATGTTTAAGGGGCTTCCCCCGTTAAATTTGGATGTAACTTTTCGAGTAGATGATTTTTCATATAAAAAACTTTTTAATCCGAGTTCGTATGCAAAAGTTATGCCCATTTTACTAAATTCTAGAGAGATTTTGCAAATAAAGTCGAAATTCATATTTGTAAATTTTCCCAACAACTAGACCACATATCACATGGGAAACTTATTTTCTTTTATTTTTTTGACATTTTCATCATTTTCTTTTATTTTTTTAAACTGAAAAGGCGATCCACATGGGGGTGGAGTTTGAAAATGGGACCTTTAGTACCGGTTCGTGCCATCAACCGGTGCTAATGCCTCAAACCCCATTAGTACCGGTTGGTGGCACGAACCGTGACTAAAGGTCTAACCCTTTAGTCCCGGTTGGTGCCACGAACCGGGACTAATGGACATCGCACCCTTTAGTCCCGGTTCGTGGCACCAACCGGGACTAAAAGTCAAGACGAACCGGGACCACGTGACCCCTGGGCACATGAACCGAGACTAATGCCCCCATTAGTCCCGGTTCTAGACTGAACCGGGACTAATGGGCTAACCTGGGATGGACCAAAGCCCTCTTTTCTACTAGTGGTCCCAGTGTATGTACCATTGTACTCGCCACCCCGCAACTCATACTACCACAGAGCTGAGGAGGACCCCCAACTCCTGTGCTAGTTCCGCTATTTTTTTGAGCTTATCCGGTGGTCAGTACTATGTGTTACTCGTTAGGCTCAAAATTGGTGGTTAATTGTGAGCCTTAAATGTGGTACCAATGGTTAAAGTGGTCACAAATTTGGTTGTTCATTGTGAATTTACTCACTGGAGGTAGGAGGGAGTTATTAAGGACAGTAAAACTGCACCTAATCCCTGCCTCTCATGAATCAGGCATTCATGTCCGTTCAATTTTGACTGGTGGACATTTCTGACCGTTGAGATCTTCCTTTGAAGCTGTGTTTAGCGCTAAACGGGCCACATGCCGTATGGGCAGCTACTCCCGTAGCTTTCTTGGGCCCCTGCGGTTAATTGGGCCTCTAGAGACAACCCATTTAGCCAAGAAGATCCAATGTGTGTGGTTCACTTGTGCGTAAAATAACTGGTCGGTCTAGACTATACCTGGCCATGGGAAGCCCGGCCCGAAAACCCCGACACGGCCTGGCCCGACGCTGCTCCCGGGCCGGGGTCGCACCTAGATTTGAGCCCGAAGGCCGGGCCGTGGCCCGTCGTTTTTGCATTTCTCTGAAGGTCAGGCCGGGCCGGCCCGGAGCCCGACGGGCTTTTACGTGTTCGGGCCGGGCTCGGGCCTAGAAAACAGGCCCGATGGCTGGGCCAGGCCGGGCCGGGGCCCGTCGTTTTTGCATTTCTCTGAAGGTCAGGCCGGGCCGGCCCGGAGCCCGACAGGCTTTTACGTGTTCGGGCCGGGCTCGGGCCTAGAAAACAGGCCCGATGGCTGGGCCAAGCCGGGCTCGGGCCTGGGTTTTTTCGTCGGGCTTGGCTAGGCCCGGCCTGAAGCCCGGCCCGGCCTGAAGCCCGGCCCGGCCCGAAGTATGGCCAGGTATAGTCCAGACACTGTGAGACGACGCGGAGAGATGAGATACGGGTGAATCATGCGCCTGCCGACCCGCCTGCGAAATGCAAAGGGGGGACGCGAAGAGAGGAGGCGCACAAGGAGGTCCAGCACCGCGGGCGATAATGGTCGGGGCCTCATCTGCTAGAAACTGTTCTCAATCATACCTCAGTTTAGTACCGCGCATTCATGGCGATTGATGTGCTGATCCCTTCCGCTGCCGAGCGATATGTGTATATATGCTTCCTCCACTATACTACTCTTGGCTCATCCTCTCTACTCCGACAGCACAACATCTTTCAACATCATGCTCAGTCAGGGTTCCCTGTATTTCCTTGGAGGAGTATTGCTTTTTCAATTCATTGTCGTGATGTCCTCTCTCATGCCAAAAATTGTGCGGGCAGGTGATTTTCATGTGCTTGATGGATTTCATTTTGGAGCTTGGTACTTGAATTTTTTTTATGTTGATAGTCTCAAATGACTTCTGCACAGTAACATCAATATTTTTACCCTGCATGATTTCTTACATTACATCTTCCTATTTTCTGTTGATGATCCACTACTTTCAGTTTCGTTGAAGAATTCCATGCTCTTTGTAATTACGCCTCTTGAAGATGGGCCATATCCTTCCTTTGTTTTGACAAAGTGTCAGTGTGTTTAGTTTTTTTCCTTTTGATGTTTTCGAACTGGCAGTGTCTAAAGCCAATATGTTGCTGTTACGTACAGACCTACCAAGTTCAGTGGAGTTCTACTTGATGGAACTTCCGTTTCCTGTCACGTTTTCACTATTATCTTTTTTGTGTGGGTTAATTTCTGTTGAACAAATGTTGCTGCTCCGGTGGAACATGACCCCCTATAACAGAATTTGGAGAAAATAGATGCCCTTTTGGAGAGCGGGTCTGGAATGTATAGAAGGTCCCGAATCTAATAGTCAGGAAGCAAGAGATAGGTAGAACCGATTCAGAATCAGACTCAAGTAGCAATAAGCATGCGTTTTCAAACAATGTCACAAGCTAGAAATATTCATGAGGCTGAAACCACTTTTGCGGAGGAGGGAAGAATTGAAACCGAGGATAACAATGGAGCCTTCAAACAAGTTAGAGGACAAGAATGTGCAGCGGTGATAATAAATCCTATACAACTTTTACAATAGTTGGCATTTTTTGGAACCGTTCGTTTGGCTCGATCTAACGGCGCATACATACATAGTACTCGAAAGTACGCGGATGAAAGTACTCGAAAGTACTAATGACAAGGTGGGGACACCTTTTAATCTACGAGCATTTTAGTCCTAGGAAAAATATGACAAGGTGGGGACACCTTTTAATCAAGGGGCATTTCAGTCCTAGGAAAAATGTGCACGCCCCTCTCGTCCAATGCAATACCACCGCCCCTCTCGTCCAAAGCAAAGCCGCAGCCGTGGTCCTTCCCCTCTTCCATCACCATTACAACCGCGGCCATCTCCTAGCCTTCTCTTCCTTCTCGCGGCCGCAACTTTGCTCTTCTCATCTTCCACATCCACCCCCCTCTTCCATCCACGCAAGAACCTCGATGGAGCAGCAGATCGAGAAGATCGCCGGCGGCGAGAACGCCGACTTCATGGAGATCGCCGGCGGCGACCAAGTGAAGATGGCCAGGTTGACGGAGATCCGTTCTTGGTTTCGCAACATAATGCAGATGAATTGGACGGCAATGGCAACTTTGATGCAAATGACAAGGAGGGAGAGGGCAAAGCTTTCACCCCCACCCGCACAACTGATGCACAAGGTCGAGATCCTCCTTTGGATGATGGAGCAGGCCTTCGTCCAGCCCGTGGACTAGGCGTAGGTGGTGGGCGTTCAGATCCAGGATAGAGCATCCACTGGATCAGGAACACACGGTGCAGGAGGTGCCGTTGCAGATTGTGGAGCCTCCAACCGAGTCAGAGATGACTCCGAAGCGCAAGAGGAGGGGACGATGGTCGCAACATCGCTTCCCTGCCGTTCTCCACGCTTCCCTCACCGCTCTCCTCGTCTGAACGGCTGCCGTAGCTATGTTTAGGGTAAGATTGCTGAATTTCATTCATCATTACTTGCCACTTGCTTAATTTGATTCTCTGCAATATGTTCTTGCTAGCTATGTACTTGAATCCGTAGCCTCTGGATGGCAGCTTAGTTTGATCGACGAGGCTGGAATGAGTCTAGGCATATAGCATTGCTATGTTTACTTGCTATGTTTTGGTGTGCTGGAGTGGTATCCATGATAGGAAATTTTGTCTGTCACCTCAAGAGTTGTGTTCAAATTACGTGATGCAATCTGTGTAAATTGAACTTGCAATATTTTCGCTGCAAGAAGTGCCTCCAGACAAGTTCAGTACCTAGTTTTAGAGTGATATACTCTGGGTTGATAATGCAATATTTCAATACTGCAAGTTCGGTAGATAGTTGTAGGCATTGCAATATTTCAGTGCTGACCGGTTCGTACTGAAATATTTGAGTAGTGCAATTGCAGTACACACGGGTACACACTGAAATATTTCAGTAGTGCAATGCAATTTCAGTACACACGGGTAGACACTGAAATATTTCAGTACTGCAGTTTCAGTACACGCACCAACCCCTGAAATAATTCAGTATTGCAGTTTTGTTACATGCACGCAACCCTGTAGCAGTTTCAGGACACGCGCGTAGCCACTGAAATATTTCGGTGGTGCACTTTCAGTACACGCATGTACCCACTGAAATATTTCAGTGGTTCACTTTCAGTACACGCACGTACCAACTGAAATATTTCAGTGGTGCTGTTTCAGTACAAGCATGTAGCAACTGAAATATTTCCGTGGTGCTGTTTCAGTACACACACACGTAGCCACTGAAATATTTCAGTAATGCACTTTCGGTAGAGAGATGTAGACACTGAAATATTTCAGTAGTGCCCTGTCGGTGATCTTGCATCAAAATATTTAGGGCTTCCTGATGATTCAACAAAAAAACTAGACATAAGAAGTGAAATAATTTTAGTAGGGATGTTGGCTTACTCATGTTGTCGTGCTGTACAACCTTTTGCTTCACTTCCTGTAAGCGCTTCTTGCATGTGCTATGGCCTACATGCTGTTTACTCTCATCACAGCAGTGATTTTGCATCTTGCAAAGGTCTTATTAATTCAACATTGACTTCTATGAACTTTGTATTCAAATTCGTATCCTCCTACAGTTGTTGTGACAGATTTCCTTGACATCTTCAAATTACCGTACTGTCATTTTTCCAATACCAACTATATTCAATCTAAAAATTTCAGTTACTTATATGCTACAGGTGGAATCATGGATAGGTTGCTGAAGATGATGCGCCTCACAATAAAAGTCCCTTGCTCAACCTCAACATCAGAAGCTGTTTTGCATTTCTAGTTGTCTCGGTATTTCATGTGATGTATTTGAATACTAGAAGTTGTTATGCATTAGAAGTTCACTCAGATAATCGTAGTACATGCAGTCTGTGATTTGTGTTATCTGTTTTGTATGCGTGGGATCAAAATCTAATGCGGTTCTGATTCCTATTTTCATGGCCTTGATGCTAAGTTAAGTACATGCTGGTCAGAGTGATCAGAGGGAAGGGTGGCACTGGTGGGAAATATTTTAGGGTTTTATCGTCGCGATAACCCTAGAAAATTAATGAAAACGTCGAAAATCAATGGAACTAGTCATGGATGCCTCTCATGTTGGTACAAGGGTGTAGAAAGAATATAGGTCCATTTGAAGCATGTCGAGAAAACCCCGTCCTTCCACACGGACCCCTACCTCCTACCCGAACGGCCGCAGGTGAAGGAGGTGAATTTTTGGCCATGTTAAGAATGACACCAAAATTTTCCTTGTTGTGGGCATGGACACCCCAGTGGATCGACAACATGCGCTTGTCGCATCACCTCCGAGAAGTATTTTAAGCATTTAATCGTATTAGAAAATCCATACAAATGCCGACAACCTTACCAAACTAGTCATGCTGCCTTCTCATGTTGATACAAAGAAATAGAATTTTTTTGGGTCCATTTACATCATGTCCGACAAGTTTGTTTGTACATGTTCTCCATGTGTGTGAATGACATGTGGGATCCACATGTAAAAATCACATAGGCAAAAAAGAGGGAACTAAACTGCCAAACGGAGTTTCGAACCAAGGGCATTAGTATGTGATCGGGAGGGTGTTACCGCTAAGCTGATGATGCATTTTGATACAAATTACGTGCCCTCAGATTTAAGAAATTCATTTACCATATCTATCATGTGTAACCACTGCTGGTGTCCACGTGTCAGCAGTTTGAAGGGCGGCGCACAAATCGCATGCGAGGTGCACGGCGTGAGGCAAATCCCACGTGTCCTCACTGTGGAAGGCCCTGGTAGGTGAGACAAATCTGAAGGAAATATGCCATAGGAGCAATAATAAAGTTGTTATTTATATTTCCTTATATCATGATAAATGTTTATTATTCATGCTAGAATTGTATTAACCGGAAACTTAGTACATGTGTGAATACATAAACAAAGAAAGTGTCACTAGTATGCTTCTACTTGAGTAGCTCGTTGAATCAAAGATGGTTAAGTTACCTAGCCATAGACATGAGTTGTCATTTCATTAACGGGATCACATCATTAGAGAATGATGTGATTGATTTCACCCATTCCGTTAGCTTAGCATTTGATCGTTTAGTATATTGCTATTGCTTTCTTCATGACTTATACATGTTCATATGACTATGAGATTCTGCAACTCTCGAATACCGGAGGAACACTTTGTGTGCTACCAAACATCACAACGTAACAAGGTGATCATAAAGGTGCTCTACAGGTGTCTTCGATGGTACTTGTTGAGTTGGCATAGATCGAGATTAGGATTTGTCTCTCCGATTGTCGGAGAGGTATCTCTGGGCCCTCTCGGTAATGCACATCACTATAAGCCTTGCAAGCAATGCAACTAATGAGTTAGTTGCAGGATGATATATTACGTAATGAGTAAAGAGACTTGCCGGTAATGAGATTGAACTAGGTATTCAGATACCGATGATCGAATCTCGGGCAAGTAACATACCGATGACAAAGGGAACAACGTATGTTGTTATGCGGTTTGACCGATAAAGATCTTCGTAGAATATGTAGGAACCAATATGAGCATCCAGGTTCCGCTATTGGTTATTGACCGGAGATGAGTCTCGGACATGTCTACATAGTTCTCGAACCCTTAGGGTCCGCACACTTAACGTTCGGTGACGATCGGTATTATGAGTTTATGTGTTATGATGTACCGAAGGTAGTTCAGATTCCCGGATATGATCACGGACATGATGAGGAGTCTCGAAATGGTCCAGACATAAATATCGACATATTGGAATCCTATATTTGGACATCAGAATAGTTCTGGGTGAATTCGGGAATTTACTGGAGTACCGGGAGGTTACCGGAAGCCCCCAGTAAGTGTATGGGCCTTATTGGGCCATAGTGGAGAGAGAGAGAGGAGGCCAGGGCAGGCCGCGCGCCCTCTCCCTCTGGTCCGTATTGGACTAGGGGGGGCCCTTTAGTTTCTCCGTCTCTCCCCCTTCCTTCTCTCCTAGTCCAACTAGGGAAGAGGGGGAATCCTACTCCCGGTGGGAGTAGGACTCCTCCAGGGTGCGCCATAGGAGGGTCGGCCCTCCCCCCTCCTCCACTCGTTTATATACGGGGGAGGGGGGCACCCCATGAAGACACACAACTTGATCATTGATCTTTTAGCCGTGTGCGGTGCCCCCCTCCACCATAATCCACCTCGGTCATATCGTAGCGGTGCTTAGGCGAAGCCCTGTGACGGTAGCTTCATCATCACCGTCATCACGTCGTCGTGCTGACGGAACTCTCCCTCGAAGCTCTTCGTGGGATGTCACCGAGCTGAACGTGTGCAGATCATGGAGGTGTTGTACGTTCGGTACTAGGAACGGTCGATCGTGAAGACGTACGATTACATCAAGCACGTTGTCATAACGCTTCCACTTATTGTCTACGAGGGTACGTGGACGATACTCTTCCCTCTCGTAGCTATGCATCACCATGATCTTGCGTGTGCGTAGGATTTTTTCTGAAATTACTACGTTCCCTAACAGTGGCATCCGAGCCAAGTTTATGCGTAGATGTTGTATGCACGAGTAGAACACAACTGAGTTGTGGGCGATACAAGTCATACTGCTTACCAGCATGTCATACTTTGATTCGGCGGTATTGTTGGATGAAGCAGCCCGGACCGACATTATGCGTACGCTTACGCGGGACTGTTTCTACCGACGTACTTCGCACACAAATGGCTGGCGGGTGTCAGTTTCTCCAACTTTAATTGAATCGAGTATGGCTACGCCCGGTCCATGTGAAGGTTAAAACATCACATACTTGACGAAATATCGTTGTGGTTTTGATGCGTAGGTAAGAATGGTTCTTGCTCAGCCCGTAGCATCCATGTAAAACTTGCAACAACAAAGTAGAGGACGTTTAACTTGTTTTTGCAGGGCATGTTGTGATGTGATATGGTCAAGACATGATGCTAAATTTTATTGTATGAGATCATGTTTTGTAACAGAGTTATCGACAATTGGCAGGAGCCATATGGTTGTCGCTAATTTATTATATGCAATGCAATCGCTATGTAATTGCTTTAATTTATCACTAAGCGGTAGCGATAGTCATAGAAGCAATAGTTGGCGAGACGACAACGATGCTACAATGGAGATCAAGGCGTCGCGCCGGTGACGATGGTGATCATGACGGTGCTTTGGATATGGAGATCAAAGGCACAAGATGATGATGGCCATATCATATCACTTGTATTGATTGCATGTGATGTTTATCTTTTTTGCATCTTATTTTGCCTAGATCGATGGTAGCATTATAACATGATCTCTCACTAAATTTCAAGGTATAAGTGTTTTCTCTGAGTATGCACCATTGCGAAAGTTCGTCGTGCCGAGACACCACGTGATGATCGGGTGTGATAAGCTCTACGTTCACATACAATGGGTGCAAGCCAGTTTTACACTGTAACATCCCAAAGTTTTAATTTGGAATGATATATATTAGATCATCATTGCATATCATATTTTATAGCATTTTGGTGTGATCCTAGAAATCCTACGCAACTTAAGGACCCTCGGAGAGAGTTGGGGATTTCGTTATTTTCATATTTGAGTTTTCTCGAATTTTGAAAATAGGATCATTTGAATTTATTTATTTTATCTTCAATTATTTTGATTATAAAAATATGAGAGAGGGAATAAAATGACTTTCCCAAACTAAAGAAATATTGAGGATTTAATAAAAAAATCAAATAAGATTTATTTTGGTGTTTTTGCTATTTTATTTGAATTTAGGAAAAACTACACGTTTTCAAAACTGCATTTTAGGGCCAAGGAAATGTTCATCTTGTTCTAAATATTCTATTTGGACGATGAAAATTTATTTTGGTATTTTTTTATTTTTATTTATTTTTTTTCTAATTTTTTTTTCTGTTCAGCGAAATTGTTTAAAAAAAATGCGCCCGCGCCCGACTGGGCCGAAGCCCAGCCAGGCCGGCCCAACCCAGCACCGCCGCCTACCCCGCGCGCCGCCACCGCAGAGTCTGAGCCGGACTCCGCCTCCCGCCGCCGCTGCTTGCCCCCTCCCCCAAGCCACCCCACCCCCACCCCCTTTAAATACCTAGCCCGGGACCCCCTAGGACCCCAAGCCGCAGCCGCTGCCGCCGCACTTCCCCGCCGCCGGAGCCGCCCCGCCCCGCTGCCTTGTGCCACAGCTGCCGACGCCTGCCGCCGCCGAACCGCCCCACCCCGCCGCCCCTCGCCACCCTGCCGGAGCCGCCCCGCCCTGCCGGAGAGCCTCGCCGGGGGTACCGCCCGAGCTGCCGCCGGACCGTTTTTTTTAAAGAAAAACCACTTCGGTTTTTTTAAGAAAACCCTAGTTTCGTTTTTTCTTTAGATCCGTTTTTAGGGTTTATTTTATTTAGCGAGCGTTCGCCCATTCGTTCGTTTTAACGAATGTTCTTCGCCGTTTAGTTTCAGTTAACGAACGTCCGTTCGTTAATCTGTTCGTCAGTTTTTCTTTTTATCAGATCATTCTGCGATTATTCCGATCGCGACTTCTTATCCGATTTTCGTTTCAGTTTATCTTTTCGCTCGTTTATCGGAATCAGGCGATTCAAGCGCCTAGAGTTTCGTCTCGAAACCCTTTTTCCGTTTAATCTACTCAAACAAGTTTTTTGGTTCTGTAAAATTTGACTTAGGTCCAGATTAGTAAACGAAGCTTGTTTCTTTCGCAGTTTGATTTTCGTTGCTTCATTTGATTTGATTTCTTTTGCCAACCGGAGTTCTTAAGTTGAACTTTCTGGTTAGATCTCTTATTTGAGTTTTACCTGTGCATTAGATGAGTACTTATTGTATGCTTGTTTGTTTGTTTTCTTGCGATAGAGTACCTGGATTGCGTCGCTTGCTACTTCGAATCCCTAGGTTTCACGGATCATCAGCAAGGCAAGTAACACTTTGATCATACCTCTTTACTACCCAGTTTTATTGCATTAGATCAATCCTCAAACAATTGCATGATTAGGATCTGATTAATATGTGGGTTTTGGGAAGTAGTTGAGGTAGTACCTATTACCAGTTTTATTATCAAACGCTTGGGAGTTACTTCTACGTTTGCTTATTATGCCATGCTATGATATTTGACGTGGATTGGGTGAGTGAATTTCCATGACAGATGTGAGATTGTTAATTAATGGTTTATTTAAGGTGGCAACTTTAATACACATTTGGGTGGATTGACGCACTTGGGTATTCCAGGATTGCCTGTTTTTTTGGACCGCCACCCAGGCTCAAAGGGATCATAAGATTGTTCATGCTAGAAACTTCCGTGTGCAGCCACATGCTATTATGGGCTCTAGCATAGTTGATTAAGTCGTGTGAACTCTTAAAGTGGTATACTAGCAGATGTAGTGGATGTAGGTTGGTACGGTCTACCCAATCATAAGGTGCTAGCGCTTCTGAAAGACTATGTCTCGGTCATCCGTTTCTCAAACACCATGTAGTGCGAGAAAACAAATGGAGGAGATTGAGTCTTGTGGGGAAAAGTGCGCAACCTCTGCAGAGTGTACAAACTAATCATGATTAGCTGTGTCCCCAGTTATGGATGTTTTGACTATCTAGTACTTGGATTATCATGTGAATCTCATCATGTTACTTTAATTAATGATGTTGGGTTTTAATGATGATATTTAATTGGGATTGAGAATGTTGTCAACCATTCTCAATGTTTACCAACTACCATGATAGTTAAATAAAAGTTATTCCTTTGCAGTTGGGAAAAATTGGCTTTATGCAAAAATGTAACCATAGTGCTTTCCATCAGCCATATTTTGCATGTAGTATAGCTATGCCATTTCATTATTTCTCTCTGTGTTACATTGCCAGCATATTCCATGTGCTGACCCGTTTTCGGGCTGCAACATTCATGTTGCAGACTTTTCAGACGACGAGTAAGATGCCTTAGGATCGTGGTCCTATACTCAGTGATGCCGTTGGAGTTGATGGACTCACTTATCTGCCAAGCCTTCCGTTATTATCGTTATTAGATGGCCTTAAGCCATATTTATTGTAATAAGCTCTCTTTTGAGACATTCGATGTAGTAAGTGTGTGATTGCCACTCTATTATAAATCCTTCAAGTACTGTGCGTGTCAGCATTACTGATCCAGGGATGACACTGATGCACAAAGATCGGATTGTTTGAGGTCTGGTCGCTACAAGATGGTATCAGAGCACGCGCTGACTGTAGGACACGACCACTAAGCTAAAGCCCTAGATCACTACTCTCTCTTCTCAGTTCTGACTCCTCATCTTTTCTACTCTCTTTTAGGATGGCGGATGCAAGGAACAAGTTCATGCAACCGGATGAAGATACACCTTTTGGACGACACCTAAAGGAAGTCACCAAGTACCTGAACATCGGAGTACCAAGCTTCATCGGGACCTACAACGCCACTTTACCTGAAGAGGAGCGCTGGACGATTCAAGTTCAAGTTCCAGGAAGGACGTTCATGCCCTTCACTGAGCCCATAGAGTTTTCCTTTGATGCACCAACCTGGAGTCTAGGAAAGAGCATGGCAGCCCACATCACCACAAAGAGCTTAAGGATACTATCTACCAGATTTGTGGGCGTCGAGATGAGCAATGGGAGATGATCAGCACCAGGAAGGATAGATCAATTACAGCTTTCATCCAGGAGTTAAACCAGCACATTCGACGCCAGGAGAACAAGATGTGCGCAGACATGATAGATCTGCGGAAGGCCTTGACCAAAATCACGGAACTGGAGGAAGAACTCAAGTCTACACGGGATGGATATGAGGAGGAAATAGCAACACTCATGGAGAAGAGCGATGATCTGAAGAAGAAGCTAAAAGTATTCATGGGATTTCCTGCGACCGGAGAAGAAGACGAAGATTGCACTTGTCCAGAGAACTACATCATCATCGACGACACTGACTCAGACCCAGACGATAGCGATGATGACTATGTTGATGAATCTGGAGCAGATATCATGGAGTCTTCATCAGAGCAGTTTTTCTAGTCGACCAGCATAACAGTAGTAGTATTTCCCCCATGTATCTAGCATAGTCTGAGCACTTTTGTAACGATAGATAGACCAATGTATGCCCTTGCTTGTTTGAATGAAGTGTTTGATTGAAATTGTCTCATGTGCATATGTGTAGTGTTTTCCCTCTAGATCTCATTCTATTCTGTATTCTCATCTTTTCTAAACCCTCAGATGCCTCCGGGACTTGACAACGGATTTGCTTTCCCACCGGAGCTCACTCAGTTGATCCAACAGCAGAATGCCCTAATGCAGTTGCTAGTCCAGAATCAAAATCAGGGGAACAACAACAACAACAACAACAACCCACCACCACCACCACATGTTGACTAGTTAACCCGTTTTCTTAGGCTGAATCCACCAGTGTTTTCCAGTAGCACCGAGCCAATTGTTGCAGATGATTGGCTTCGCAAGGCAGCCACGGAGTTGACCACTGCAGGATGCACAGATGCGGAGAGGGTGCGATTTTCCGCACATCAGCTTGAAGGACCCGCAGCATCATGGTGGGAGAATTTCACAGCCACCTATCCAGTAGACACTGTCACATGGGATCAGTTTCAGCAGGCTTTCCGTACTGCCCATCTTTCAGCAAGAGTTATGGCCATGAAGAATCATGTGTTTCGCAACTTACGCCAAGGAGGACGGACAGTTGGCCAGTATGTGGATGACTTTAGTAAGCTAGTACGTTATGCCCCAGATAACGTTGCTACGGATGCAGCTAAGCAAGAGAAGTTTCTGCAAGGACTGAATGATGAGCTGAGCATACAGTTGATGGTAGCAAGTTTCAATAACTACCAAGAGTTGGTAGATCGTGCTCTTATGATTGAAGGGAAGTAGCAGCAGATTGAGGACCGCAAGAGGAAGTATGGACAAGGAAAGTACAATTCTGGAGCTCAGCAGAAGCCACGTTTTACACCAAAGTCGGGAGGAAATTTTCAGCATACCCATGTAGGAGGTAGTTCGCATAATCATAATGGCTCCAAGAATGAGAATGGAGGAAGCAACGGCCAGAACCGTACCAACCCATCAACCCCAACTAAGAAAGATTTGAGTCAAGTAACTTGCTTTAAGTGCCAGAAGACTGGACATTACGCCAATGAATGTCCCGAAGGCCAGAATGGAAATGGCAATGGAAGCTCGGGGAAGAAGTCGAACCCTTTCAATAGGGGACAGGTGAACCACGTTAACGTGTAGGAGGTTGAAGCTCAGCCAGATGCAGTAATAGTTAAGTTTTGGTTAAGTCATTTACTGCACTCGTTCTTTTTGATACTCGTGCATCGCATTCATATATCTCAAGGGGATTTGTGGATAAGTATAAACTGCCAACCCAAGCCCTTAGGTCACCCATGTTAGTAACCTCGCCTGGAGCAGAGTATATGGCTAGCCTATGGTGTGATCAGTTACCATTAAGGATTGGTAACTACGTGTTTCCCTCGGACCTAATAGTATTGGAATTGCCCGAAGGGTTGTCAGCAGTTCACGATGTATTCCACGTGCCCCAGTTGAACAAGTGCCATGCAGAGATGGCTGAAATACCGTTGAGAGATACAGTGCCACTAGAGGCGATTCAGTTGGACAGTGATTTGACCTATGAGGAGAAACTAGTTAAGATTCTTGAGTATGCCAGCCGAGTCACCCGCAGAAAGGTTATCAAATTTTGCAAAGTTCAGTGGAGCCACCACACCGAAGATGAAGCCACCTAGGAGAGAGAGGAAGATCTGCTGAAGGACCACCCTCAGAGATTTTCTAGCCAACCCGAATCTCGAGGGCGAGATTCATCTTAAGGGGGGTAGGTTTGTAACATCCCAAATTTTCAATTTAGAATGTTATATATTAGATCATCATTTCATATCATATTTTATTGCATTTTGGTGTGATCCTAGAAATCGTACGCAACTCAAGGACCCTCGGAGAGAGTTGGGGATTTCGTTATTTTCATATTTGAGGTTTCTTAAATTTCGAAAATAGGATCATTTGATTTTATTTATTTTATCTTCAAATATTTCGATTATAAAATTATGAGAGAGGGAATAAAATGACTTTCCCACACTAAAGAAATGTTGAGGATTTAATAAAAAATCAAATAAGATTTATTTTGGTGTTTTTGCTATTTTATTTGAATTTAGGAAAAATTGAACGTTTTTCAAAATTGCATTTTAGGGCCAAGGAAATGCTCATCTTGTTCTAAATATTCTATTTGGACGAGGAAAATTTATTTTGGTATTTTTAGATTTTTATTTATTTATTTCTAGAATTTTTTTTCTGTTCGGTGAAATTGTTTAAAAAAACGCGCCCGCGCCTGACTGGGCCGAAACCCAGCCAAGCCGGCCCAACCCAGCGCCGCCGCCTTCCCCGCGCGCTGCTGTCACAGTGTCCGAGCCAGACTCCGCCTCCCGCCGCCGCTGCTTGCCCCCTCCCCCAAGCCGCCGCTGCCGCCGCCTGCCACCGCCGCCGAACTGCCCCACCCCGCCGCCGGAGCCCCAGCGCCCCTCGCCACCCCGCCGGAGCCGCCCCGCACTGCCGGAGGTACCGCCCGAGCCGCCGCTGGACCGGTTTTCTTTAAGAAAAACCACTTCTTTTTTTTAAGAAAACCCTAGTTTCGTTTTTTCTTTAGATCGGTTTTTAGTGTTTATTTTATTTGGCGAGTGTTCGCCCGTTCGTTCATTTTAACGAATGTTCTTTGCCGTTTAGTTTCAGTTAATGAACGTCCGTTCGTTAATCTGTTCGTCAGTTTTTCTTTTTATCGGATTATTCTGCGATTATTCCGATCGCGATTTCTGATCCGATTTTCTTTTCAGTTTATCTTTTCGCTCGTTTATCGGAATCAGGCGATTCAAGCGCCTAGAGTTTCGTCTCGAAACCCTTTTCCGTTTAATCTAGTCAAACAAGTATTTTGATTCTGTAAAATTTGACTTAGGTGTAGATTAGTAAACGAAGCTTGTTTCTTTTGCAGTTTCATTTTCATTGCTTCGTTTGATTTGATTTCTTTTGCCAACTAGAGTTCTTAAGTTGAACTTTCTGGTTAGATATCTTATTTGAGGTTTACCTGTGCATTAGATGAGTACTTATTGTATGATTGTTTGTTTGTTTGCTTGCGATAGAGTACCCAAATTGCGCCGCTTGCTACTTCGAATCCCTAGGTTTCACGGATCATCAGCAAGGAAAGTAACACTTTGATCATACCTCTTTACTACCCAGTTTTATTGCATTAGATCAATCCTCAAACAATTGCATGATTAGGATCTGATTAATATGTGGGTTTTGGGAAGTAGTTGATGTAGTACCTATTACCAGTTTTATTATAAAACCCTTGGGAGTTACTTCTACGTTTGCTTATTATGCCATCCTATGCTAGTAGACGTGGATTGGGTGAGTGAATTTCCATGACAGATGTGAGATTGTTAATTAATGGTTAATTTAAGGTGGCAACTTTAATACACATCTGGGTGGATTGAGGCACTTGGGTATTCCAGGATTGCCTGTTTTTTTGGACTGCCACCCAGGCTCAAAGGGATCATAAGATTGTCCATGCTAGAAACCTCTGTGTGCAGCCACATGCTATTATGGGCTCTAGCATAGTTGATTAATTCATGCGAACTCTTAAAGTGGTAGACTAGCAGATGTAGGGGATGTAGGTTGGTACGGTCTACCCAATCGTAAGGTGCTAGCGCTTCTAAAAGACTATGTCTCGGTCATCCGTTTCTCATACACCATGTAGTGCGAGAAAACAAACGGTGGAGATCGATTCTTGTGGGGAAAAGTGTGCAACCTCTGCACATTGTACAAACTAATCATGATTAGCCGTGTCCCCAGTTATGGACGTTTTGAGTATCTAGTACTTGGATTATCATGTGAATCTCATCATGTTACTTTAATTAATGATGTTGGGTTTTAATGATGATATTTAATTGGGATTGAGAATGCTGTCAACCATTCTCAATGTTTAACAACTACCATGATAGTTAAATAAAAATTATTCCTTTGCAGTAGGGAAAAATTGGCTTTATGCAAAAATGTAACCATAGAGCTTTCCACCAGCCATATTTATTTCTATGCCATTTCATTATTTCTCTATGTGTTACATTGCCAGCATATTCCCTAGGCTGACCCATTTTCGGGCTGCAACGTTCATGTTGCAGACTTTTCAGATGACGAGTAAGATGCCTTAGGATCGTGGTCCTATACTCAGTGATGCTGTTGGAGTTGATGGACTCGCTTATCTTCCAAGCCTTCCGCTGTTATCTTTATTAGATGGCCTTAAGCCATATTTATTGTAATAGGCTCTCTTTTGAGACATTCAATGTAATAAGTGTGTGATTGCCACTCTGTTATAAATCTTTCAAGTACTGTGCGTGTCAGCATTACTGATCCAGGGATGACACTGATGCACAGAGATCGGACTGTTTGAGGTCTGGTCGCTACATGCACACGCAGAATACTCGGGTTAAACTTGACGAGCCTAGCATATGCAGATATGACCTCGGAACTCTAAGACCGAAAGGTCGAGCATGAATCGTATAGTGGATATGATCAACATAGTGATGTTCACCATTGAAAACTACTCCATCTCACGTGATGATCGGACATGGTTTAGTTGATTTGGATCACGTGATCACTTAGATGATTAGAGGGATGTCTATCTAAGTGGGAGTTCTTAAGTAATTTGATTAATTGAACTTTAATTTATCATGAACTTAGTACCTGATAGTATTTTGCATGTCTATGTTATTGTAGATAGATGGCCCGTGTTGTTGTTCCGTTGAATTTTAATGCGTTCCTTGAGAAAGCTAAGTTGAAAGATGATGGTAGCAATTACACAGACTGGGTCCGTAACTTGAGGATTATCCTCATTGCTGCACAGAAGAATTACGTCCTGGAAGCACCGCTAGGTGCCAAACCTACTGCAGGAGCAATGCCAGATGTTGTGAACATCTGGCAGAGCAAAGCTGATGACTACTCGATAGTTCAGTGTGCCATGCTTTATGACTTAGAATCGGGACTTCAACGACATTTTGAACTTCATGGAGCATATGAGATGTTCCAGGAGTTGAAGTTAATATTTCAAGCAAATGCCCAGATTGAGAGATATGAAGTCTCCTATAAGTTCTACAGCTGCAAGATGGAAGAGAATAGTTCTGTCAGTGTGCATATACTCAAAATGTCTGGGTATAACAATCACTTGATTCAACTGGGAGTTAATATTCCGGATGATAGTGGTATTGACATAATTCTTCAATCACTTCCATGAAGCTACAAGAGCTTCATGATGAACTATGATATGCAAGGGATGGATAAGACAATTCCCGAACTCTTCGCAATGCTAAAGGCTGCGGAGGTAGAAATCAGGAAGGAGCATCAAGTGTTGATGGTCAACAAGACCACAAGTTTCAAGAAAAAGGGTAAAGGGAAGAAGGGGAACTTCAACAAGAACGGCAAGCAAGTTGCTGCTCAAGTGAAGAAGCCCATGTCTGGACCTAAGCCTGAGACTGAGTGCTTCTACTACAAAGGGACTGGTCACTGGAAGCGGAACTGCCCCAAGTATTTGGCGGATAAGAAGGATGGCAAGGTGAACAAAGGTATATGTGATATACATGTTATTGATGTGTACTTTACTAATGCTCGCAGTAGCACCTAGGTATTTGATACTGGTTGTGTTGCTAATATTTGCAACTCAAAACAGGGACTACGGATTAAGCGAAGATTGGCTAAGGACGAGGTGACGATGCGCGTGGGAAATGGTTCCAAAGTCTATGTGATCGCGGTTGGCACGCTACCTCTACATCTACCTTCGGGATTAGTTTTAGACCTGAATAATTGTTATTTGGTGCCAGCGTTGAGCATGAACATTATATCTGGATCTTGTTTGATGCGAGACGGTTATTCATTTAAATAAGAGAATAAGGGTTGTTCTATTTATATGAGTAATATCTTTTATGGTCATGCACCCTTGAAGAATGGTCTATTTTTTATGAATCTCGATAGTGGTGATACACATATTCATAATATTGAAGCCAAAAGATGCAGAGTTGATAATGATAGTGCAACTTATTTGTGACACTGCCGTTTAGGTCATATTGGTGTAAAGCGCATGAAGAAACTCCATTCTAATGGACTTTTGGAATCACTTGATTATGAATCACTCGGTACTTGCGAACCATGCCTCATGGGCAAGATGACTAAAACGTCGTTCTCCAGAACAATGGAGCAAGCAACAGATTTTCTCATCTTCACAGATGATTTGAGCAGATATGGGTATATCTACTTGATGAAACATAAGTCTGAAACATTTGAAAAATTCAAAGAATTTTAGAGTGAAGTGGAAAATCATCGTAACAAGAAAATAAAATTTCTACGATCTGATCATGGAGGAGAATATTTGATTTACGAGTTTGGTCTTCATTTGAAACAATGCGGAATAGTTTGGCAACTCATGCCACCCGGAACACCACAGCGTAATGGTGTGTCCGAACTTCGTAATCGTACTTTACTAGATATGGTGCAATCTATGATGTCTCTTACTTATTTACCGCTATCATTTTGGGGTTATGCTTTAGAGACAGCTGCATTCACGTTAAGTAGGGCACCACCTAAATCCGTTGAGACGACACCTTATGAACTATGGTTTGGCAAGAAACCAAAGTTGTCGTTTCTTAAAGTTTGGGGCTGCGATGCTTATGTCAAAATGCTTCAACCTGATAAGCTCGAACCCAAATCGGAGAAATGTGTCTTCATAGGATACCCAAAGGAGACTGTTGGGTACACCTTCTATCACAGATCCGAAGGTAAGACATTCATTGCTAAGAATGGATCCTTTCTAGAGAAGGAGTTTCTCTCGAAAGAAGTAAGTGGGAGGAAAGTAGAACTTGCTGAGGTAACTGTACCTGCTCCCTTATTAGAAAGTAGTTTATCGCAGAAATCTGTTCCTGTGACTCCTACACCAATTAGTGAGGAAGCTAATGATGATGATCATGTAACTTTAGATCAAGTTAGTACCGAACCTCGTAGGTCAACCTGAGTAAGATCCGCACCAGAGTGGTACGGTAATCCTGTTCTGGAGGTCATACTACTTGACCATGACGAACCTACGAACTATGGGGAAGCGATGATGAGCTCAGATTCCGCGAAATGGCTTGAGGCCATGAAATCTGAGATGGGATCCATGTATGAGAACAAAGTGTGGACTTTGGTTGACTTGCCCGATGATCGGAAAGCCATCGAGAATAAATAGATCTTCAAGAAGAAGACTGTACAGTAATGTTACTTTCTACAAAGCTCGACTTGTTGCAAAAGATTTTCGACAAGTTCAAGGAGTTGACTATGATGAGACTTTCTCACCCGTAGCGATGCTTAAGTCCGTCCGAATCTGTTAGCAGTTGCCGCATTTTATGATTATGGAATTTGGAAAATTGATGTAAAGACTGCATTCCTGAATGGATTTCTGGAAGAAGAGTTGTATATGATGCAACCTGAAGGTTTTATCGATCGAAATGGTGCTAACAAAGTGTGCAAGCTCCAACAATCCATTTATGGACTGGTGCAAGCATCTCGAAGTTGGGATAAACGTTTTGATAGTGTGATCAAAGCATATGGTTTTATCCAAACTTTTGGAGAAGCCTGTATTTACAAGAAAGTGAGTGGGAGCTCTGTAGCATTTCTAATATTATATGTGGATGACATATTGTTGATTGGAAATGATATAGAATTTCTGGATAGCATAAGTGTTTTTCAATGAAAGACCTCGGTGAAGCTACTTATATATTGGGCATCAAGATCTCTAGAGATAGATCAAGACGCTTAATTGGACTTTAAAAAGGCACATACCTTGATAAAGTTTTGAAGAAGTTCAAAATGGATTAAGCAAAGAAAGAGTTCTTGCCTGTGTTACAAGGTGTGAAGTTGAGTCAGACTCAATGCCCGACCACTGCAAAAGATAGAGAGAAAATGAAAGGTGTTCCCTATGCTTCAGCCATAGGCTCTATCATGTATGCAATGTTGTATACCTGACCTGATGTGCGCCTTGCTATTAGTTTAGCAGGGAAGTACCAAAGTAATCCAGGAGTGGATCACTAGACAGTGGTCCAGAACATCATGAAATACCTGAAAGGACTAAGGATATGTTTCTCATTTATGGAGGTGACAAAGAGCTCATCGTAAATGGTTACGTCGATGCATGGTTTGACACTGATCCGGATGACTCTTAAGTCATAAACCGGATACGTGTTTATATTGAACGGTGGAGCTGTCAGTTGGTGCAGTTCTAAGAAAAGCATCATGGCGGGATCTACGTGTGAAGCGGAGTACATAGCTGCTTCAGAAGCAGCAAATGAAGGAGTCTGGATGAAGGAGTTCATATCCAATCTAGGTGTCATACCTAGTGCATCGGGTCCAATGAAAATCTTTTGTGACAATACTAGTGCAATTGCCTTGGCAAATGAATCCAGATTTCACAAGAGAACCAAGCACATCAAGAGACGCTTCAATTCCATCCACGATCAAGTCAAGGAGGGAGACATAGAGATTTGCAAGATACATACGGATCTGAATGTTGCAGACCCGTTAACTAAGTCTATCTCATGAGCAAAATATGATCAGCACCAAGACTCCATGGGTGTTAGAATCATTACTGTGTAATCTAGATTATTGAATCTAGTGCAAGTGGGAGACTGAAGGAAATATGCCCTAGAGGCAATAATAAAGTTGTTATTTATATTTCCTTATATCATGATAAATGTTAATTATTCATGAATTGTATTAACCGGAAACTTAGTACATGTGTAAATACATAGACAAACAAAGTGTCACTAGTATGCCTCTACTTAACTAGCTCGTTGAATCAAAGATGACCAAGTTTCCTAGCCATAGACATGAGTTGTCATTTGATTAACAGGATCACATCATTAGAGAATGATGTGATTGACTTGACCCATTGCGTTAGCTTAGCATTTGACCATTTAGTATATTGTTATTGCTTTCTTCATGACTTATACATGTTCCTATGACTATGAGATTATGCAACTCCCGAATACCGGTGGAACACTTTGTGTGCTACCAAACATCACAACGTAACTGGGTGATCATAAAGGTGCTCTACAGGTGTCTCGGATGGTACTTGTTGAGTTACATAGATCGAGATTAGGATTTGTCACTCCGATTGTTGGAGAGGTATCTCTGGGCCCTCTCGGTAATGCACATCACTATAAGCCCTGCAAGCAATGCAACTAATGAGTTAGTTGCGGGATGATGTATTACATAACGAGTAAAGAGACTTGCCGGTAACGAGATTGAACTAGGTATTGAGATACCTACGATCGAATCTCGGGCAAGTAACATACCGATGACAATGGGAACAACGTATGTTGTTATGAGGTTTAACCGATAAAGATCTTCGTAGAATATGTAGGAACCAATATGAGCATCCAGGTTCTGCTATTGGTTATTGACCGGAGATGAGCCTCGGACATGTCTACATAGTTCTCAAACCGGTAGGGTCCACACGCTTAACGTTCGGTGACGATCGGTATTATGAGTTTATGTGTTATGATGTACCGAAGGTAGTTCGGAGTCCCGCATATGATCACGGACACGACAAGGAGTCTCGAAATGGTCGATACATAAAGATCGATATATTGGAAGCCTATATTTGGACATCGAAATAGTTCCGGGTGAATTCAGGAATTTACCGGAGTACCGGGAGGTTACCGGAACCCCCCGGTAAGTGTATGGGCCTTATTGGGCCATAGTGGAGAGAAAGAGGAGGCCAGGGCAGGCCGCACGCCCCCTCTCCCTCTGGTCCAAATTGGACTAGGAGGGGGGGGGCGGCGCCCCCCTTTCCTTCCTTTCTCCCCCTTCCTTCTCTCCTAGTCCAACTAGGGAAGGGGGAATCCTACCCCCAATGGGAGTAGGACTCCTCCAGAGCGCGCCATAGGAGGGCCGGCCCTCCCCCCCTCCTCCACTCCTTTATATACGGGGGAGGGGGCACCCCATGAAGACACACAAGTTGATCATTGATCTTTTAGCCACGTGCGGTGCCCCCCTCCACCATAATCCACCTTGGTCATATCGTGGCGGTGCTTAGGCGAAGCCCTGCGTCGGTACCTTCATCATCACAGTCATCACGCCGTCGTGCTGACGGAACTCTCCCCTGAAGATCTACTAGATTGTGAGTTCGTGGGAGTCACTGAGCTGAACATGTGTAGATCGCAGAGGTGTCGTACGTTCGGTACTAGGATCGGTCGATCATGAAGAAGTACGACTACATCAACCACGTTGTCATAATGCTTCTGCTTATGGTCTATGAGGGTACATGGATGACACTCTTCCCTCTCGTTGCTATGCATCACCATGATCTTGCGTGTGCATAGGATTTTTTTTGAAATTACTACGTTCCCCAAACAAATCACCCCCTCGACCCCTCGGTAATTCCAAGAGGAAGCCGCATTCATTTTCTTCCACAAATCGGGAAGAAAACCCTCGTCCTCTCCCACTCTATCCATACCACCTCGTCCTCTCCCAAACCCTTCTCCCTTCCTCACCACTCCACTCCTCTCCTCCCTCCCAACACGTCCCTCAGCCTCTCGTCAACCGCCGATGAAGCACGGCCTTAAAGATGCGGCGGGCGAGCCGGAGGTAACCATCGGTGGAGAGTAGTCTGAAGCCGTGGCTGCAGCCGCGGTTGAAGCGGCTGAGTCCGCCGTAGCAGCGACGGCTGGCAGTGCAACAACTGTTGTGCCTCCTCCCGCTGCCATCCCAGCCGTCGAGCTACTAGTCGGAGAGCCAGTTCACGAGAAGGTCGGGGAAGATTTGGACGAGGAGAAGGCGAGGCTGAAGTGCGATCTCTATAACAAAATCGAGGAGGAGTTCTACGGGGGGGGGGGGGACAACATGGACGGGATAGAGTTCAAGATGGCTGTGGATCCCAGGAAGGGCAGCGACTTCGACGAGGATGTCATCGACGAGCTCTTGGAGGTACTACTCTGGTTTTTTCAGATTTATTTTTCCTTCAAGTACTCTGTTTTGGCATGGAATTGGGGTTTTTCTTGTTAAGTACATTAGCATCAAATTCATATGAGCGTGCTAGTTGAAAGGATCTAGCATAGATTTTCTTGCATAATGAATGGTGGTTTTTGAGTCTGAATCATTTTTCCACGTATTGATGAGGTATTTCTACTCATGTACTGGCCCATCCTTAATGTTTGCGTACATGTAGGATTGTAGGGATCTAGCATAGATTTTCTTGTTGGATGGTGGTTTAAGAATTTGATTCATTTTCTGATTCGAATAGACAGAAGAAAAAAAGCACTAGTATAGCTGAAACAGAGATTCATTATCTGATTCCATCACGGCATGCTTTATTGATTAAGTAAACTTACATCATGCACAAGAGATACATGAATGAAAGAAGTGGGGCAATCAACCCAAATACAAGATAGATGATTCTCATAGCTATTTCTAGCGATCTCATGTGCGACACCATTGGCTTCCCGAGGACAGTGAGAAAACACGGCAGCTCCTATCTCCAGAACTAGATCAAAACAATCAGCAATAATACGTAATCCTTCGTTCCACCATGTGTCACCTCCAGTAAAAGCTTGAACAACTTGTAAGCAATCCCATTCTACAATAATTTGATGATAGCCTGCAGGTGCTACCAAAGATAGGCCTTCTTTCATTGCCACTGACTCCATCAAGCAGGCAGATGATGCATTTGGAATATAATGGCAATTTACTGAATTGACACAAAGTTGCCATACTAATATCTTAAAACACCACCCGTCGACTCGTCTCCTTCTTAACTATCATATGATGCATCTACATTCAATTTTAATTGGTAAGAATCCTATTCTGTCCACTTGATTATTTCTTTGACAACCCTTGTTTTGCATGACAACATTTCCTTTTCTGGCAATTGGTCTGCCTTGTTGCATGAGGACAGAACCAATACCTTGACCTGATACATCTGTTTAAAAAGTAAATGGTAGGGTCAAATAAGGCAAAGCCATAACAAGAGTAGTGACCAGACAATTCTTCAATGTTGTGAAGGCCTCAATTTGAGCATCTGACCACTTGAATGAATGTTTTTCTAGACAACATGCCCTAAATACTCAACTTGTTTTTGTAAAACTAGAATTCAATTTCTGAATCTTTTTTAGACCACTGGAATGAATCTTTTTTTAGCATATATTTGTAATACTAGAATTCATTTTCTTATTCCAATAAATAGACAGAAAACACTTTGTTTTGCATGACAACATTTCCTTTTACAAGTTAAGTTCCTCCAAAGTATTTTCCTCGCCGGTATCATTGGAGTCACAAGATAAGGGATAAAGATAGTAGCCCATAGCTCCTTTATCAATTTCCTTCTAAAACTTATCAGGGGCTAACAATGTTGGAGAATTAGTATTGCTGCTCTCAGAAATAATAATGGTTTCTTGATTCCAGTAGTTAGAAGAAACCCCCCTTGTGTGTAACATGGAGGAGTATAATGAAGCCTTTTTTCTGATTCCAATCAGAATTACACCTGTAACAAGTATCAAGTATCATTAATCCAAGCCACATCATGAATTCTTTCATGTGTTAATTATGTACTTATTATGCTCTAATCTATCAATGCAACTATGCCACCGTCCATATTTATGCATTTCAAATTATTTGGGTCAATTATGTATGTGCATATACGCCTTATTTCCAGCAAATCGATAGTTGTCATGTTACACGTCTGTACTTTTCAAACATTCTAATTAAGAGCAATGTAGCAGAATAGATTAACTAAGTTCTTCTTTGTGTAGTAATTTACAGGAGGATGACGATGATGTGGGGTATGACATGGACAGAAGGCACAACAAGAGCCGCTAAAATTCAAGTACCATTTCTATGGCAAGCTTGGCTGCCCCTTTTGTGGCAAGGCGATCAACGGTGGCATAGATAGCTTGATGCAGCATGTCGTCACCACTGGCAACTCCTACAGTAGGAAGCAAAAGGCCAGTACTCTGGCTAAACATGTGGCCTACGGGCGCTTCCTCGAGATTGTCAAAGTCAATGAGCCCTACTACATCCAGCCGCGCCGCCGCTGAACAAGGGAGACAAGTGATGTGCTGCTAGACTGCTGCTGCCGCCCTAGGACCCCCGTGTCCTTTTATGTCATCGGTATTCGCTAGCCGACTCTAAAACTTATGGTCTATGGTGTGTAAGAACTTATGTCCTATGGTCTATGGTTGGTGTGAACTTATGGTGTGCGGTGGTTAATGTGCCGTTGATCTAAGTGTTTGGTGCTAATCTGCTTAAATGGTCTAAGTTGTTATTAGTACTATTTTGATGATGCATGTTAGTCATTGTACAATGGTAGAAGCTAAGGGTGGTGCTTAGAAAAATAAACTGGGTTTTTCTGAAGCATCATTGCCTATTTGTACAGGACAGATGCCTAGTTAAGCGTCTACCCTGTACAAATAAGCACCGGTGCTTAAGAAAAGCCTGGTTTATCTCTCTAAACACCTCGCCTAATCACCTTGCATTGTACAAGGCCATAGCAACTCAAGTATCGTACGGTGGTCTATGTTAGGTTTGATGTGTTAATTCTGCCGTTCTAGAATCGTACGGTGATGCATGCTAGGAACTCTACTACTATGACTATGGTAGTTATAGCTTGGCATGATTATGTTTAGTTTATAACTCAAGATGTTCCAGCCATATCTATGACCAGTTACAACTGAACTATGCATTAGTTTTTGCCAAAAGTAAAGCATGCAAATGATTGCCAATTCTACCTATTGCCAATTGAAGCTTTGTACTGAGGATGCATTAGTTATTGCAATAAGTAGAGGATGCTCATGTTTCCCAAAAGTGCATGTTTCCACTTTCTGGTAAGAACCGAACATGTATCAAATTATGCCAAAAGTAGAGCATGAGCATGGACATGTATCAATTGTTGCTTCCTATTTGTGTTTGAATGGTCTCAACATATCTGGTGATGGTTTAGGGTCTCTGCGTGACCATGATGATAACTCTAGATGTTCTAGCCATATCTATGACCAGTTATAACTCAACTATGCATTAGTTCTTGCCAAAAGTAAAGCATGCAAATGATTGCCAATACAACCGTATTGCCAATTCAATTTTTGTACTGAGGATGCATTAGTTATAGCAGTAAGTAGAGGATGCTCATGATTGCCAAAAGTACATCTATCCACTTTTTGATAAGAACTGAACATGTATCAAATGATGCTAAAAGTAGAACATGAGCAACATCATGTATCAATTGATGCTACCTATTTGTGTTTGAATGGGCTCAACATAGCTGCTCATGGCTCTGCATGACCGTGATGATAACAAAAACATTTGTTTGGCTATGGTCTTGCTGTCAAATTTAAGTCTGAGTTCTTTGAGGCTTTTCTCCATTACGAAGACTTTTATCTGAAACTGGCATTGCTGGCTAGTGTGCAATGATGCAAACCGGGTCAATTAATCTGAAGACAATAATTAAAAGATGTATAACAAAATTAGCAGTCAACTAATATTAAAAAAATTAAGTGGGTCATTTAGCATATGATCCACTAATGAGTTTAAGCACACAACCTATTTGGTCATGCATAAAATAAGCGCAGTTTAACAAGGGTATCCAATTGCTTAACCACGTGAAGTTGTACAAAACCTATTAGGGTTCAACTACTAAAGGAGTGATCGACAACGATTAAAAAAAGCTACGGTCAGAAAATACCTTCTCTCAGAGACGGCGGCACCAAGTTGATGGTCGCGGATAGTGCATCGCAAACTAGAAGTGACCCTATAGTGCGGTAGACGGCGGCAAGGATAAACGGAGGGGGCGGCGAGAGGAACACTGAAGTCTGACCCCTCATGGCGGTGGGCGGTGGGCGGCGACTCCAGTAATCTGTGTGAGCCCGGCGTTTCTGATCTGATCTTGTAGCGGTCGTGGGAGCTGCGGATGGCACGGCCTGGTGGTTAGAATGAGGCGCTGTAATCGCGGGATTTAGGGAGGGGTGGACAGCGCGAGTTATGTTAGATTTCAATAATATCACAATGATATCCCAAAAAATCTAGAAAATATTGTCTTGGTTTTTTAAGTATTAAAAATGGTTTTTTCGTGTCGCATATGCCCGAAAAATGTCATACGTGACAAAACTTGCAATAAATGTTGAAATTGGTCCACATTGTACTAATCACCGAAAAAAACCCGCATGTGACGAAACTTTCAAAATTTGTTGAAGATGGTTGAAACATGGCAAGTATCCCTAACATGCCCATGACTTGTCATCCTGAAATGTTGGGTTTGTTTCATACAGGTGAGAAACCAAGATGGTGCTCTCGGGGTGGTGACAGGCTATCCCTGAAAAGCGCGTTTCAGAGACCCTACTTGCGTATACATGCACTAATGATCCCAATTTTGCTGCATCACATCCCATGACCACATAGAGCATGCATGCATAATGTTTTCATGTTGGGCAAAATCTGGAATGTTTTCACATATACGGACAGAAAATGACCAGTAAACGGCTCTCGGTAGGTCTACCCTCCACCCCCCACACACACACAAATTAATCGTGATTTTTTTGACCTCCTCTAAATCACCTCTAATTTTGCACACTTGATATGTTGCACAAAAATAACTAGGTTTTAGATTTTTTTAATTTTTTTGAATTTATTCTACCTTGTAGACTGACTGATCAAAACATCTGTCTACACCTTAAGGGGGCATTGTAGGATACATTTTTTCCAAAATTTCTCTCATAGACATGTTTGGAACATCTATTTGAGCATGAGAACAAATTTGGGGTGATTTGGAGGTGGTGGAAAAAATCACATTTTCTGCAAAAACTGGCTTAAGTGAGACCAAATGGTCCCTCGTGTTTAAGCGTGATTTTTTTCGACATTTTCTAAATCACCTCTAATTTTGCACACTTGATATGTTGCACAAACATAGCTAGGTTTTCAAGGTTTTACATTTTTTAATTTTTTTGAATTTATTCTACCCTGTAGACTAAC